>NW_006399783.1:11657318-11668285 GCF_000299155.1 Elephantulus edwardii
GGCGGGGGGGGGGGGGGATAAAAATGAATAAAAAGAGAAGATGGGTAGAAGAAAGGCAATTTTGATTATATATCCTAATTAACTAATTATAACCACAATTTGTAATTAATGTTATAAGCCAAAATGCATATGAAATATGGAATGAAATGATTGATAATCAAAATATTATGAAACAACAACACCAAAAAAATGGAACAGAAGGTAAGTTGCTGTCAAGTCAATTCAACTCATTGTAAATACATATGTGTCCTGAGCTTAACTGGGTTCCACTGGGTTTTTAACATTGGATTTTTCAAAAGCAAATTGTCAGACCTTTCTTCCAATGAGCCACTGGATAGACTTGAACCAGCAGTCTTTAATTAGTCACTGACTATCATTTAGTTGATTGTGCCACTTAGAAACTCCTATGCATACACTAATGCCTTCTCTAAAATACCCTTGTCATTCTCTCAATTCCTTTAATGCACATAAAGCTGATGTAAGACTATCTCTACAGAGAAGCCATTCCCAACCCACCAAGAGCTGACACAGGCACCCCCTCTCTGCAGTCTGTAGACTTCCAGAGCATTCCTCCAGTTTAACCCTTCACACACTGTGACAAGCCTGTTCAGTCTTCACAATATCCAGCATCAAGAGAGTGAGGCCAGAAGTTGCCCATGCCTTGCGAGGGAGAGCCAGGGAAGGAGGTAAAAACTAAAAAGGGGCAGGGGGACCCAGTTGGGGTCTGAGCTTGGTGAACAGCAACAATTTTTCCAGCATTCTTTGTTTGATTAAATCCCAAAGGACGTTTTTCCTCCAAGTCCTTTTTCCCTTTAACTTTCAAACCATATGGTTCTGATTAATTTATACTTAACTAATTAAAACATGGGTTTTGTAAGAGCTATTTGATGTCCGTGAGTCTTCAGAGTCCTTTTATACAATTTTCTAACCCTTTTTTACTAGGAAACCCAAAGCAATCTTTTGCCAGCAGTAAACAGTGGACAGAGCCAGAAGGTTATGGTTGGGTCTCGATCTGGTCATAGTGACCAGGCCTTGTGGTTACCAGGCCTCTGAATTTGGCAAAATGTGTTTTTTGATTCCCAGTTAAATTCTAGTTAAGCTCTCAGAACAATAATAAGACAAGAACACATCAATAAGACTAGCAGCTCTTAAAAAGCAAGGTCTTTCTCACTTCAGAGGAGAAACTGTTCTGTGGTCATGGCTTCCTTCCGCTTTTTCCCAAGGCAGTGGCCTGCAGTTTGATCATTCAGTCAAGTCCTAAAGCATTCTCACTTCTTCATCTTGCCTGTCTTCTCAGGGTTTTCGAAAGCAGTATTTGTGTGAAAGGGTGTGTGTTCCTGCCAATTTGGCAGCAAAGTTGCTCTGTTTTAGCAATGCTGCTGTTTTTGTGTGTTATTGAGTCATAACCCACCCATAGCTGACCCCCCAGGTGGGTTTTCAGACAGTAAATAAAATGTGAGGAGATTGCCCATCCTTCTCCAGTGGGGCAACTAGTGGATTCGAACCACATGCCTTTACGATTGCAGTGCAGCTTCTTATCGGTAGGCCACTA
Source organism: Elephantulus edwardii (assembly GCF_000299155.1). Lineage (NCBI taxonomy): Eukaryota > Metazoa > Chordata > Mammalia > Macroscelidea > Macroscelididae > Elephantulus > Elephantulus edwardii. The sequence continues at coordinate 11,658,871 of NW_006399783.1, forward strand.
AAGCTCCTTTTTGTAATAGTAGATGACTAGGACTAAAACTGGGCCCAGTGCGCATCAAACCCTCTACAAAGACAACTGTGTGAAAGAAAATCCTGGGCTTCAAGGGACTCAGAGTCTACTACATCCATGGCCTTTCTAATCACCTTATATGCATGTGAAACCTGGACAATGAAAATAGAAGACAGAAGGAAGAATTGATACATTCAAACTGTAATGTTAATGAGGAATACTGGGGTATAGAAGAGAAATTAATAGGATGACCAAAGAAGAATGAAAGCCTCTGAACTATGGTGTTGGAGAAGAACACTGAATATTCCATGGACTGCCAAAAGAATAATCAAATATGTCTTGGAGAAAGTGCTCTAAGAGTACTCCTTAGAGTAAATGATGGTGAAATTTAATCTCAAAAACTTTGGACATGCTATCAGGAGGGGCTAGTCCTTAGAAAAAGACATCAATCTGGAAAATGTAGAGGATCAGAGAAGGAAAGGAAGACCCGCAACAAGATGGATTGGCACAGAGGCTGTAACAATGGACTCAGGCATATCAGAGGCCATGAGGATGGTGCAGGTTAGGATCTGTTGTTTACAGGGTTGCTATGAGACATAGCTGACTCAGCACCTAACAACAACAATGGAAGATCATGCAAATTCATCTTAGCAGAAATACAGTCAGAATGCTCCTTAAGAGAGCAGTTGGAGAGATTTAACTTACTTTGATCAAGACACCATGTTTGCTCAACTAGAGAGTCAGTAAAAATTAGGGAAACCTTCCTTCAGTGAGACAGCTTGGCACAACTGCCACAGCCATGCCAAAGACTGGATACAGATGATGCAGGATCGTGCAACTTTTCCCTGTTGTGTCACCATTAGTGAGACTTCACAGCAATTAATCACTACCACCACCATGACCTGTTTCCATTGAGTCAGGGGCCCTGGCATACAACCATGCTCAAGGGGTTCTCAATTGCTGGATTTTGGTGTTGGGGATGTTTTTGGTTTTGTTTTGTTTTCAGAAATAGATAACTGAGCATTTCTTCTAAGACCCCTCTGACTGGACTCAAACTTCCCTCTTTTGTGTGCAGTTGAGAGTGTGAACCTTTTGCACCCTAGTCTAGTGATAGTTATCAGAGGAGGTTTGAAGCTGTTTCTCCCCAGTGGGAATCTTCCCACATCAGCAAATGAAGGTCCTTCATTGAGTGCAAGTTCTACTCCATCTGCATTGTTAAGGTAGACTCTCCCTCTACGAGGTAGCATTACCCCACTCGTATCTGAGTGCATCCAGCCTGAGAGGTTCATCTTCTGGCACTATATCAGACAATGTCCCACTGCTATTCATAGGGGTTTTGGTATTCTTGTTGCTAGGTTCTATTGAGTTGAGTATAATTCATAGTGACCCCACGAACATCAGATCTGAACCTTGTCCTATCCTGTGCCGTCTTCACCATCTCTGACATAGTGGAGCCCACTGCTGCCATCACTGCACTAGCCCATCTTGTTGAGGGTCTCTGCTCTTTTGCCAGACCTCCATATTACCAAGCATGATGTTCCTTTACAAGAAGTAGCCTTTCCTAACAATATGCCCATACCAAAGATAGGCCTTCAGTATGGATTGCATCTCAATGTCAAGAAACCAAAGATTCTTACCCCAGGACTTAAAGGCAATGTCATGATAGATGGAGAGGAGATTGAAGCTGTCAACGACTTCATCTTGCTTGGATCCTTGGTACCAGCAGTCAGGAAATAAAGAGACTTTTTTGCACTGGGAAAATCTGCAGTTAGGGAACTTTCCAAATTATTGAGGAGCAATGAATGATGTCGGTTTAAGAACTAAGGAGTGTCTGATTCAGGCCATAGTCTTTCTGATCACTTGCTATACATCTGAGAGCTGGTCAATGAATAAGGATGACAGAAAAATAATTGAAGCCGTTTAACTGTGGTGTTGGAGAAGAGCACTGGACGTCCCAGAAAACAAATAAATATGTCTTGGAGAGGGTGCAGCCAGAGTGCTCTTTGGATGCGAGAATGATGAGGCTTCACCTCATATACTTTGGACATGTTGCTACGAGGTACTATTCCTTGGAGATGGATATGATGCTGGGAAGGGTGGAGGGTTGGCAAAAGAAAGGAAGAAGCTTAACTAGGTGGATTGATATGGTGACTGCCACAATGGGCTCTTGTGTCAGGAAATGTGAGGATGGTGCAGGATAGAGCAGGATTCAGAGCTTTTGTTCATAGGGTCGCTATTAGTCATATTCAACTAGATAACATCTAACAACAACAACCCGTCCACATCATGTGAGACAAAACTTTGCAATCCTTGCCTCCAAAGAACACTGTGGCTTCACTTTGTACTTTTGAAACAATAGGCCCCTGAAAACTCTATTAACAATAGAGTAACACGGCCTCCGTATTTCAGAAATTGATGACCAGTCCTCCTTCTTAGTCTGTCTTAGTATGGAAGCTCCTATGAAAGCTGTTCACCCTGGATGACTCTGCTGGTGTTCGAAATGTCAGTGTCATGGCTGCAGTGTCACAGCCACAAGCCAACAACTCCTGCAGGGCACCAGTCCTTGGGAAAAGACATCATGCCTGGCAAAGGATCGAGAAAGAGAAGAAGGCTTTCAAGGAGAAGGTTTAACACAGTGACTGCAACAGGGCCTGAGCACAGGGTTGTGAAGATGACACAGGATCTGGCAAAGTTTAGATCAACACAGTATGACCAAAGCCATACAGCTGGTAAAGTGGGGAAATGGGGTTTACTCCTTATTGGTTTTGGTCCCAAGGTTCTCTCCAACATATCTGCAAAAGTGGTAACCTCTCTATCCTGCGGAGTTAATAAAACACTCCTGATTTCTGGCAACCAGCTACAATCTAGATGAAGTGGGACAGTTCTGAAGAAATCAAGATAAAGTCTATGTAAGACTAGTTCAGTAATGTGAAGCAGGGAAAGGAGCTCGGCCTTGTGAGAAGGATGAAATCATGGAAATGAGATTTGGAATGATTAGCAATGGAAAAGAGGTATGAAACGCAATAACCCCAAACGGTATATGGGAAAGTCCGAAACCAAAGAATGAGAAAAGGAGAAGACAAGAGCCAAATTTGGGTGTATGCTGAGAGAATAAAAGAGGAAAAGCTGGAGGCCAAAATGTGTTTAGGCTGGCCAAGCAGAAGGGTGTCCAGGTGGATGACATTTGCAGTTTCTCTTTTAAAAGAAATGAAAGAGAAGAAAGGGGGGAAAACTTGGCAGAGTTCTGCCAAGGCCTAGCCATTTTCAAACAAGTTTATCTCATTTAGCACATTTTCTCATTTAATCACTATAGAGTCCTTCAAAACTTGGCCTGATCCTCGTCTACATTTTAGAGAAGAGAAAAATACAAGTTCACAGACATATGTGACTTTCCCAAGGTCAGAGATCTTGAAAGCATAAATCAGATCCTGTCATTCTCTGGTCTCCGAGGGCTTCCCAGTACCAGCAGAATAAAATGTAAACATTGTACCAGGGCCCAGAGGCCCTGCCTGGCCCTTGCTGACCTCATTGACTGCATCTTAAAACACTCACCCTCTTGCCCAGACTGATCTAGCCACAGATTCCTTTTTCGTTTCTTGCATACACCGCTCTATCTCCCATTTGGGGCCTTCATATATGTTACATAAGAGTAGCCTTCCTAAATCTTTTTGTCCATCTGGATCTTGTCATTGTTTGAACTCAAATGACATGTCTGAGGAACGTTTCACAGTCAGAAATGGGCCATCCCACAGTGCTCTGTGGCAGTGACCCATACTTTACCACTGATTGTGATTAGTTTTATATTTGAGTTGTTATTTGTATATTGTCTCCCCATCTAGTCAAAAGTTCAACAAGAAATTATTTATGCACTTACACCCTAACAGAAAACATTCTTTGCCATGCTCACTAAAGTTATGCCAGATAGAATCTTGCCATTATCTACCTCAAATGCATGTGAAATCTGCATATGAGACAATGGAAAGAAGGAAAGCTTGTCATTAAAAAAGAAAAGATGACAAAATTTTGGTGGATCTGAATCATGGTGTTGGTGAAGAATGTTGAACGGACTACTCAGTTTAGTTGTGCCTGGTACCATGAGAAGGGTCTAACGTCCAAAGGCTGGAGTGTGATATTTTCCAATTCAGATTCTCCCTTCATGAAGGGCTATGAGTGGGAAAGCTTCTGTGAATGGTGACTCTGCATAGGTTTTTTTGGCATTCATTGAGCTCTTACTCATGGTGTCTCTATGTATCAGAAGGCTGCCTGGTCCTGTGCCATTTTCATAATCATTGCCATGTTTGAGCCCTTTATTAAGGCTCTTCTATCAATTCATTCCACTGAGCATTTTCTTTGCTTTTTGCCAGCTCTATGCTTTCATTTTACTTGGATGCACAATCAATACCCTTGGTAGCAGCAGCCAAGAAGTCAAAAGACATGTTGCATTGGGGAAATCCGCTGTCATGGAGCTCTCCAAAGTGCTAAAGAGCAAGGAAGTCTGCGTACAGACTAAGCTGTGGCAGCCCATGGCACTTTCAATTGCTTCCTATGCATCTGAAAGGCGGATCATGACTAAGGAAGACCAAAGAAGGGTCGATGTCCTTGAATTGTGGCAAAGAGTACTGAATACAAACCATGGACTGCCAAACAAATCTGTCTTAAAGGAAGTGCAATTAGAGGCAAGGATGATAAAACATCATCTCACATACGTTGGGCATATTTTCAGGAGATGAAAAATGCCTTTGGAGAGAAATACCATGCTGGGAAAAGTAGAGGGTCAGCGAGCTAGGGGGAACCCTCAACCAGATAGATTGACACAGCCACTACTGCAATGGGCTTGAGTGGGACAGAAGTCGTGAGGATGGTGCAGGAAAGGGCAGGGTTTAGATCTCTTGTTCACAGGGTCGCTATGAGTTGTAGTCAACTTGGCAGCATCTAATAACAACAACTTTTTGGTTTTAATGATTGGTCTTTTCTAATGACATGTCTAAAATTAAAAAGGTGGCATTTTACCATTTTAGAATATAAGAATCATCCTGGTTTTGTTTTTTTCTAAGGCTGATTTTTTTTTTATCCTTTTAATAGTCCATTTAACATTCTTCACAAACACCATAATTCAGATCCACCAAGTTCTTGTTATCTTTTTTTTTTTAAATAACAAGCTTTCCTACTTTCCATTTTCTCATGTTCAGATTTCACATGCATCAGCTGGCAAGCTACAAGAGATGGGTCATGAAAGGATGAGCTGCATCTTCCTCCTTCAGAGCCTTGCTAGTGGAAATTGAAAGTTAAAGGAGATTCTATGACAGAGTCAGGACTGGGATGGGCCACTGACATATGAGGAAGCAGAACTCAAGAGAAAGGGGAGGATCCTGGGGAGCGAAACTGGAAGAGAACAGAGCACAAGAGCAGAGGCGAATAGAGCTGAAAAGCACACACAGACCTCCTCTGCCTTCATGCTGCTTAGTTTCTGCCTGTACCACCATCCTAGTTCCCATCAATAGATACCTTTCGAATGAACTCCCTTTCCTGGATGTAAAAAAAACCCTATTATTAGCATACAAAATGGCCAGATTGAAATAGTCTCCAAGTTAAAGTTACTGATCAAAAAAATATACTTGGCTTGTGGTGGGAATGTAGAAATATCAATCTATATGTATATGAACATATCAGAGAGATTTTTTTTTTGTGGAAAGATTTACTGAAAATATCATGAGAGTGATTGACCCCTGGCCATTAAAATCTGCATATTGTAGTGGCAGAAGGAATAGCAGTCATGACTCTTCATTTAAAAAGGCAAGACTCCTACATGATGGCTTCAGGACCAGATGGATCTAGGTGTCCAGATGTGTCATCTCTTAGCTCTACCACTGTCTGCTCCAGCTTCCTTCTCAGACTAGCACCCTGACTAACTCCCCCAGCAGCAGAAATAAGCTGACCTCTCCCTGTAGCTCCACAACAGTCTCAGGTTTAAGGATCATTAGTTGACTTAGACTCTTGGTCCAGAACTACTTCTATTAATCAGATGAAAGAATACTCTAGTTAGTGAAGACTATATCATGAGGCCATTCTTAACATGCAGGTAGGAGAATAAGGGAGAGGACTCAATTACCCCAAATACATGTACGAAGGTAGAGAACAAGTGGTTTCCTCAAAGGAAAATTGGACATTGTTACCAAAGGAATAAAGGATGGATGTTGATGAGGCAAAAATTCTACATGCCTCCCTGCTATGGAAGTAAAATCCCCTTAAGTCAGAGACCACTTGAAGGAGAGGCCCCTGCTGTCCTCCTACAGAGGGCTATCTGATTATGAGAATTAGCGTGTAGCAAGTGAGCCTAAACAAAAGCATTTCCTACTCCTTTCCCTTGAGGTAAAAGTTTTACTGCACAGCACTCTCATTTACCTGGAGCATGAACAACTTCATAAAAAAGCATCTGAAGAAATCAAGGGGATAGAGTAGCTTCTAAATAAAACAGATCCTGAGCTAGAAGTTCTGATCTCTATTACTTACCAACTGTATGACCTCAGCCAAATCTCGCACTTCTCTGTACCTCGGGTTTTTTGCTCTGCAAAATGTCAGATACCTCCATTGCTTATTTATCATGAGGATTTGTTGAGTTTATACACATCGAGCACTCACACAGTGCCTAGTGCCAAACAATCCCTGTGAGATATTGGTGATGGTGATGGTGGTGATGATGGGGAAGAGAAAGAGGGAGAAAGAAGACGTGTCTAATGATGATGTTGGCTTGGACTTAGAATCCAAAGTTTAGAATTGGGAAAGACATTTGAAGTCACTTCAACTAACTGATTCTCATGATCCATTCAAAAGCCCTAAGACATAGAATTTACCTTTACTCAAAGGAAGCTCAGAATAAGGAAGAGTTTGCCCAAGAGGTCTCAGCCAAGGAAGTGACAGAAACAGCACTGAAACCCAAATCAACTCAGTTCAGCTCATCGCCATCAAGTCAGAGCCAGCTCATAGCTACTCCTCCACTGGATCCCCAAGGCTGTAAATCACATGAGAAGAGATCTTTCTCTCAGGGAGCTAATGGTAGATTCGAACCACCAAAGAGCCATAGCCTTTAGCTTAGCTCAACTTTCTACAGACTATGCCACCAAAGCTCCCAAATTGTTTACTCCAAAGCATGTATTCTCTTCACCAGAGCTTGCTGCCACCCAGCCCATCAACAAACTCCTTTAGTCTACCAGAATGCATTCAGTGTACCCTCAGCTTTACACCACACATCCAGTGAAGGGACCATTGTATGCAAGGACATTCACCTCATTGGAGCTGGATTTCTACTTTCAGGGAACACCAGGGGAAAAGAGCTAAATTGAAACATTTCCATTTTTAAAAAGGAAAAAAAAGGAACATAAATTGTAAGAGCCACCCATATTTCAAAAACAATTTCACATCTGCACTGAAATTCTTCTACTTACAAATATTCACAGATAAGAACAAAGTTATGCACTAAAGAAAAAGTAGGCCAGCTCTGCCTGCTCCCCACAGCTGGTGTGAAGCAGTCACGCACATCCATTTTAGTCTTGGCCACCACGTTATTCATTAGTGTTGGCCCACGAGCTGTTTAAAGAAGTGTCTTCTTACCATGAAAAGAAGAAAGTCAAAGGAAAAACATCTTTGGATACATTTTTGAAGAGCTGCAAAGTACTAAGGAGGGCCGGAATCCATGCCAGCACATCACTGGGTCTTTTGTGAAACTCCACTTTACACGGCAGTGGCTTAAACATAATGTCTCTTTGGCATGAAAAAGAAATGGGCTTAGACACAGTCTTTTTGGATATATGTTTGTACAAGGCTGATTTCTGAATTTCCAACTGCAGCAGCAGTCCTGAGCATTGCTGTATTTGAACCAGACATTTAATGGTGATGTCTAGAGATGGCTGTGTTTGACATCTTCCCAAGGTAGACACTGTTGGTGGCCTCTTCAACCATTCACTCCGCCTCCATCCTTCCTAATGAAGGATTTCTTTAGCACTGCGGTTGTTAGCAGCTCCCAGGTTGGTCCCTGACTGCTGACGATCTCGTGGACAACAGAACAAAATACTGCCCAGTCCCGTGCCAAACCCAAGATCATTTGCAGGTCAGATCGTTGTCATCTATAAGGGTTTTGTTGGCTGATTTTTGGATGTAAATCACCAGGTCTTTGTTTTCCTAGTCCACGTTGGTCTCAAGGCTGTGCTGAAACCTGTTAAGTATCATAATAACATGCAATCTCCATTGGCAGATGAGTGGTAGCTGTACATAGCACCTCTCTTAATCTTACTGCCTTAGAGTCCGTTCCAACTCATAGTGACCATCCATACGACTTCCAAGACTAAATCTTTGCAGGAGACTTCCCATCTTCCTTCTGTGGCTAATGGATGATTCGAACCTCTGGAGATCTGCAGACTTTTGGTTAACAGCACAATACCCTATGGACTAGCCCCTGTGCTTCTTGCATGTGAAGCTCATTGGTCAAGAATTGGGCCCGAGTCTTCTGCATGGAATGCCAGAATTTTACCACTGATGTGCTGTTACACCACCTCTTCCATAACAGAAGCTGACAATGACTGATACTTTCCAGGATTCCTTTGCACATGTATTACTAAGCAATAGAATGTAAGAGGTTTGTTTAAAAAAAAATCACCTTGATAAAAGAAACAAGCAAATGAGGAGAGCCCTGTGCTTGATGCTTGGAATCCTATCAGATGAAGGTGTGACACCTGGAGCTGCCATTGCCGCTTGGCAGGCATTAGGTGACAAGTTTAAAGACCCAATGGCAGGGCTGAGCGATGGAAAATTCTGGGATCCTGATGCACAGTCGCTATTAAGTCAGCTGCAGACTCATGGCAGGGGGTGAGGTGGGACAAAGCACTGCCTGGTCCTGAGCCACCCTCACGGTCAGATGTGGACCAGACCGTCAGGACCCACAGGGTTTTCGCAGACCTGTCACCCTAATCCACCTTAGTCTGTAAGCTTTGCCAAAATATGTTTAGCATTGTAGCATTACCCAAACCTCCAATGATTGACAAGCAGTAGGTGCACATGTGGTACACTGGAATTGAACCCAGGTCACCCACATGAAAAGTGTTGGTTGGACCACTCAATTGCCATTGTCTCATATTTGATTCTGTTAAGGATTCTGTTACTTGCAACAGAAAGTATTCCAATCTATATACTTTTTTCTAAAAAAAAATATTTTCTATTCACTTATTTTCTATCACTTGTTATGCATCAGAGAGTTGGACAATGACCAAGGAGAATAGAAGGAGAATTGATGCCTTTGAGCTGTGGTGCTGGAGAATAGTATTGAGGGTGCCATGGACTGCTAAGAAAACAAACAGATTCATCCTGGAAAGGGTTAAACTGGGCAGCTCCTTGGAGGCAAGGATTCTGAGGCTCC
>NW_006399783.1:11668415-11669564 GCF_000299155.1 Elephantulus edwardii
GCAGGAGGGGAAGGCCCTCTATGAGGTGGATTGATTCAGTGACTGGGGTAATTGGGATGAGTGTGTCAGAGACAGTGCAATTGGCACAGGATAAAGCAGAGTTTAGGGCTGTTGTACATAGGGTCGTATGAGTCACAAGCGACTCGACAGCACATAACAACAACAACATTCACTTACAAAGTCCATATACATTGTGTTTCACACTATTCTTTATTCACATTGTGTTTCATACAATCATTCCTACTCATTATGTTTTATAAAATTAATCACCATTAGACTATGCCCACCATTACCCTATATTTTCAAGTCCCCATCAGATTTTTCCCATTTCCATTAGGCTCTCCCTCCACTCACCAAATTGTGTAATCCTCTGATACTTCTGGTTGGCAGCACAACACACTATAAATTTCATCACAAAAGCTCCATAACTGACTGATCTGTTAAGTCATTCTGTATAGATAAGGAACTATGACTGTAAGAGGACCGATCTTCACTACTCCTGCTGACTCTGTGTAACCCTCATCTGCCCGAGTGGGACTTGATCGTCATGTTTAAACCACACGGCCTAACTTCCCAACCACAAGTCGCTTCTCTGAGCTGGGTCAATCTGAGTGTGTCTCCCAACTAAGACTAGAGACTTGGGATTAAAAAATCATTAGGTAGTTTCTACATGCAATGTTTAGCATTATGGGGTCACCATGCACACAGAGAGATTTATGAAGCCTTTATGTGAACATGTAAAAGAGAGGTAAGACGTTAGATTTTATGACACCAAAAGGAGAGCTCTACAGGGTATTATGGCCCTTCCATTTCTAGGTTCAAGGCCATCAGCATTTTTAACCTTTATTTTTTTCACCACTAGGTCTCATGAAATGCTCCTGTTTCCTTTGCTTAAATTTGTTTGAAGATGGACTCTAATTATTATAATGGAAAGCCTTGTCAGGACCTTTAAGGAATCGATGACCAAACTAAAGTAGGATGTACATCACTCTCATTGTTGCTGCACCTTCCTGCCTCAGATAAATGTTAAACGTATCATCCAGGAAGAGTGCAGGCAGTCATTACAAAGACAGAAGAGGAAGAAAAGACCAAAATGGATGTCAGAAGAAACTCTGAAGATTGCACTGGAACGTAGAGAAGCCAAAGCAC
>NW_006399783.1:11671274-11675124 GCF_000299155.1 Elephantulus edwardii
CAATGAGATTGGCACAGGATAGAGCAGGGTTTAGGGCTGTTGTACATAGGGTCGCTATGAGTCGCAAATGACTCGACGGCACATAACAACAACAACAATATTTATTTGCCAAATAGATGTTGGCATTTCCCCCCCCTATTTTTAGAAAATGTGTACTTTACTTTGTACTAACAGGTTTGAACGTGTTCTTTTTTTCTTTTTTTACATTTTCATTCATTCATTGTTACACATTTTCCTCCCTATCCCCCTTAGCCCCATCCCATTTCACTTTTTTCTTTGGAGAAAAAGTTTTTTATTAGCGTTCTATACAGCATTTCACACTGTTATACTTAATTCTCATGACCACTCTATGAGATCAATTCTATTCTTACTCCTATTTTTCATGAAGGGAAGACTGAGGCTCAGAGAGTAACTTGCTTAAAGACCAAACCAACATTTGGCAAAGACAGTATTGGAATTCCAGAGCTCAAGTTTGTGACCTTTTTGTTTTACTCTCTTGTCCTCCTAGTCTTCCTTTCCTTTACCACTCAACAGACTAACAAATTAGCCACAATTTCAGTGGGTAGATCTAAACTGTCTCCCATGTTACTATCATCCTTATAATATCTTATTATAAACCAAGACATTGAGCTATTAGCTTTGCCTTAGGAATCCAAGAAGGCTTCCTGGAAGAGACATTATTTGAGCAGAGCATTTAAAGGGGAATTAGAATTTGTCAAATAAACAATGGAATGGAGATGGGGCAATCCTTGTCATAGTTCATTGTTGCCAGTACAGATGTCAGTAGGTAAATACCTCAGTAAAAGGGCATTTGGGACTGGGAGATTCTCCATGGAACTGCTGGGAAGAGTGGAGAACCACATTCTAAAAAAATACAATCAGAAACAAGGCCTGATATGGTATCAGAAAATTGGTCCAAAGCCCCACTGCTGCCAGCCCCTAACTCTATACACCACATCTCCTGCTGCCACATTCAAAATCTTCTGATCTCAAGCCCAGGCCAAGTGCATTTGGTTGGAAGAACATGGATCGCATATCACACCTTGGTTACAAGGAAGACAGAGAAAGTAGGTATTGGCATTTCCAGCTCCTGTTCTGGAGCATCATGGACTCCATTTGCACTAAGACTTGTAGGAAGGGGATTCAGATGCTGGGTGGCCAGAGATAATGTCAAGTGCCCACTGTAGGGCAAAGGGAACAAATCATGCAGAGACACAGAAAGCATGCGTTTGTCTTGGCTCTGAGCCATGAGATGGTCACCGTGCTCCTTAGAGTATATATTTAGTGCTGAATTACGCCTCCTGAATTGCTGTTTGGACAGCTTGTCTTTGCATTTCAATACCTTCTGTCTGCAAGGGCAGACTTTGTTCTTGACTGACCTCAGAAGACCTGGAGGGGTGCCAAGTGTTCCAGAAAGTTTTGATTGCCATTGAGGAGAAGGAGGAGGTAACAGCGGCAGAACAGAAGTGGGGAGATGAGAAAGAGGAGGAAAGGCCCAAGTGTCAAGCTGTCACCCTCCCACAGCCTTGAGTGCTGGCTGGTGGCCACAGTGCCAGTTCCCTGGGCCAAGGTCCTCCTCTCCAGAGAAGTAAGTTCACGCAAGAATCTCTGCCTTTTTGGAAGGTCATTCTGGTGCAGAAATGCTGTCCTTTCCCAAAAGAAAGTCAGCTGAGAGCAGATTTTAAAGAGCCAGCTGCCACATGATTAGTCCTTCCCCCTAAAGCCTTCACCACATGCACAGAAGCTCAGGGGCAGCATCTTCTCAAGCTCCCTCTCCCTCCCAAGCCATAAACAACCAGAAGTTGCCTTCACCCTTCAGCTCCCCACTGGAAGGCCTACTCCAGTCTCTATTCTGAATACAGTCAAATGGAACAGAAGCAATAAGACAGACAAGGCACAAAATTTTCTGTTGGAAATAAACACCAGGCTAGGATAGGGCCCCCTTCTGCCTCCCCTCATTTTCCTCTGTTTTGGACAACAGCAGCCAAAGAAGTGAGCCCTCAAAGAGGCTGAGACAAACAGCAGACAGAGCTGGGGAGGTGAGAGTGATGGGAGAAGGGGCATTGAATTCAGGGAATTCAATTATCTTCATGTCCTCTTCAAACCTATTTTTGAAATAATTTTTTTTTAAAATTTAAGGCTCAAGATTGTGTTTTGGTTCTTGTAGACTTGCTTTCATTTTCTTCAGCCTCGGTTTAAACTTGCACATGAGTAACTCATGGTCTGTTCCACAATCAGCACATGGCCTTGTTTCTGACTGCTGACACTGAGCTTCTGTAATGATATTATGCCCATAGAGTCCTTAAGTATTGCAACTCAAGGCTTGAATTATTCTTTAGTTCCTTCAGCTTAAGAAATGCCAAACAAGTTCTACCCTTTTGATTTTCCGACTCAAGCTCTTTGAACATTTCATTATAATACTTTACTTTGTCTTCCTGAGTTGCCCTTTGAAATCCTCTAATCAGCTCCTTAACTTTCTTCCTTCTTCCCTTTGCTTTGGCTTCTTGGAACTCTAGTAACTCTTTAGCATTTCTTCTGACAACCACCTTGGTCTTTTTTATGATGTGCCTGATTCAGGCAGGCCATGGTCTTCACAATTACTTGTTGTGTATCAGAGAGTTGGACAATGACTAAGGGTAACAGAAGAATTGGTGCCTTTGAGTTGTGGTGCTGGAGAAGTGTCTTGAATATACTGCCAACCAAGCAAACAAGTCTGTCTTAGAGAGGGTGAAACCAAGTTTCTCCTTGGAGGCTAGAATTTTGAAGTTCCATCTCAACATACTTTGGGCACATGGACAAGAGGGACTGGTCCTTGTAGAAGGATATCATGCTTGGAAGGTTGAAGGGACAGCACAGGAGAGGAAGACCCCAGATGAGATGTATTGATACAGTAACTGAGTCAATGAGGGTTGGTGTGTCCAAGTCAGTGAGACTTTGAGACTTTCTCAGGGCAGGCTTAAGAGCTGTTGTACATAGAGGGTTGCTATGGGTCACAGTTGACTAGACAGCACATAACAACAGCAAACAATGATTCTTTCAAAAATGTTTAGAAGAGCCTGCACCCTTTCTCTATACCTGTTCAATCTGTATGCTGAACAATTCATTTGAAAATCTGGACTCTATGAAGAAAAAGTTGGGGTCAGGATTGGAGGAAGACTCATTAACAACTTGCATTTTACAGATGACACAACTTTGCTAGCTGAAACTGAGGAGGATTTGAAGCACTTTGCACAAAAGACTAAAGATTACCTCCTTCAATATGGATTATACTTCAACATCAAGAAGACAAAAATTCTCACCACTAGGTCAATAGGCAACTTCATTTTGGTAGAATAAATATTGCAATTTCAAACTATTTCATCTTACTTAGATCCACAATCAACACCATTGGCACCAGCAGTTAAGAAATCAAAAGTCTTATTGCACTAGGAAGATATGCTGTTAGGCACAACTCCAAAGTACTGAGAAGCAATGATGTCAGTGTGAAAATTAAGGTGTGCCTAATTCAGTCCGTGGTCTTTTCAGTCACCAGGTATGCATCTGAGAGCTGGATAGTGAATAAGGATTGTTTTTGTTATTGTTGTTATGTGCCACCAAGTGGCTTGCGACTCATAGTGACCCTATGTACAAGAGCCCTAAACGCTGTTCTATCCTGTGCCAAACTCACCATCTCAAACACACTCATTCCCACCACTCTACGCACAGGATCAATCCATCTCTTTGAGGGTCTTCCTCTCCTGCACCGTCCTTCCACTCTCCCAAGCATGATGTCCCTCTCCAAAGACAAGCCCCTCCTTGCAACATGCCCAAAGTATGTCAGATGAAGCTTTAGAATCCTTGACTCCAAGGA
>NW_006399783.1:11677519-11681207 GCF_000299155.1 Elephantulus edwardii
AAAAAATTCAAGCCACAGGTGGCAACACTTAAAGATAGTGAATAAGGAAGACAGAAGAAAAATCTTTACCTTTGAGTTGTAGTGTTGGAGAAGAGTATTGGGTATTCTATGGATTGTCAAAAGAACAAACAGATTATGTCTCGGAGAATGTGTCATCAGAGTGCTTCTTAAAGGTGAAAATGGGAAACCTTCATCTCACATACTTTGAGCATGTTGTTAGAAGGGGGTATTTCTTGGAAAGGGACATCATGCTAGGAAATGTGGAAGGTCACCAAGAAAGAATAGGACCCTCAAAGAAATGAACTGATACAATGATTTACAGCAATGAGATTAATTATGTCAGAGATGAAGATGGCATAAGATAGGACAGGGTTAAGATCTGTTGTTCACCTAGTGGCAAGAAGCTGCACTACAATTCCAGAGGTGAGCAGTTCGAATCCACCGATGCTTTACTGGAGAAGGAGGGACAATCTCCTCTTGTACCAGTCAGATCTGACTTGACAGTACACATACAAAAAATAACATTTTTTTAAAAAAGATCTGTTGTTCATAGGATCGCTATGAGTCATACTCGACTCAGTGGCACATAAAACAACAATATCATGCCCACTTAAACACCCAGACCTCCTCCTAGTAATGAGGTACCTTTTACTGAATATTGTAGTAGCTATCTGCACAATGTCCCAGAGCAGCCAGCTAGAAGCCACCCTCAACTCCTCTCTCTCCTTCAGGCCACATATCAGTTCCAGTCACCTCTCAGATGCTTCCCTCCCCTCCATCCCTGGCTGTCACCACAATCCTCAACCTCACCAGACTTCCTTGTTGGGATCCTAGTCTCCAGCTATGTTCTCTCCAAATTATTATTCATGGATGGTGGATAGTGCGCTTTGTGGTTCCAGAAGGAGGATTGCATAAGAGAAGTTCTAAATGTCTCTTTGCTGTGGCAGGGGCAGGGGCTTTCAACCTGAGGCTACCTTCCCCAGCCCAGGAGACATCTGTCAACATCTGGAAGGGTTTTATGGCTGTCTCAACTGGGGAGATTGTTGTGGGCATCTAGAGGAAGATGTTATGCTAGTGAACACCGTACATTGTACAGTACAGCTTCTCGCAATGAAGAATTATCTGGGGCAGCCATTGGTAGGCCTTCCAGGGACCATGAGGGAGACCCACCCCATCTGCCTCCAAATTGAAGCTTCTTGGCCTCTGTCCTTGAGTGTTTCTGTGCTGTTGTCTGTGAATTTAGGGTCTCACAACTACTTTGGTTTAGGAGCACAGATGTTCCAGATCCCAGTCTCACTGTCTCAGTTCTAGAAGTTTCCCTCAGCATTTGTTTCTCCCGGCGGTTCCTCCCTTAGAGTCATTCCATCTCCTGGGGGAACGACTAAATGGCAGAGAGACTTCAGTCATTTCTTCTGTCTCCCAAGGTTTCCAACTATGCTTTCTGACAGGAAAGTTACCCATTACTGGGATGGTAGATGGCTACAGAAGCGGGGACAAAGATGGTCTAACCCTCTGCCTTATCCTAATGCATTTCCAATCTTAGCACCTATGGCTCCCATGGGCCATCTCATTTACCACCCCTCCACCTTTCCGTGCCTGATGTCCTTATCCAAGGAATAGCCTCTCTTAGGAACAAGTGAAAAGCATTTTACAAGCACTCTGGCTGCACCTTTTCCAAGTCATAACTGTTAGTACTTTTTGCACTTCATGTACTCTTCTCCAACACCACAACTCAAAGTCGTCAATTCTTCTGTATTTTCTATGCATTATTTAGCTCACAGATGCATAGTAAGTGATTGAAAAGACCTGAATCAGGTGCACCATAGTCTTCAAACTGACATCATTGGTCTTCAGTAGTTTGAAGAAGTCCTTGATATCAGACTTGCCCAATGCAATACATCTTCTGATCTCCTGACTACTGGTACCAAAAATTTTGATTATGGATCTAAGTAAGACAAAATTGTTGACAACTTCAATCCTTTCTCCATCTGTCATAAGGTTGATAATCGGTCCAGTGGTGAGAATTTTTGTCTTCTTGATATTGAGGTATAATCTATAATGAACTCCAAAATTCATTCAATGAAGCAAACATTTTTATATCAGGCAAAAATATCACTAAAAAGAAAATTGTAGATCAATACCGCTCATGAACAAAGATGAAAAATTCTCAACAAAATCTCAGCTAATAGAATTCAAAGTTTTATTAACAAAAGCATTAATCATGACCAAGTGAGATTTATTTCAAGTTTGCAAATGGTTCAACATAAGAAAACATTACATCAATGTAATCCACCACATCAATAAAGCAAAGGAAAAGAACCACATGATCACATCAATCAATGCAGAAAAGACATTTATTAAAATTCAATACTCTTTCCTGATATAAATTTTCAACAAAATAAGAATAGAGTGGAAATTTCTCAACATAACTAAAAACATATTTAAAAAGTCAAGACCAATGGCTAACATAACTCTGAATGGAGAGAGATTGAAGGGAAACCAGAGCCAGAGGAGGAAGTTCTTTATCACCATTCCTGTTCAATATTGTATTGGAAGTGCTATCCAAAGCAGTAAGACAAGAAAAGGAAATAAAAGACATTGAAATTGACAAAAAGGAAATAAAACTATATCTTTTTGTAAATTATATTAACCTATAGACAGAAAATACAAAAGACTCTACAGAATGTTGCTGTATTATTGTTGTTATATGTCATTGAGTAAGAACCACCTCATAAACTTACCTATCAGTGGTTTTTTAGGGACTTTAAATACATGGGAAGAGTTTATCCAATTTTCTCCCACAGAGTAGCTGGTGGATTCAAATTGCCTGCCTTTGTATTGGCAGCACAACTCCTTATCACTAGGCCACCAGAGCTCTCACTCAAGAGTATAGAGCACAAGATCAATATTCAAATATTAGTCTGATTCCTCTACCAAAAAAAGTGTACTATGAAAGAGAAATAAGAAAAACAATTCCATTTCTGTCACCCAAAAGATTAAATATTTAGAAGTAATTCTAACCAGTGATATAAAAGATTTCGACAAAGAAAACTACAAACCACTGCTACCAAAAAACCAACCAAATAAATCGACATAAATTAAATTTCCAGAACTCCCATGTGCTCTTGCAATAATTTTAAATAATCGT
The DNA here is from genome assembly GCF_000299155.1 of Elephantulus edwardii. Lineage (NCBI taxonomy): Eukaryota > Metazoa > Chordata > Mammalia > Macroscelidea > Macroscelididae > Elephantulus > Elephantulus edwardii. Next base: position 11,680,668 of record NW_006399783.1, read on the forward strand.
CACTAAGATTTTTACCTGCATATGATATTGATGTTGTTCGGTAATTTGCAGTCTGTTGGATCATGTGTTAGTTTTTTTGTTTTGGTTTGGTTTAGTTTTTTGAATTATTTTGTGTGTATGTACCATCAAATCAGATGTGACTGGTACAGGAAAAAATTGCCCCTTATTCTCCAGCAGAGCATCTGGTGAATTCAAACCGTGTACCTCTGGGATTGCAGTGCAGCTTCTTGCCTCTAGGCTACCAAAACAAATCATGTGTTTTGGAAGTAGGAGCAAATATGTGTCTCTTCCAGTCAGTTGGTCAGGTAGTTGTCTTCTGGTGATCATATCCAGGGTTGTATCTGTTTCTTTAAACACTTTAATTGGTATCTCATCAATTCCTGTATTTTTTTTTTTAACAATGTCTTCAGGGCAGCTTGGACTTCTTCCTTCAGCATTCCTGCTACTTATTTGGTCTAATTTTCATTCTGTTCTCTTTCTTTCTCACCTCCCTCCTTCTCCTCTCTCTCTCGCTGTCTCTCTGTCTCTCTCTCTGTGTGT
>NW_006399783.1:11681307-11699959 GCF_000299155.1 Elephantulus edwardii
CATTCCTGCTACTTATTTGGTCTAATTTTCATTCTGTTCTCTTTCTTTCTCACCTCCCTCCTTCTCCTTCTCTCTCTCTCTCTGTGTGTGTGTGTGTGTGTGTGTGTGTGTGTGTGTGTGTGTGTGTGCATGCACACACTTGTGCATGTATGGGAGAGAGAGAGAGAGTGGTGGAGTAAAGTCCTCCTGATTTCCTTCAGCAGTCTCTGTAGGCCAGGTTTTCCTTGAAGATTCTCATGTGTCCTACACTTTCCTGTCATCAAGGTGATTTGTTGCACAGGGTCCAAAAGGTCACACTTCACTCCTGAAGATTATCTTGGTGACCATGAGGTCCCACACAATGTTCCTGTTCTATAGTTAAGGGTAAACTCCACCAGAGCAAAAGATGTGGCCGTCTTTAGCTGTTTATAATTTAATGCCTTAGCCTGATACTAAGTACACAATAGACTACTGAAAGGTATTCATGAAAGGATAAATATTTTTTTAATTAACAAAGAAACAAAAATAAATATTTCATTATTGTCTCATTTGATCCTCACCAAAGCCTTTGGAAAAGCAAACTGACTTCACTCCAGATGCTTTGCTAGTGTGATGAGCCAAGCCTATCACCCACAATTCTTCACTCATGAGGTTACCCAAACCCAGCAGAGCTATGACGTGAGGCAGACACCATTCCCAGAGATTCCTCATTACATTTCCACTTGCAGTGCTTTGATTTGGTGATTTCTTTGGAATGCTTCAGAAAATTCTTTTACAATTTGGTGAGTCCCATTAACATTTTGAAGGTTATTGGTGAGGTTTTATCAGGGAATTTACTTTTTTAAAGTGTGAACCCATAGGCAGAGGCCAACATTTGTTCCCCTAACAGAGCGTGTTTTCAATTTTACAATGGGAGTTGACGGGAAAGGATATTTTTGACAGAAATTTCACTTTACAGCAGACTTTGTTGGATTGTATCTCTGTAGTTAAGGAAAAATGTCTGATCCATTGTATTCAACCAATTAGAATTAAAGGTCAGCATGTCCTTGGTTTTGGCTTTGTGCTTCACTCTCTTTGAACATTGATTTCTTTTTTGTTTAATACCCAGGATGAGATGGATTGATACAGTAACTGGGGCAATGGGAGTCCATGTGTCAGAATTAGTGAGACTGGCTCAGGACAGGGAAGGTTCAGAGATACTGTACATAGGGTCACTATACATCACAGGCAACTCAAAAGCACAGAACAGCAAGAACATATTGGTGGGGTTTTTTTTTAATTTAAGCCTCTTGTTTAGAGTCAACAAGACCTTGGGGAAGGCCTTCATATTTAAAGTCAGTGTTACATTTTGGAGGAACATATTTCTAAGTGGTACAGCACTCTTCTGTCAATATGCTGTACTGAGGTAACCTGGGGTTGCCGTGATGCTGAACCTTGTTCCCATTGAGGTATCAGATGCCATAATGGTTACCCATGGTGGACAATATTTGGTGGAGCTCCTAGTTTAAGACAGGATCAGAAGCAGGATTGGCATCCACTTCCTAAACAACATGTCACCAGAAATTCTATGAACTTTGATAAATGTCCATAGTTATAGAAAGGCTTCAGGACTTTTGTTCATAGGGTTGCTATGAGTCGTGCTCAACTCGAAGGCAACCACCACCAACAATGACATTAATGGTAGTATGATAATTAATATTCTGTGACAATGTGGCTATGATCCTCAGTATAATGTACCTATTCTATGTGTTATAAATTCTAACCTCTAGGATATTAATATTGATGAGAGAGGATTCTGTAAAGATAAAATCAGTCTCACTTGATGTAAAATAAGTCTTTCCAGGGGCATAGCCTGCATTGAATATATGTTTGAGGTCTCTGGCAAGCTAGGAAATTTTTGGTCTGCCTGCCTGCCTGCTAAGGACTTGGACTCATTAACCTTCCAAGATGCCTCTCTCTTGGTGTCTGACCTACAGACCTGGGACTTGACAACCTCTACAAGAATGTTAGTTATTTCCTGGAAATAAATATACCTTGAAATCTTTTACTTTTATACATATATACATACATACATACAGATATATACATGCGTATATACACATACATACATATATACATCTCTAAAACTTGATTGGTTTTGTGGATTAGCTTCTCTAAAGAACTCAGTGTAAGACATGCTGTACGTAATTAAAAACATATACATTTAGGCTCTTTTTATTTATGTGTGTATGCTTAAAAATGTGCTGGAAAAGTTTCATGAGTGTGTTTTGGGAGTACCGGACAGGTTTTTTGTTTTGTTTTGTTTTGTTTTGTTTTGTTTTGTTTTGTTTTGTTTTGTTTTGTTTTGTTTAATCTGGGCAGTGGTTGTTGTTGTGTGCCATCGAGTTGCCTGCAACTCATAGCGACCAGTCTCACTAACTCCAACTCAATCCATCTCATCTGGAGTCTTCCTCTCCTGTGCTGTCCCTCCACCCTTCTGAGCCTAATGTCCCTCTCCAAGGACCAGTCCCTCCTGACATGTGCCCAAAATGTGAGACGGAGCTTCAGAATTCTTACCTTTAAGGAGAAACTTGCTTTCACTCTAGCCAAGACAGATATGTTTGTTCTCTTATTGGTCCATGTAGTTACTCAGTGTATATATGTAGAAAGCCACAAAGCCACTTAAAACAAGCATATTTTATTAACACAACATATCCTGAATAAAAAGTTATTTTGTGTTTGGATTTGTTGGGGGTTTCTTTCTTACTGCATGTTATTCCTTTCTTATTTGTTTGGTTTTTAGTTCCTGGAAGGATAAAGCACAAAAACTGAACCTAGTGCATCCTGAGATAAATCAGTTTAAGACTGAAACACTTATTTTGGATAGATTTTAATTTTAATTTTAATTTTAATATGAATGACAGTTTACAAAGAAATTAGGTTTTCTTTTTAAAAATTTTTCTGTTGTAATTTTAATGAGTTTACAGAAAAGTTGGATTTTCATTCTTTCATTTTTGTACATTTTCCTACCACTCCTTCCATTTATCCTCCCCCAGTTCACTTTCTTTTTTTTTTTTATTCACTCATTGTACCACAATTTCCTCCCTCCTCACCTCCTCTTGCAGTCCACTTTGCTATGCACCTTTTTTCTGGCCTTTTGTCATACAAATAATGACTAATCATATAGTTCTTTTAAATAGTTCTTCCCTTTGTCTGTTCCAATGCAGTGTTCATTATCTATCCTTTCTTTTCCTAGTTTCCCCCCAACCCTCATGTCAGTCCTGTTTCATAATAGTGGTGTTATGCAGTATTTCTCCTCTTACGAGTGAAATATTTCATTTTGCATAATGTCCTTCAGGTTCACCCAAGCTGTGTAGTGTTGTATGAGTTCCTTGTTTTTTCAGTGGTGCACAATATTCCACTGTGTGAATATAGCATAGTTTCTATCCATTCATTTGTTAGTGGGCACTTGGGTCACTTCCATCTCTGTGTTGTTATGAATAATGCAGCAATACACATGGACGTGCATACATCTGTTTGGGTGGAAGCTCTGGTTTCTTTAGGGTATATTCTCAGTAGAGAATTGTTGAATCAAATGTTATTTCTATTTCCAACTTTTTGAGAAAGCACCAGACTGCCTCCCATAGTGGTTGTACCATTTTATATTCTCACCAGTAGTGAATAAGAGTTCCAGTCTCTCCAAACCTCACCAGTACTTATTGTTTGCTGCTCTGTTGAACTTTGCTACTGTTGCTAGAGTGAGATGATATCTCATAGTTGTTTTGATTTGCATCTCTCTTAGAGCTAGGACTTTTGAACACTTCTTCATGTGTGTGTTTGCCCTCTGAATGTCTTCTTTGGTGTAATGTCTATTCACATCCTGTGCCCAATTTGCAGTTGAGTTGTCTACCTTTTTCCTGTTGAGGTGCTGGAGCATTCTATAAATTTTAAATATGAGTCCTTTCTCAGCTATGTCACTGCCAAATATTTTTTCCCAGTCTGTGGGTTTCCTTTACCCTGTGTTGGAGAAGTTTTTTTGATGTATGTAGGAATTTTATTCTTAGAAAGCCCCATTCATCTGTTTTATTCTTTCCTGGTTGTAGGAGAAATCAAATTTTTTTATACATTTATTTATATAGATTTCTCCCCTCTCTCTTCCAGGAACTTTCAATCCACAATGAATGTCTGACTCAAATGGTTAGTTGTATTACACATAATGTCTGGTCGTCCATTTTTGTAAGGTTGACCGTCCTTTCACATATGCAAATAATCTATCCATTCTTTCCACACTTTCCCTGAGACCCCACGAACCCTCCTATTTTTATTACAGTGAAATATTTATTTTTTTAAAAAGACACTCAAACTTATTGCTGTTGAGTTAGAACCGATTCATGAAAGATCCTCCAGTGGGTTTCCAACACTGTAAATTTCCTCATGGGTCATTGCCCATCTTACTTCAGTGGAGCCAACAGTAGATTCCAGCCAAAAGTCTTCCACCATCTCTTAAAGTTATGTTGACTTCAGTTGCATGGAGAATCCCTTCTTACTGTAAAAAGTAATTTCTAACCTTTATGCCCATAATTTAGCCATCCCCCAAAAATGTACTCTTCTTTTTTCCAAATTTACTAGAACAAAACCTTTGAGCTCAGGAAGTAGCTAAGAGAATATGCCATCCCCTTTTCCTTATGAATCAGGGTGAAGTCTCTCTCAGGGAGGAGAGATAGGGAATGGCAAAGGACACACTGACAAAGGAGATTAATCAGAACTGGCTTTGACAAGCACTGTGGCAAATGGACAATTAAAACAGACTTTCAAGTGGGGGGGAAGAAGAACGAACTGGGGAGGAGGGTAGAGAAAATAGTGTAACAATGAATGAATGGAAACTCAAAATTTCTGTAAATGTTCATTAAAATTAATAAAATTTAATAATTAAAAAAGCCTTTGAGCTGTTTCTCCTTATATATTATTTAGATCTAAACTAATCAAAACTTAATGCCAATTATAGGGATATTGATTCTTCTTATTTAATCCCTAGGGAGCCTTGGTGACATAATAGATTACATGCTGGGTTACTAACCAAAAGATTATTGGTCTGAATCTGTCAGATGCTCCAATAAAAAACTTTGAAGCAGTCTCCTTCACAAGTCTCTTTGAGTTGGAATCAACTTGACTGCAGTGGGCTTTCTTGGTTTGTTTCTTCATTTTTTAAATTAAATGCCTAAATTCAAGAAGTAAAATAATTCTCACTAAAACCAGACAAGACTAGTAGGACAACGATAGTTTCCAAGGAAAAACTGAGACATTGTTACCAGAATAGGGGGTCTTTACTTGCCAGGTAAAATCTACAGAGTCCCTGTAGTAGGAATATAACAAGGTTATGGATTTTTTTTAAGTTTAAAAAAAAATGAGACATTTTGAAGGACCTCCTTTAATGGCCTCCGTGTTCAACGTGGAGGAACGGGTGAAGGGGTCGTGGTACTAGGGATATTGTAGCTGATGTTAGATGGATCTTAGGTGAAAGCAGGGAATACTAGAGGGATGTCTATCTGTGTTTCATTGACTATGCAAAGGCATTTGACTGTGTGAATCATAACAAACTGTGGCTGACTCTGAGAAGAATGGGAATCCCAGAACACTTGACCATTCTAATGCAAAACCTATACTTGGACCAGGAGGCAGTCATCAGAACAGAGCAAGGAAACACTGCATGGTTCAAAATTGGGAAGGGCGTACACCAGGGATGCATCCTTTCTCCATACCTTTTCAACCTGTATGCAGAACAGATTATGTGGGAGGCTGGGCTCTATGAGGAGAATTGTGGGGTCAAGATTAGTGGACGATCTATCAACAGTCTGCGTTATGCAGATGACACAACCCTGCTTGCTGAAACTGAGGAGGACCTGAAGCTCTTGCTGCAGAGGGTCAAGGACTGCAGCCTCCAATATAGATTGAGGTTCAATGTCAGGAAGACAAAGATTCTCACCACTGGACCAATTGGCAGCATCAGGATGGATGGTGAAGAGATTGAGATTGTTCAAAACTTTAGTTTGCTTGGCTCCACAGTCAACACTCTTGGCACCAGTAGCCAGGAAATTAAAAGGTGCATTGCCATGGGAAAGTCTGCTGTTAGGGACCTCTCTAAAGTATTGAAGAGCAATGGTGTCTCTCTGGAGACTAAGGTGCATGTGATACAGGCCATGGTCTTTGCAATCACTTGTTATGCATCAGAGATTTGGACAATGACCAGGGAGGATAGAAGGAGAATTGATGCCTTTGAGCTGTGGTGCTGGAGAAGAGTATTGGGAGTACCGTGGACTGCTAGGAAAACAAACAGATTTATCCTGGAAAGGGTTAAATCGGGTGGCTGCTTGGAGGCAAGGATTCTGAGGGTCCGTCTAACATACTTTGGACATGTTATAAGGAGAGACAGGTCCTTGGAGAAGGACATCACACTTGGGAGGGTGGAGGGACAGCGCAGGAAGGGAAGGCCCTCTATGAGGTGGATTGATTCAGTGACTGGGGTAATCGGGATGGGAGTGTGAGTGTGGTTGGCACAGGACAGAGCAGGGTTTAGCGCTGTTGTACATAGGGTCGCTATAAGTCGCAAGTGACTTGATGGCACATAACAACAACATGAAGGATGTGGTTAACAGAGGTGAAGAAAATCAAAACTAAAACTAATGAACTTACAATGGTAAATAACATTGTTGTGAGCATTGGTACAAGTCTTCGTTTGAACTTCAGTTGTCATTTTCTCAGGGTATATTCCAAGTAGTGAGACAGCTGGGTCATATGGAATTTCTATGTTCCTCTTTTCAATGAAGTGCCAAAAATGCCTTCCAGAATGGTTTTTACAATTCCAGAATGGAATTTTACAATCCCACCAACAATGTATCAGAGGTCCTTTCTCACCACATCTTCTCCAACATTTATCACTTGCTGCTCTGCTAAATTTTGTCACTGTTACTGAAATGAGATGGTACCTCATTGTGGTTTTGATTTGCATCTCTCTTATTGCCAGTGAGTTTGAGCATTTCTCCATGTGGCTGTTTTCCATTTGAATCTCTTGCTCTGTGAAAAGTCTTTCCATGTCTTTTGCCCATTTTGTAATTGGGTTATCAGTCAAGAACATGCAAACAGCCCAGATGTCCAACCACAAACAAATGAATTGAGAAATTATGATACATTCATACAATGAAATACTATGCAGCATGCAGGAATAAGGATTTTGTAAATTATTACCTAACTTGAGGGGGACTGGAAGACATTATGTTGAGTGAACTAATTCAGTCCCATAAGGATAAATACTGTATAAAACCATCATTGTAGAATGAGTATAAGGATCCAAGGGGGAGGGAGGTTGGAAGCATACGGATGAGGATGTGTAGGGGGAGAGGGGATTAATCACGGGCTTGTACTATTTGATGGGTGAGGAGTGAGGGAAATTGGAAGAATCTGTTCTGGAAATCAATGTATTCTAATTTTGTAAATAAACTAGTATAAATTTTTTTTTAAAAAAAGTAACTCATGAACTGCTATGGGAACAGCAATGTTTTCATCATGGCACCAGGCTTGACAATTGTGTGAGTTCTTCTAGCTGAACTAAGCAATCTGGTGACAGAAGTGGAGAAAGTGTAAAGTAGCATTGCCCTAGGACTGACAATGTACCAGGTCAGTGACATGGAAAATTTGGATTGCATAAGAATCAAAGATCCTAGAGAGAGAATACATAGAATATTTAGTCAAGGCTTCAAAGCGACTCATAGCGACCCTATGAACAAAAGTCCTCAACACTTCTGTGACTTTCATCCTCTCTCCAGGTTCATAGGGTTTCCGGAGGCAAGCTGTTACAGAAGTAGATGCCACTCCTGCTTCTAAGCTAGTGACAGTAGAGGAACATAATTTATGGAGGGAACTTGGAGATATGAAGGGCATCAATGTGACACAGAACAAATAATGTTGTTGTTGTTGTTGTTATGTGCCATTTGAGTCACCATAGAAATCGCCAAAACTTTGGGGAGATCAGAGAATAGGACAGTGGAGTATTTTCAAGTGGTGGCAATACCGAGGGAATCAAGTGGAGGGCATGTCAATTGGAGTGAAGAAGAAAACTTGGAAAGTGAAGACAAATGTCCAGATGAACTGTTAAGTGGATCTTTGAGAAAGCCGGGAATTGGATGAAGGACAAAATACAAACTATTTCATTGGAGCATTTGTTCTGCCTTCAGAGAGACTAAGGAGAACATCTGTAGACCTGGCAAGTGTGTGTGTGTGTGTGTGTGTGTGTGTGTGTGTTTATAAAATCTCTTGTGCTTAAAATATAAATAAATTCTTCTTGGGGAACTGTCTCTACCCCTTGGTTACTGTTGTGTGGATCATGTGTAACTGTCCACAACCAGAATCCAACAGTCTAAGACAGTCATATATTCTATTCCCCATCACAGTGATTGGATTAGGAGTGGAAAGATGACCTAAGCTAGACCAATGAGCCCTTCCCTAAGAGTTTTGTTGCATCTACTGAGAAAGTGGCTTTCTCTTTCTGCCAGAATTTCTAATCTGCTACAACCTGCTTAGAATTGCTAGAGGTATTCTCTGTAATATCAAAGGGAGAGTTTGAGAAGGAGGTCTATGGAGTGAATTGGAGGTGAAAGAAAAAAAATATCTGATGACCTCATTGATCACCTATATTGAGGCATTCCTGAGTTCCAGATTCATCCCTGGACTTTTTAGTTACATAAATAAGAGACTTCTGGTTCCAGGTTTGATAGAGTTGCTTACAGCAGGTTTAGACTTCCTGTGAAAATATTTTTTTAAACTAGATGAAATATTTTTTTAAAAAAAAGGAGATCTGTGAATACAATCAGAATTAAAGGGGACAAGATTCATAGTGTTGGAAGCAGCGAGAAGAGCTGGCATCCTGCAGCCACTCTTTTCTTGAAGACATCTGCTGAATCAGGGGACATGGATAGAGGATGGGAATTCAGACCCACCCCAGGCAAAGAATCACTGCTGGGGGACAGAGAAACCACTAAAACTTTTGGAAGTCTCGCAGGTCTGGAGACACCAGCTTGGAGACTAGAGGGGCCAAGATTCCTACCAGAAGGAAGGGCCAGAGAACAGAGCCTGGCACTTATTTTCTCCCTCAGGAGATCTGCCAAATTCTGAAGCTAAACAGAAAGCCACTGAGAAGCAGAGTGAAATTTTCAGCAATCTAATGGTGTTAAGGAGACAGGGATTGGAATTCAGGTCTCATCAGGAGGGGGAGGGTCTGCATAAACACACTAGGCATTCCACTGCAAGTCCTACAGGACTACGCCCTACAGGACTGACTATGCCCTAGGAGCAGGGGGGAAATCAGTTTGACAAAACTTGCACCTCTGCCTGGATTAAATTCAATATGAGTAGATTAAGATGCAAAGATTTTTGAGGCCCCGTCTCACATGCTTTGGGCATGTGACCAGGAGGGACCAGTCCTTGGAGAGCGACACCTTTCTCAGAAGGGTGGAGGGACAGCTCTGGATGAGATGAATTGATTCAGTGACTGGAGAAATGGGATTAGATCTGTTGGAGAAAATGACACTGGCTCAAGATAGGGCAATTTTCAGAACTATTGTATGTAGGGCCACTATGAATGGCAGGCAACTCGATGGCACATGACAACAACAGATTAAGATGAGCAGAGCCCACCCTACCTGGCTAATATAACAAAAAAGTAAATGGACCTTCTGTGAAGGCTTGATGGTTTTGTTTTGGTTTTTTAGTTGTTGTTGTTGTTTTTTGGCTTGATGGTTTTTTAAACACTATGTCTCATATTCAATCAAAATTTACTAGGTATGCCAAAAAACCATCTGACTAAAAACAAAGTGAAACAATAAGCAATAGAAACACTGGTGGGAGCCAACAAAGACTTTCCTCTAAGTCTTTATGAGATGGATTTCTGCTTCATAGTACACTTCAGCAGCTCTGGCAGCCTACTCTGATGGGAGCTGTACTTCTGTTCTAAAAGTTGTGACTCTCTGACAGTTCAAATCCACCAGCAGCCTCTCCAGAGAAAGATGAGCAATCTCCTCTCATACTATTTACAGCCTTGGAAACACACTGGAGGGTCAACTCTGAATTGAGTCCAACTCAACAGCAGGGTGTTGCTTGTGAGTTGAATACCCTCAGAGACCCTCAGTGCCCGCTCCAGTGCATGAGCCTCACAGCAAGGCACAACAGAACTTGTACCACAGTTTACCTTCACACTTTGTCTGGGTTTCAACCAAAATAATTTAGACCAAGAAGTTCTGATTTTTTCCACTAAGATACTATTTGGGCTTCCCTTACAACAAAAGTTACCATGTATTTCATTCCAGTCTTTCAGAAAGAGGAATGAATGGTAATAGACAACAATTTGTGTGGCATACTATAGTTTGTTGTTTTATTTTCCTACTAGTTTATTTACAAAATTCAAAGACAAATTTGAACAAACTCTTTCAATTTCCCTTACCCCCATGCACCAAATAGTACAACCCAATGATTAATCCCCCCCTTCCCATTGCACATCCACATCCCTCTGCTTCCAGCCTCTCCCACCTTCCTTATACTCATTCTAAAATAATGGTTTTATAGACTATTAATCCTTATGGGGCTGAGTTAGTTCACTCGGCATAAGTCCCTCCCAAGTGATAAGTTATTGCTCCCGCGTGCTGCACAGTATTCCATTGTGTGAATGTACGATAATTTTTCAATTCATGCATTTGTGGTTGGATATTTGGGCTTTTTCCATGTTCTTGTGATGGTAAATAATGCTGCTATGAACATTGATGTACAAATCTCAGTTTGTGCCTCAGTTCTCATATTCTCAGGGTATATTCCAAGTAGTGGAATACCTGGCCCATATGGAATTTCTATGTTCAGCTTTTTGAGGAAGCGCCAAACTGGCTTCCAGAATGGTTGCACCATTTCACAATCCCACCAACAATGTATAACAGTTCCTTTCTCACCACATCCTCTCCAACATCTATTACTTGCCACCCTGTTAAACTTTGCCCTCTTACTGGAGTGAGATGGTACCTCATTGTGGTTTTGATTTGCATTTCTCTTATTGCTAGTGATTGGAGCATTTCTTCATGTGTCTGTTTGCCATTCAAATATCTTCATCTGTGAAAATTCTTTCCACGTCTTTGGCATACTATAGTTTTTATAACCGTAGACATACATAGTTGTTGTTTCCATTGTTGTTACTAAGTTGTTAAGTTGTTTTAGACTCAAGCAACCCCATGAGCAAGGTTGAACTGTCCCATGATGTTATCATGGCTGTCATTTTTAGAGGAAAGTATAAACATTCCCTCCCCCCAAAGCATCTGGGTGAATTTGAACCACCAACCTTTCTCCCAACATCCAAGTGCTGCAAATGTGCCACGAGGCTCCTTTTGACATATATTCTGTGCTTATTGCCCTCAAATTAGAATCAACTTATAATCGACCTCCAAGTTTCTGGAGGTTGTAAATTGCACGAGAGGAAATTGTCCTTCTTTCTTCCACAGAGTCACTGGAGGGTGGATTCAAACCATCGAAGGGATATTACCTTTGAGAAAGTAGCGTGACTCCACTACAGCTCCCTTGACACACATTGTTGTTGTTGTTGTTGTTGTTGTTGTTGTGTACCATTGAATTGGAGCCCACCCATAGCTGACTCTCCAGCAGATTTTTAAAGACAGTAAATCACATGAGAGGAGATTACACATCCTTCTTTCTCCAAGCAGCTGGTGGTTTTGAACCATGTGCCTGCAGGATTGCAGTGCATCTTCTTACCAGTAAGCAACCAGAGCACGTTACAAGTAGTTAAAGTCATATGGAGTACTTTAGCTAATCTCCATTTATATATGAGTAATAGTTTAAACACAGGGCTCTATCCTGCATGTATATGAATAAAATGAAGGTTAGAAAGGCTAACTGACGTGCCTAAAGTTATCCATAACTACATGGAAGAGTGAGATGTGCAACCTAGGCTTCCCACCCCCACTGGGCAATAAGCCTGGTAGTCCTGAGTTCTAGGCCTAGCTAGAACAATTTACTGTCTCTGTAACCCTCAAACAGCAGCCACTTCTCTGTGTTCTCACAGTTTCATTTGCTTTCCAAAGTTATACCATTGATGCTTCCTAACTTTCTTCAAAATATGCGTGCTCCGTGTTCCCAAATTTTAAAGCAGGAGAATCTTAATCTAAGTTCCCTGGGCTCCTATATCAGCAAATTCAATGACACCATGGGATCCTAAGTAACTTTAGTGTGAACAGACACATGTGCATTGTACAAGAATACAGTAGTCACAAAGGTTCTATGAGCCCAACACAGCCATGTCTCTCTACCTTCGAGTCATATGAGATGAACAGCTTTCCTCTCCTTGGGCAGGACTCGTGTATGAATATGGACTTTCACTGCCTAGTCCAACAAGAAATTTCACACAACAAGGCCAGGGAAATTCAGAGGGTAGCTTTGTTTGTTTGTTGTTGTTGAGAATAACTAACCACTGTAGAACATACTCTAATTCAACTGTTCTGTATGTGTTCTTTGAATACTGGTTACAATCTTCATGTTACACAGCTGTCACCACCTTTTCTCCTCTGCATTTGTTTTTCCTCATTGGTCTTAGTTCCTTGCCTTTTTAGGTTCCCATAGAGCGTTGCTGTTGCCATTTTGGCCCATAGAGACAAGTTTTTAAAGGAGTGGGAAGATTTTGCTTCCTTCAAAAACAAAAATAGCAGTAAGACTCATAATTACCATGTCTACACCACCACTAATAGTATCTCGATTTCATATTTGATCTTCATTAATAATTCTACCATTAAGAACATAATACAAATAATGCTTTCTTCATGGTACAGATGAAGTAGTGTTTGCAGGAGATTTGAAGGGGAGGGGAGGGAATTGTCTAGGTTCAAAAGTTCCTTCTTTTTGAAAAGGCAGAACCAAGACTTAAAATTGACTGTCGGTCCTCTGAGACCCCAGCCCTCCTCAGAATGGAGTCAGTGCAACAAGGAAAGGGCAGCGTTCTAAGCACATCTGATCATCTACATTCCCTTCCTGTCATCTAGAGCCTCGTCTCACTAGCCAGCCTCACCCACCTCCTCCTGAGATAGACGGGTGGCCAGAGCATCCACAGCATGGTGTTAACAAATCACATTTTCTTAATAGCATACCATCTCTTCAGTCACATGCGTGTTTTGTGGGCATGCTGGAGACTACTAATCAAGTGCAGCTGGCCTCGAGCTCACGGCCAGAGAGAGTGAGCTCGCGCGCGCACACGCACGTACACACGTTTAAAGGATGCCTGCCGCCAATTTCTTGCCTGGCAAACCAGAGACATTTTAGTGGTTTATAAATACGATCCCAATCTATCTTGGGACATTTCTCAGGTTCAGACCCATCTGTGTCAGGTGCTCTTAGGACTGAGCGTCTCTTTCCGTCCACACCCATACTCCACCCCAACAAGCTGTCCACATCCCATGAAGTACAGGGCACCCCTCCGCTCTAAAGAAATCTCCGAACTGGACTGCTTCACACTCTGCATCAGTCATGTCTTGATTTGTTCTCTCTCTCTGTTTGTCTCATGTTATTGAAATGTTATTCTTTCCACTCATATACCACTACTTCGCACTCCTCCCAAATCAGCCTGTTGGAAAAGATGTTTATTTTGCTTTTCTGTGGCCTCATGTCATATCAGACAAGTGCATCTCTGATGTAGACGGTATATTCCTGGGGCATACATTGGAGATTCTTGGTGATTAGAATTACAAATTTGTCACGCAATCCTGGCCAATTTGGAATTGGCACCCTGTCATCATGTTTATGTCCTTTTGGCCTTGCCAGCTGTTACTAGGATTGTCAGAGACTTTTTTCACCAAGAAGTTAGGATTTCACAAATAGTTGGCAGTGCCTTAAAAGAAGTCTGCTCTTTAACATGAGATAATGTATGTTTTCTTTCTACTTACTTGGAGTAGTTCATATTGGGAACCACCCAAGCTCACTTTTAAATCATTTATCTGCATGCCAGACATGGCTTTTGAAGTTGTCTACACCAGCCCACAGAGAAGCCAGAGCCTGGCCTCTACCAGTGGCCCCACTGTGTGCCCCCCTCCCACCCATAACAGGAAGTGTGTCAGGGCCGGGTGGGCACAGGTGGGTGGAGCAGGCCCACAGGGCTAGGTTCCACCAAACGGAAAATCATCTGACGTGTCCTCAGTGTGTCCGTCTGGAGCATAAGCAGGTCAAATGTCACCCTTGCCTCCAAGTCTCAACACGCCTTTCTCGTCTGTCCTGTTGGCCTTCAGCTGCGGCACATGGCATAACAGCGGGCCATTTCAAAGTGCAGGCCACAGGAAATCACATTTGAAGTGCCTGGCATCGAGGGTATTTTTATATCGTTCACTTTTTCCCTGTTCTTTTCATCTGTTTTCTGCATTTTTTCAGTTTGCTTTTTCTTCTTGATTTATTGTTGTATTATTCTATCTTTAAACCAAGACATACTTCTGCATCAGACTCTTTAATATAACTCATATAAAAATTAGTGATGGGTGGACTTCAGACAGTTCAGGAGCTGGAGTCTGTAGGAATTGGCTTCCCCAAGTGCAGATGCTTATCTGAATCTTCACCAGCTGCTGTAGCTTTTGGGAGCAGACTAACGGAGAGAAACAGCCCCTTAACTTTCCTCCGTCACTCACCAGTCTAGAGAGCAATGGTGTGATCTCCTGGTACCACACCACTCGAGCATGTAACAAATGACTTCCTCAACCCCTGGGACAAAAATCTCCATTTGTCTCACCTTCCATGTGGAAAGATGGACATTCCAGGAAAAATCATGGAATCTCCAAGACAAGAAGGAAGAAAACCCAAATTACCAAACTTGATAATTACCTACTCGAGCTGAGTTTCAGAGGAGTAGTGGAAAAGGGTCAAACTCAAATCTGTGTACAACTTTTTTCCATTGTCTCAAGGAGCCAGTCTCAGCTCTGAAACCTGAGAGATTAATGTTAAACTTCCTGCTAACTAAGTGACCTAGGGTTAGTTTCTTTAACTTTATGTGCCTTTGTTTTGTCATCTGTAAAGCTGGAATAAAATACTTACCTTCTAGAATGTTGTCTGTGTCCCTGGATGGGGCAAATGACTAATGCGTTAAGTTCAACAAAAGGTTAGCATTTCAAGTCCACACAGGGGCATCTTGGAAGACCTGACAATCTACTTTTGAAAAATAAGTTACTTAAAACTTTATGGAGCACAATTACACTGTAATATATATGGGATCACCAAGAGACAAAAATCTACTTTACAGCAACTGGAGAGATAATAGGGGAACAGGGGAAGATAAAAATAAACTTATAGAAAGTTATAAATACTGAAGATCCAAGATATGAATAAAAGAGTTCCCAGAAGAAAATAGTACAAAAAATAAAACTTGTAGCTTAAGGAAAATTTTCCTAATTCATAAAAGATTTGAAACTACATGTTTAATGAGTACACAATGTGCCTGAGAATAGTGGTACAACATGCAGTCTTATGCTAGATGAAGAAGCGCTTGAGACTGGTAACTTTTTCAGTTTGCTTGGTTTCATGATCAACACTCTTGGCATCAACAGTCAGGAAAATTAAAAGATTAATTGCATTAAGAAAAGCTGTCAGAGACCTCTCTAGAGTGCTAAAGAGAAAAGTTGTAAGTCTAGAGACTAAGGTGTGCCTGACCCAGGCCATGGTCTTTGCAATTGCATGCTATGCATCAGAGAGCTGGAAAATAACCAAGGATGACAGAAGAAGAATTGATGCCTTTGAATTGTAGTACTGGAGAAGAATATTGAATATACCATGGACTTCTAAGAAAACTAATAGGTCTGACCTGGAAAGCGTGAAACCAAATTTCTCCTTGGAAGCAAGGATTTTGAAACTCCATCTCACATACTTTGGGCATGTAGCCATGAGGGACTAGTCTTTGGAGAAGGATAGCATGCTTGGAAGGGTCAAGGAACAGTGCAGGAAAGAAAGAAACCAAACGAGATAGATTGACATGATAACTGGAATAATAAGGGTAGGTGTGTTAGAGACAGTGAGACTGGCTCAAGATAAAGCAGGATTCAGAGTTATTGCACATAAGTTTGCTATGCGTCTTAGTCAACTCAAAGGCAGACAACAACAATATGACCAAAGCCAAGTCTAGTAAATTATTGAATGTTAAGTAATAAAGTTCTTTGTGCATCAAAAGGAAAAACATGTATATGAATTATGAAGGAATAGTTTATTGTCATCAGAATTTTTAATACTCACACTTTATGTCAGAAAAAATAAAGTGAACCACGGATTTCAAAGGAATATTATTCCAGTGAGTTTTTTTTGTTCAATCTGGTACAGAGCAGATCTTCTTCCATTTGATGTACAGCCTCTGAAAACCTGCTGGAAGGTCAGCTATGAGTCTCAATAGCTATGAGTTTGAGGTATTTGGAGTGGTTTTTGTTTGGTTGGTTTTGGTTGTTTTGTTGGTGGTTTTCTGGTGTTTTTTTTTTTTTCTTTTTAATCAGGGATGGAAGCACTAATATTTTTAGATATTGGTTTATGTATAAAGTGGGACAAAGTAGATGAGTACTTGTGGTATGTTTTAATGCTAGCATCTCTTGTGTCCATAGAACTAGAATTCTCGGTGTGGAAGAAAGAAGATACAATTATGATAGGATAAGCAAAAGGCCTGAGATCCTCGATTGAAAATCTATATAAACTCAATAACAAGATAGTGTAGTGTGAGGGGTGTATTTATATGCATATGCACATACATTTGTATGTATCCCATTGAAGAGTCCTACAAACAATGAGTCACATAGCAATGAACAATCGGAGTACCTAGATTATGATATTGAAATGCAACTTCCTATTAGTAGAAACCCAAACTTCCTGGAGAAAAGTCTCCAAAATTAGAAATGTATAAGATACTCTGCCTACTATATTTTGACATTTTAGATAGTTAGGACATTATTCAAGATTAATAAAACTATATCAAAAACAATGGGAGGCCAGTGTAAAAAGGTTTAGCAAAGCTAAAAAGTGCAGTGGATTGAAACTCATCAAACATATTTCAATTTACAAACTTGCAATTATATTTTTTTAAGTATTTAGTTATATTGAGCAGATAACTAGGAATCAATTCATTGTCTTGAAACTAGGCAAATACACAGACTCAAATATTTATCTTGTCTTTTCCACATGCATGTAATTACTAGTAGGTAACCAGAGTAATTTTTTAAGCAAATGCTTTATATAGTCTAGCAAATATATAAAAACAAAATTATTCTATTTTATTATCATCATTTTTGTAATACCAAAAGAAATAAAGGCTACATCAATGACTGCCAACATCACAAAAATGCAAAAAAACCCTGATATTATGCTTCCTGATGGAAAGTGCATACCACCACTGATTACTCTTGCCAAAGAAAGTAAGCCTGAGTCTGATCACACTTCAGCCAGCTCTCAATTTACAGACAACATAGAGGACACAGTCACAGGTTAATCTGGACCAAGAAAACACACACATCCAAAGCCCAAGTGTAGGAGTCAATTGGTCCAACAACTTTAACAAATAATTCTAGGGAAAGAAAGAGACAGAGGGAGAACCTACAGATTAAAATAGAGCTTGGAAGAGAGATCAAATATTTTCCACAAAACTAAATTATAATATCTAGAATAGGGAGCTCTAGTGGCATAGTGGTAAGAATTTGTGCTGCAATTCCAAAGAAATGCAGTTCAAACCCTCAGCTGCTCCAAGGGACAAGGATGGACAATCTCCTCCTGTGAGATTAATCATCTCTAAAAGCCCACTGGAGGGTTAGTTATAGGTCAGTTCTAACTCAACAGTACTCAACAATAACAACAACAATCTCTAGAATATGACCTTATAGTTGGACAAAACCATAAGAAAAAAAAAAGAAGGAACAGAAAAGTCAAGGCTTTGGTTACCTTTGAGGCAAGGAGAGGTTTGATTTTGCACACAGAGGGTTTTTTGAGGTGGAGGACAAAGTTCTATCTTTTGAACTGAGGGAAGGTTAAAGGTACTAATTCACATCTGTTTTGTGTATGGGCTTTAAAGTCTGTATTTTAGTTTACAATAAAGAATAGAAAAAATAGTGTCTACCTCAGAGTAATCACTCAGTGAGTATTTGTTCCGTTGCTGGAGTGCATGACTGTTGTCATCATGCATGACTGTTGCTGTTACTGTTGCTGTCAGCAGTTATCAAGTGGGCTCTGAGTCACAGCAACCCCTTATACAACAGAATGATGCACTGCCTGACCCTGCACTGTTTCACAACCTCTGCTATGCTTAAGCCCTTTTTGTAGCCATTGTGTCAATCCATCTCTTTGAGGATCTTCATCTTTTTTCATTGACACTTTGCTTTACCAATAATGATGTCTCTCTTCAAAGACTGGTATCATGACAATACGTCTAAAAGAAGTGAGCTGAAGTTAAAGTCTCATCATCCTCCCTTCCAAGGAGCTCTCTCACAGCACTCCTTCCAATACAGATTTGTTTGCTCTTTGACAGCATTTCTTAAGCTCAAGGAACTGAAGAAAAAATTCAAACTTCAAGTTGCTACAATCAAGGATGCTTTAGGCAGAATGTTAAATGATCCAGGAGGTATCAAAAGAAGATGGAAGGAATATACTGAGTCGTTGTATCGAA
>NW_006399783.1:11702199-11717804 GCF_000299155.1 Elephantulus edwardii
AAATTAATAACAAATTTAAATTAAAAAAAAAGAATTAAGGTAGAGTAAGGATGTCAATGGAACCACCTTACCTCTGTAAAAAAAACAAAAAACAAAACAAACAAACCAAAAATAACCCCAAGGATCAAAGAAAGATTGAGGTCTTTAAATTATGGTGTTGACAAGAATAGTTAACCATGGACCAAAGGACAAACACAGCTATCTTGGAAGATTGGAGCCAAATTTCTCCTTATAAATAATAGCAAGACTTCATCTCACATACTGTTGATGTGCCACCAGCAGTGGACGCAGCCCGGTGGAAAGGTTCATTTGCTGCTGGTGAGGGTATGCATTGGTGCAGTCACATTAGGAAACAGTATAGCATTGCCTGAAGTTGAATATGTGCATTTCCTTTGACCTGGAAATTGCATCCCTGGTATGCCTTAGACTCTGATGATGGAACTTTTAGAACCTAGAGAAACACTTGCACCCGTGTATTCATGCGCTACACAAAAATGGCTACACATTGTTAATGACATCTCCAAACAGGAAAAGACTCGAATGTCCTCAACTATAAAATAAAGAAATAAATCATCCATAGCATTTTCTCGCAATAAAATGTTGTATGGCAAAAAGTAAAAAAAAAAAAAAAACCACACTCAACAAAATAAGAATAAAGGGGAAATCCTCAACATAATAAAAAGTATATATACAAAAACAAGAGCCAACATTATTCTCATTGGAGAGAGATTAAAGACATTAACCTTTGAGAACAAGAACTAGGGAAGGATGTCCATTATCATCTCTCCAATATTGTATTGAAAGTCTTAGCAATAGCAGTAAGACAAGAGAAGGAAATAAGAGGTGTCCAAATTGGCAAAGAAAAAAAATTATCTCTATATGCAGATGATATGATAGCATACTTAGAAAACTCTAAAGATTGAACAAGGAAACTATTGGACATAGTCAACCAATTCAGCAAAGTGACAGGAAACAAGATCAACATACAAAATCAATTGGATTTCTCTACAGTGACAAAGAGAATATAGAAATGGAGCTAAGAGAAACAATACCTATCACAGTAGCTAACCACAAGATTAAGTACTTAGGTGTAAATCTAACTAGAAACACAAAAGACCTAATCAAAGAAAATTACAAGACATTACCACAAGAAACAAAAAGAGACCTGAAGAAATGGAAGACTATGCCATGCTCATGGATAAGAAGACTCAATATTGTGAAAATGACAATTCTACCAAAAGCAATCTACAAATTAAATACAATTCCAATATAAATACCGATTCCATTCTCCAATGAGATGGAAAAGGCAATTTCCAATTTCTTCCAAAATGGAAAGAGACTTTGAATAAGTAAAGCGCTCCGGAAAAAAAAAAAAACCACCAAGGTAGGAGGCATCTCACTCCCTGATCTCAAATCTTACTAAACAGCAGTGGCAGCCAAGACAGTCTGCTACTGTACAATGATAGACACGTAGATCAAAGGAATAGAATTGAGAACCCAGAGATCAACACCTCTATCTATGGTCTACTGATCTTTGACAAGGAGAGAAAATCCATTAAGTGGGGAAACAAAAGCCTTTTTGAAAAATGGTGTTGGCAAAATTGGGAAACTCTCTGTAGAAAACTGAAACTAGACTTACACCTCATACCATACATACACACACACAAAGTAAAATCTCAAAGTGGATCAAAGACTTAGGAACAAAACAAAAGAATATAAACTTCATCAGAGAAAAGCTTGGAAGGACTCTAGAAGCCCTAAACCACAATGTGAACAGTCTTCCAAACATCTTGGAAAACCTACAACCAGAAGATAACAAGCAGTCTAGCTACCAGCAGCCAGGAAATTAAAAGATTAATTACATTGGGAAAGTCTGCTGTCAGAGACCACTCTAAAGTACTAAAGAGCAACGATGTCAATCTGGAGGTTATGGTGTGCATGATATAAGCCATAGTCTTTACAGTTACTTACTATGCATCAGAGAGCTGGACAATAACTAGGGATGATAGAAGGAAAAATTGATGCCTTTGAGCTGTGTTGCAGGAGAAGAGTATTGGATATATAGAGAGGATGAAACCAGACTTCTCCTAGGAGGTAAGAATTCTGAAGTTTCGTCTGACATTCTTTGGACCTGTTGCAAGGAAGAACCAGTCCTTGGAGAGAGACGTCATGCTTGGGAGGGTGTAGGGAGAGCACAAGAGAAGATGATCAGTCCCCGGGGTAATGGGGGGAGGTGTGTCGGAGACAACATGATTGGCACAAGATAGAGCAGGGGTTAGGGCTGTTGTACATTGGGTCTTTATGAGTCACAGGCAGCTCGACAGCACGTAACAACAACAATAATAAAATGAAAATTTTATTTTTTTTAAAAAAAGTATCATGACTTGGACCAAGCACATCATGGTCTTTAAAGTGGCATCCTTACCTTTTTAGTATTTTAAAGATGTTTGTTGACAGTATCTATGCCCAGAACAACACATCATTTGATTTCTTAACCAATGTTTCCATGGATATTTATTGTGGCTCCAAGAAAAATAAAATCTTTGACAATTTCAATCTCTTCTCCATTTATCATGATCTTGTTTATTGGTCCACAACACTGATATTGTTGTTGTTAAGTGTCGTCGAGTCGCAGGTGACTCATAGCGACCCTATGAAAGAGAGTCCTTGACGCTTGGGTGCCTTTCATCCTCTCTCTAGATTCATAGGGTTTCTGGAGGCAAGCTATTATGGAAGTGGATGCCACTCCTCTTTCCAAGCTTATTTTAATCGGGGAGCTCCACTCCACTCTCTGTCTGCATTGGGTAGTCAATCATTAACGCATTTGACACATCAATGTCACAGAGTTCAGCCTCACAGCAACCACAAGTGACCATGGTACGGCAACTTGTACACCAGGGCTATATGACCTAGAGGAATGTCTGAACAAAAACAATGAAAGACTGGTCCAACCATCACAGGCCCGGGGCCCTTTTGGACTTGAAGCCCCCTGCTGCCTTAAACCCTAGGCCAAGCCTGGCTTGCCTGGCTCCTGGAGGCAGAGTAGTCCTTCACCTCCAAAAAGTGCCACAACACCTCTCATCACTGATAGACTGAGTAATAAATGCAATGAGTGAAGCCAGTTGTTTTTGTTGTTGTTGTTGTTGCTGCTGCTGTTCAGTGCTTTTGAGTCAGTTCTGGAACAAAACAACCTCATGACAAGAGAATGAAAGCTTGCACCATTTCACAACTCCGCTGTACTTAAACCCATTGTTGTAGCCACTGTTATCAATCCATTTGTCGAGAATCTTCCTTTTTCACTGATCCTCTGCTTTATCAACCACATCATCTTTATTCAAGGATTGGCTTTTCATGATAACATGTCTAAAATAATTGAGATGAAGTCTCACCACCTTACTTTCTTTTTTGTTTTAGTTCCTTATTATTATTATTCATTTTAATGACCTTTACAGAGATTTTGGATTTCCATACATTCATTGTTGCACTTTTCCCCCTGCCCACCCCTCCCATCCAATTAGTTCTTCTCTTTGAAAAGTAAAAGAAAAATTCTTTCAATGTTATACAATCCCTCCCCCCAGGTCCACTCCACTATGCAGCCTTCGTTGTGGAATCCTGTCTTGACAATAATACCTAATCATATATACCTTTAAAACAGTTCTCTCTCTCATCTGTTTCAATGCAGTATACATAATTTATCCCATCTTTCTCAGTCTCCCCCAACCCCGATGTCAGTCCCATTTAACAACAGTGGCGCTATGCAGTATTTGTCCTTTTGTGCTGACATATTTCACTCAGTATAATGTCCTCCTGGGTCACTCATTTTGAATAATACTTCATGAGTTCCTTGTTTTTCAATGCAGTGTAGTATTCCATTGTGTGAATATACCACAGCTTCTCTCTCCATTCATTTGTTGATGGGCACTTAGGTTGTTTCCAACTCTTTGCTATTGTGAACAAAGCTGCGATAAACATAAATGTGCATATACCACCTTACTTTCTAAGGAACAGTTACTGCACTTGTTCCAATACAGATCTGTGTGTTCTTTTGGCTAAGGGATGGTGTTGTTGTTAATGTTAGATGCCATTGAGCTGAATGTTAATCATACTATTAACCCCATGAACAGCAGATCTAAGCTTGTCCTATCCTACACCATCTTCTATGCCATTTCATCTCGTCGAGAGTCTTTCTCTCTTGTTTTCTACCCTCCATCTTTCCCAGCATAATGTCTTTTTCCAAAGACAGGCCCCTCTTGACAATATTCTCAGGCTATGAAAGACCAAGTTTCACTATCCTTTCCTCTAAGAATCATGCTTGCACTTCCTCTGAGATAGACTTGTTTATTCTTTTGGCAGTCCATGGGGTAGTCAGTAATCTTCTGCAATACCACAATTCAAAGGCATACATTCTTCTTCAATCATCCTTATTCATTGTTCAATTGTAAGACCCATCAGTATCCATGGCTTGGATCAGGTGAATCTTGGTCTTTACAGTGACATTATTGCCTTTAGTATTTTAGACAGGTCCTTGACAGTAGATTTTCCCAGTGCAGCATTTTTTTCCTTTTTTTGACTGCTGGTACCATCGGTGTTAATCATAGATCCAAGTAAAACAGAATCTTAAACAACTTCAGTCTTTTCTCCATGTACCATGATGTTACAATATTCTTTGCCAACACCACAATTGAAAGGTATTTCTTTTTCTTTGGTCTTTCTTAGTCATTTCCCAACTTCCACATGAATGAGGGAACTGAAATATCATAGCTTGGGCCATGCACACCCTAGTCTTTAATGTGGTATTCCTGTTTGGGTGTTTTTTTCTATATTTTATTTTTATTCATTGTTGCATATTTTCTTCTCCCCAGCCTCCCCTCACCATACCCAAGCCCACTTCATAATGCATCCCTTGTTTCAGATGGTTGTCATACATATAATGCCTAATCACATATTTTTTGGAGAGTTCTTCCCTTCATCTGTTCTAATGCAGTATTTATTATCTATCTACTCTTTTCTCATTCTCTCTTGAACCATGTCTGTCCTATTTTATAACAGTGATTTTATGCAATATTTGTCCTTTTGTGACAGAGGTATTTCACTCAGTATAATTTTCTCCAGGTTCACCCAAGCTGTATAATGATTTATGTGTTCATTGTTTCTTAATGCTGCGCAATATTCCATTGTGTGAAGGTACTGTAGTCTTTCTCTATCCATTCATTTGTTGATGGGCATTTGGATTGCTTCCCTCTCTTTATTATTGTGAATAACATAGCAATAATCATGGGTGAACATACATCTGTTTCAGTTGCAGCTCTGGTTTCTTTAGGACATATTCATAGTAATAGAATTTCAGATCAAATGGTATTTCTATTTCCAACTTTTGAGAAAGCACCAGATCACTTTCCATAGTGGTTGTACAATTTTACACTCCCACCAGCTGTGAATACGAGTTCCAATGTCTCAACAACCTCATCAGCATTTCTTCTTTGCTGTTGTGTTGAACTTTGCTATTATTGCTGGGGTGAGATGATATTTCATAGTTGTTTCGCATCTTTATTACTTGTCCAGTGAAACATATCATTTGATTTCTTGATTATTGTTTCCATGAGTATTGATTGTGGATCAAAGTAAAATTAAATCCTTGATAATTTTGATCTTTTCTTCATTTATTACACTATTGTTTCTTGGCCCCCATGACTAATAGGCTGAGAAAATAAATGCAGTGAGTAAGTCAGATGTTGTTGGTATTGCTGTTGTTAGGTGCTGTAGAGCTGGCTGGCTCATTGCAAAGCCTGTACAAGACATTGCAACCCTGTCTGATCTTGCACAATTCCACAGTCTCTTCTGAGATTAAGAGCAGCACTTTGTCTGCTTCTGTTCATTGCTGTGTCCCAAGCACAAGCACCGTACATGGCAAATCGTAGACACTCCCAAGAAACAAATGAAGAGAGGGATAGATGCATCATCGTTATTTCACCAGGACAAGTGAGTAGCTTATTTGATTCTTGCTTCTATCCTTTGGAATCCCCATGTGCAGATAGATAGATAGATAGATAGATAGATAGATAGATAGATAGATAGATATGGAGATGGAGATGGAGATGGAGATAGAGATAGAGATTGATAGAGGTAGAGGGAGAGAGAGAGAGAGACACTATCCAAATCCATCCACTTCACTTTTCTGGGAGCCCCTGGTTGTTAACTCAGAACACACTTGGAGTTCTGTCTCCTTCAAGCCTTTAGTTTCAGCAGTATTTTCTGCTTGGATGCTCACATAGTACAAAAGCCATCACGATGGTATTGCTGATGAACTCCTAGCTTCCTAGTCCATGACCTAACCCCTGCTACCCTCTTCCATTTTGCTGGCCACCACCCTCCTGCTCAAGTCCCTGAATGTCTTGTATTCTCTTGCTCTCTCAGATGGTCTCTCCCATTCACTCTTACTGAGTGAAGTTACATATATGCCATGTGCCCCTTGCCTATATAACACCCTGCATACTCCTTTCCCAGCAAGTTCCTTTAATACTTAACAATTCTAGATGTCTTCTTTGGAGCCTCTAGAGATTGCGCTGACCGGAACCTTCCTCCATGTTCCTTGGCATCTGTCAAGATGCTTATACTAGAGTGTGACCTTCTACCCACAGGGCTATCTGCCTTATCAGACTGAAGGCCACTCATTGAAGGCAGATAAGCTCATTTGACCCTGTCCACAGAGCCCAGCCGTGTGCACTCCAATTTTCAGGCCTCTTGGGATTCCTGAGACCATCAGACACTGCTGCTTTCTCCTGTGCAGCAAAGTTCATAAATTCAGCTTTGCTTCATCAACAGGTATTCTCTGGTTTACCTAGGGAGAAAGAAAGAAAGGAAAGATGGGAGGAAGAGACAGAAACAGAGAGAGAAGAAGGGAGGGAAAGCGGGAAGTGAAGAGATGAAGAGGAGAAAGAAAGAAAGGAAAGATGGGAGGAAGAGACAGAAACAGAGAGAGAAGAAGGGAGGGAAAGCGGGAAGTGAAGAGATGAAGATGGGGAAGAAGAGAGAATGGAAGTTGCTATGCTTTCTGGATAAATAATGAATGGGTTGTTGCTGTTGTTGTTGTTAAGTGCCATCAAGGCATAGGCAACTCATAGTGACCCTATGAACGAAAGGCCTCGACACTTGCGTGACTTTCATCCTTTCTCCAGATTCATAGGCTTTCCCGAGGCAAGCTATTTACGGAAGTGGATGCCACTCCTGCTTCCAAGTTTTTTTTAACCAGGGAGTGCCACCCAATACTGTCCACCATGGGTAACCAGTATCGCATTTGACACATCAGTGTCATGATGTTCAGCTTCACAGCGACCACAAGTTACGGCAAGTGAATGGGTAGATTTTTTTTTAATTGACATTCAATTCTATTGATGAATCACAGTAAGGATACATAGCACAATACATATTGGATAGACAGTATGTGCTTAACCATACCGTATCTTGAAGACAGCCAATCTATCCCATATATCCCAACAGCATCTGTCATTCCAGCATCCAAATAATTGCAGTTCTTCCATTTGTCCATCCAAACATACACGCATCCCCTTCTCCTGTGGGTAGTATATAGTCTCTGACTTTTAAAAAATGGTTGCTCTTTTCTGCTTGGAAGGCTGTATTAGCTATTCAGGGAATACTAGCCCTTTCCTTGGACTTAAAAAAGTATTTTATCCATTAAAATCTAACCAGGGTGTAGTAACCATAAAATCCAGCCGCTCTGTTAGGAAGACGGATATCCTCAAAGATTTATGTCTGGCTGTCTCAAAGAAATTGTGTAAGATGGAGTTTTCTCAGAGACTTCCTGGCTGCGCTCCACCCCACACATAATTTCTGTTTGGATAAACCTCAGATCAAAACTCAGGAAGGGTTAAGGGAAACCTTTCCGAACCACAGGTTATGTCTGTCTGCTCGCCATCCTCGGTTGACCGTTTGGAATGAATTAACCAGTCCCTAACCAGTCCACAACTGGTTCTTGAGTGGAATTAACCAAACTCCTCAGTGCAAATGGTCCAACTATTTGGGGGTCTGAAATTTGAGGTGACGGGCTGGGTCATAGACTACACTCAAAATCATTTGCATGTCACCGTTATTGTGGTGAAAAATCATGAAAACACACCACATTATTAGTCTCCAGGATATGGCGGCGGCCACTGGAAACATCAGAAGTCGGGAAGAGGTGGAGAAGGGGGTGTGACTATTTTGAATGAACCTGAAAGAAAATACTTCCCAAACCTTCTTCAGAAGGCCAGTTCAGTTCCAATTTTTCATAAGGTTGGAAAAAGTTAAGCAAACGAGAACTATAGACACTTGTTTATAGAAGGTTTTTCTCTTTAATTACTGTTTTTGTTTCATGAAAGAAAAGTCTCATAAAATAAAGGCTCGTTTGGGGTTCAGTGAGCAGCGAGACTCCTGAGAACGCCAGGGAAAGGCTGCCTTGGCACCAGCAGCCGAGGAGTCCCGAAGACGCGAACGGCTGTGTTTCCGCTGTAGCAAGGTATGTGCCTTTCCCACCCTCCACCCTAAAGGTCTCTCCATATGTTTGAGACAGTTTGAAAAATCTGAACTTGTGGGACCGTCTGGTCGCTGGCAAGCATTCCAGACAAGTGGTTTTCTAAGAAGCCAAGCTCTGGTTTGACTCTTTGATTGGAAAAGTATCTATTTCACGAAGGGTAATAGGCCTCTGGATGCATTCTCACCAAAAACCCCATAAACCAATACTTTAAATGCCAGCAGTGAGTTGTAGGGAATTCTTTTGGTTTGCCTTCAAGGACACAAAACATCGCAAAGGTCTTCTCTTTGGCATAAAGGTTCCTGGCGTGGAGAGTTGGCCCAGGGGTTACATGGAAAGAAAAGACAGCCTTGGGACACAACAGGGCTGAGTTCAAATCCTGCTGTTGCTGGTTATGATCTTGGACAAGCCTCTTCTTTTTTGAGTCTTACTTGCCTCGTCTATAAAATGGGGATATGCAGAGGCCTCAGTGAGATGCTGTTTGCACAATTCTTTGTTCCTTTTTCTAGCATACAGACCCATTGTCATCAGGGCGACTCTGCCTCGCTTGTGTCAGAACAGAACTATCCTCCACAAGATTGTCAATGGAGATGTTATTTCAGAGAAAGATTGCCAGGACTTTCTTCCAATGCATCTCTGGGTGGATTCAAACCCTCAACATTTTAATTAGTAGCCAAACCCTTAACAGTTTGTGCCTCTTACTGTTATGTTAGGGGAGCGCTGAGTGAGTTGCATTGCCAACTCAAAGGCAGGCAGTTTGAAGCCACTAACTGCTCCACAGGAGAAAAATCTACCACCACAGAAAACCCATTGGAAGACCAGCTATGAGTCTGTTCCTATTCAGTGGTACATAACCACAGAGATGCCATCATCAAGTCGACTCCAATTCATAGCTACTCTACATACAACAAAACTAAAGCCTGCCCGACTCTGTGCCGTCATCACCATCTCTGCTGCGTTTAACATCAGGCGCTCTGTCAATCTATCTTGGTGAGGAGAGTTGTCTTTTCCTTCAATAACTCTCTACGTTCTAAGCATTCTATCCTTCTCCTGGAAATGACTCTGCCACCCCCCAGGAACAAGTTAAGGTGTGTGAAACAAAGTTTCACCATCCTCTTCTCCAAGAAGCACTCTGGCTGAACTTCTGCCAAGACAGATCTGTTTGTTCTTTTGGCAATCAGTGATAATATTCAGTATTCTTCACCCAGCACCACAATTCAAAGGCATCAGTTCTTCAGTCTTCCATTATTCATTATCCAATATCTGTGCATAAGCTAAAATCAAAACCCCCTGCCATAGAATCGATTCTGACTCATGGTGACAGAGTAGAACTTTCCATAGGGTTTCCAAGTCTATAAGTCTTTACAGAAGCAGATTGTCTTATTTGTCTCCTAAGGAATTTCTTGCTATGCATCAGAAAGCTGGACAATGACTAGGGATGATAGAACGAGAATTCATGCCTTTGAGCTGTGGTGCTGGAGAAGAGTATTGAGTATACCATCAACTACTAAGAAAACAAACAGGTTTAACCTAGAGAGGGTGAAATCAGGCTGCTCCTTGGAGGCAAGGATTCTGAAGCTTCTTCTGACATTCTTTGGGCATGTTTCAAGGGGGGTCCAGCCCTTGGAGAGGGATGTCATGCTTGAGAGGATGGAGGGACAGTGCAGGAGAGGAAGACGCTCGATGAGATGAATCAATTCAGTGACTGGGGTAATGTGAGGTGGGTGTGTCAGAGACAATAAGGTTGGAACAGGATAGAGCAGGATTCAGAGCTGTTGTTCATAGGGTCGCTATGAGTTGCAGGCAACTCGACTGCACATTACAATGACAAATAGAAGGAATAACTGACAAATTGAAACCAATAGCATCTATTATAGTAGCATGAAGAAAACACTCAGTACATCAGGGATCACCGAACCCATCCTCCGAGCACTGGAGCCATCAGTGGAAACAGAATTTGTTACCTGCTTTCATTAAACTAAGTCAAAACAATTCAAGCATACAAGGAGCATGATTCCTCCAGCAGTTGGTGTTGCCACAGATGGACCCCAAAAAGCACAAGCAGCATATTTGCTAGTTAAAACACCCAGTTTAAAAAAAAATAAACAAAAAACTCAAAGCAACTCAGTTTCTGTCAAGTTAATCATTGCAACACATGTATATTAGGGCAGAATTGTACTCTATACAGTTTGCAGTGACTGATTTTTCTAAAGTAGATTGCCAAGCTTTTCTTCAAAGGATCCTTAGAGTAGACTTAAACAGTCAACCTTTCCATTGGCAGCAAACTATATTACCAATAACCCAAGGCATTATGTCTAAAAAACTAAGAGTAAGGCTCAACGAACCATAGGCATCACCAACCCAGGTGCCTTCAGAGCTGGGCAAGTAATCTAAGAGTGTCCTGTAGTCAGCAGGAGTGCCCAGCCACCACGTAAAGGAAGCTGTGGTGACCAGCACCCGGCAAGTGTGGTCATACAGGAGCAAGAGGCAGTGTGGCCAGATTCCTCATTCCTCTTCAACAGCCAGAATGAGCAGATGTCTAGCCATCCTTAGTTTTAGTTCGAGTTTTCTCATTTTCCAATGCTAGTTTGGTTGGGGATTTTTGTGTTTTGTTTTGGGTTTTAGTTTTGGGGTTTTCTAGAAAAATTTGAACATCAGTCTGTAAGCCAGATAGAAAAAAGATACCAGTGATTGGAGGTCTACAACCAAGAGATGAGGCTTAAGCTAGGTTTGAGTGGTAAGTGGAATTTGCATTTACATGTGGATGTTTGTTTTGTGCACATTTCTTAGCAAGTGGTAGGGTTTGGTGGACATGGGCTTGGTGTCTGATTTCTACTGTGGAAAAAAGACAGGAAAATGTCATTTACTCAGAAGGTGGTTGTGGAGATTAAGCTTGGTAAATTCAGCGTAACCAAGAGCTTGGCTGTAATAGGATTGTCATAACCATCCTGGCTGTTATTGAGAGCAAGAATGACTAGGCTGCATAAATCTGTCACCCTCTACTCCAGCACATCTCTTTCAGAGAACCCCTCACCTACTACAGCTTGGCCAATGGTCTTGTGAACGTCAATAACACTGTTATCTTCATTCCATTATTGATGCTGAGTAGAAAGTGACTTACAGCTCACCCTCCAGCTGGTTTTCAGAGACAGTAAACTTCCTAAACAGCATGCCTCTGGAAACTCTATGAACTTTGATAAATGTCAATAGTTTTAGAAAGGCTTCAGGCCTTTTGTTCATAGGGTCACTATGAATCATGCTCAACTCGACACAACAACTAGTTTTGCTGTTAATCCAAAGGTGCGTGGTTCAAATCCATCAACTGCTCTGTGGAGAAAGATGGACAATCTGTGTGATTTATAAGCTCTGAAAACTTGCTGGAGGGTCAACTCTGAGTTGGTTCTGACTCAACAATACACAACAAAAAAATTTTGTAGTGAAAGAGACTGCCCATGCTTCTCCCAAGGAACAGCTAGTGGATTTGCACCGCCTATCTCAGGGTTGGCAACACAACCCCTTACTTAGTAGGCCACCAGTGGTCCCTGTTTTCTCATTTCTATCTGTTAGATCTTCCGTCTACACATTAGAAAACTGAGGTAGCACAGACAAGTGAAGAAACTGCCCCAGGGTTCCACAGAGACCAGTGGAACAAAGATAGGAACCTCCATGAAGTTGTGTTCCCTCAAAATACATTCTATTCCTACTTCCTATGCCTCTGAGAGTTGGACAGTGAATAAAAATGACAGAAGGATTTCTGAGTCAGCTTTTTACTTGTAATTCTGGAGAATACTACTAAATATCCCAAGAACTGCCAAGAGCACAAACAAATGTGTCTTGGAGAGAGTGCAGCCTTAGAGGGTGCTCCTTAGAGGGAAGAATGGTGAAATCTCGTCTCACATGTTTTGGACATGTTGCTAGGACAGGCCAGTCATTAGAAAAGTAGAGAGGATCATGGAAGAGGGGGAGGAATCTCCAGGAGATGGAGCAACGCAGTGACCTTCACACTGAGCTCAAGAGTGGCAGAGATGGTGAGGATGACACAGGGTAGGGCAGGGTTCAGATGTGTAGTCCATAGGGTTGTTATGAGCCAGAGTCAGCACCTATCAACAACAACAGCAAAATACATGTGAAAGCTGTGCAATGATCCCTTATAATCTGTTAAACCAAATAGTTTGAGGAGGGCTAAGTATAGAATCCAACATTCCCTAATCCCAAACCCAGACCTAATCCAACATAAGTGAAGTTTCCTTAGGGTGTAGCCTACAGTGACCAAAGATAAAAGGGGAGAGAAGGCAGGTTGGGAGGAGAGGCACCTCAGTGCCACGAAGAAAGAATTGTCAGGATTGCAGGCCGTCTTTTTTAGATCTGGGCTTCTGCTAAAAGAAACTCCTTGATACTGGGGAAAGCCAGGACGCAAAGAGGTTTCCAGCAAGAGCTTGGGGAAACAAGGACTTTTCTCTACAACTGACAGAGAAAAAGCTGGCAACCTAAATTTGGACTCATTGCCTCCCAAACTGTGAAAGCATAAATTGCTGTGTGTTAAATTCATCCATTTGTGCTATCTCTGCTACACTGACTACAGTGACTCTGTTACGTAACTACAACTGGAGCCTGGTCTGTCTCCCTCACCTGTCCCAGATTTGACTCTGTCCACCCCACCCATGCCCATGGTAGCTGGGTTTATTGAATTCCAGGAGCCCACGCCCCTCCAAGCCGCCTGTGGGATTGTGGTACATAGCCCAGCACCCGCCCATCCAAACTGCCCGTGTCCCCATCCAGTTCCAGCTCAGGCTCCTTTGAACGCCAACGCAAAGCTCCTCCACAAAGCCCAGGAAACGTCTTGGATGGAAAAGAGAGTTTCACCATGTTCCTTATAAAAGTACAGCCTGACATGCAGCTATTGTGTCCGTGATTTCTCTCTTCCTATTGCCAGAAACGCAAAACAGCTTAAAACGCAGAGAAACTGGCTCTGGGTCTGTGGAAGGCTTGACTCGGCCATATCTGCAATGCTCATTCAGATTTTATGAGTTTGGCCTGAGAATCTAACTTGCAGTTTTAGAGCAGAGCAACCCCAGTACTGACTCAGCCCCCTTTGGTGGGTGCCTGACCATCCTTTGTTCCTCTGGTGAAAGGCGATGGAAAACTTGAGTTAAAGTAGCTGGAAGTGGGAAGAGTTAGGAGAAGGTAGCACTCTCAGACAGGAATGTCCCTAATGCTTAGGTCTCATCTTGACACCGTTTTAACCTGAGAGGCTGGCTGCCAAGCTCGAGAATTCATCTTCTGCTATGTTTATCAACAGACCCTGACACTCTGTGCTGTGAAGATACTTAGATCGTTTTTCCAGTGTCTTCTCACCATACAGGCCCTTGGCCAGTGTGTTGTTATTGTTGTATACTGTTGAGTCAACCCATAGATGACCTCTCCAGTGGGTTGTCCACAGGAGGACATTGTCATCTTTCCTCCACAGACCAGCTGGTGAATTGGAACCACATGCCTTTGCATAGACAGTGCAGTTCCTTATCACTAAGCCACCAGAGCTCTCAATTCAAATATACATAGAGAAGAAAAGAACCTAAGGAATACAAGAACAACACTACCATCACAACCCATCACTTAAAGAACGAGCCTTCACCTTCTCCCTCCCGGGCTTGGCTGCCAACTTGGCTCCCCTGGCGTGTTCATCTAGCATTCTGAGCTAACTCTACGGGTGAAAGGATCTTTTTGGTTCCATGTGTTTCGGTAACTTCAACTTGAACTCAAATGAAGGTATAATGGCTCCATTACCCCAGGGAAAAGGACTGCAGTTTTGGGGTTTTTTTAAAGAAAGTTTTTGTCAGCCTTCTGGTATCCCAGGTGGTGGAAATGGTTTAACTTATTCAACTCAAAGCAGTTCAAGGTCACTGAGAGGCACTGATCATCTATGTCTGTTCATCTCCTTGAGAGCCTTTCTCTCTTAGACCAACTCTCTACTTTTTCCAACATGATGTCTTTTTCCAAGGTCTAACCCCTCCTAATAGCATCACCAACATATATGAGACAAATGTCACTGTTCTTACCTCTAAGGAGCCTCCTGGTCATACCTTCTCCTAGACATATCTGTTTGTTCTTTTGGCAGTCCATAAGATACTTAACACTTTTTACCAACACCACAATTCAAAGATATCATTTCCTCTTCGGTTTTCCTTTTTCATTGTCCAATTTTCATATGCATAGAAAGCAATTGAAAAATACCATGACTTGAATCAGACACATCTTAGTTGTTGAATTGACAGCCTTGCTTTTCCCCCACTTTGGAGAGGCCCTTATCTGCTGATTTCCCTAGTGCAATATGTCTTTTGA
This sequence comes from Elephantulus edwardii, assembly GCF_000299155.1. NCBI lineage: Eukaryota > Metazoa > Chordata > Mammalia > Macroscelidea > Macroscelididae > Elephantulus > Elephantulus edwardii. The sequence continues at coordinate 11,717,066 of NW_006399783.1, forward strand.
TTTCTTGACTGCTGCTACCATGAGTGCTGATTGTGGATTCAAGTAAAATAAAATTGATGATAATTTCCATCTTTTCTCCATCTATCATGATGTTGTATTTTGGTCTAGAAGTGAGGATTTTTGTTTTCCTGGTGTGGAAATGCAATCTGTATTGAAGACTGTAGTCTTTGATCTTCTTCAGTAAGTGCTTCAAGTCTTCACTTTCTGCAACCAAAGTTGTGTCATCTACATAAAACACAAGTTGTTGATGAGTTTTCCAGCAATCCAGACGCCACATTCTTCTTCATATACATATAATCTAGCATCATGAATTATTTGCTGAGCATAAAGATTGGATTAGTACGGAGTAAAAATACAACCATTGTATATTGAACCATTCAGTATCCCATTTCCTATTTAAACTGCTTTTGGCCTCTGTACAGGTTTTGCATAAGCACCAGTACATGTTTTGAAATGCCTATTTTTCTCAATGTTATCCATAATTTATTATAATCCACACAGTTTAATGCCTTTGCATAGTCAATAAAACACAACTAATTATCTTTCTGGTATTCTCTGCTTCTAATCAAGATCCAACTGATATCAAGAATAATGTATACTGCACTGAAACAGAGGAGGGAGAAAACTGTTTAAAAGAGATATATGACTAGGTATTTCTGTCATCACAGGAGTCTAGAGAGAGGGCTACATGGTGGAGGGTACCTGGGGGAGGGTTTGTAAAACAATGAAAGAATCCTTT
>NW_006399783.1:11719444-11728365 GCF_000299155.1 Elephantulus edwardii
TCAATATCAAGAAGACAAAGATTCTCACCACTGGACCAATTGGCAGCATCAGGATGGATGGCGAAGAGATTGAGATTGTTCACAGTTTCAGTTTGCTCAGCTCCACAGTCAACACTCTTGGCACCAGCAGCCAGGAAATTAAAAAATGTATTGCGATGCGAGAGTCTGCTGTTAGGCACCTCTCCAAAGTACTGAAGACTCTCTGATGACTAAGATGCATCTGATACAGGCCATGCAATCACTTGTTATGTGTCAGAGAGTTGGACAATGACTAGGGAGGATAGAAGGAGAATTGATGCCCTTGAGCTGTGGTGCTACAGAAGAGTATTGAATGTACCATGGCTGCCAAGAAAACAAACAGATTCATCATGGAGAGGGTTAAACCAAGCTGCTCCTTGGAGACAAGGATTCTGAAGCTTCATCTTTGGCCGTGTTCTGAGGAGGGAGAGGTCCTTGGAGAGGGACATCATGCTTGGAAGGGTGGAAGAACAGCGCAGGAGGGGAAGACCCTCTATGAGGTCGATTGATTCAGTGACTGGGGTCATCAGGATGGGTGTATCGGAGACAGTGTGATTGGCATAGGACAGAGCTGAGTTTAGGGCTGTTGTACATATGGTCAATATGAGTCGCAAGTGACTCGATGGCACATAGCAGCAACAACCTTATGTGGGCATAGCTTGTTTTGATGGCAACTGGTTGTTGTTGTTTACCATTGATTCAGAACCGACCCACAGCTAACCCACTGGCAGGCTATCAGAAGCAGTTCATCACACAGGAGGAAACTGCCCATCCTTTTTCTGAGGAGAAGCTGGTAGATTTGAACTGCATGTCTTCAGGATTGCAGTGCAACTTCTTGCCACTATCCAACTGGTAGGTACTGGTATCGTTAGCCTTTTACTTGAATAGATCCCCTTTTTGCTTTAAATACTTTTCTGTAAGACACTAGTCATCATATAATATGTGCTAATAACTCTGGAAGAAGTCTTAACTCCATTCAAATCCTACTCGTGAATCTTGGGTGAAACTCTTAGTTTCCCTGCCTATAAATGTAGGTAGTTTCTACCCCATACAGTTGCAATAAGACTGCAATGAGACAATGAATGCAAAATGTTCAATTCAAATAAATGTAGAATCAAAAGGAGCAGTTTCTATTATTGCGATGGATCCAGAAGCTGTTGGCCAGGAATATCAGTGTGGGCTACACGTCAATATCAAGACAAAATATCCTCACGAACTGGACCAATAGGCAACATCATGAAGTAGGAAAAGAAATGAAATTGTCAGGGATTTCATTTTACTTGGTTCCACAATCAGCACTCATGGAAGCAGCAGCTTCATAAATCAAAGAAAGTATCAAAATACCCCTTTAAAGGTTACCTCTTTAAAGTCTTAAAAGGACAGAGAAGTATGTCACTTGGGAAACTAAATTGTGCCTGACCCAAACCATTTTCAACCACCTCATATACATGTGAAAGACAATGAATAATTAATAAACTAAATGGGAAAAGACAGGATAAGAATGATGTCTTTCAGTTATGGTATTAGTAACAAATATTAAATATAGCATCGAACACTAAAAAGAATGAACATGTTTGTCTCAGAAAAAGTCCAACCAATCTGTATATAGATTGAAAAGGTATGGAGACAGGACACATCCCTTAAACACTTTCTTCCTGATTTCTCAGTACTCTTGTGCAATATTTAGAGTCTCTTCTGGCACCCATTTGGGTCTTTTCTTCTTTATCTTGTAATGACTTTTTGCCTTCTTCCTAGATGATATTCTTGATATCTTACCACAGATCATCTGGTTCATTAGTGTTCAAGGCCTCAAATCTGTTTCTGAGTTGGTTTTTAAATTAGGGAGGATAGACTCAAGGTGAAATTTTTATTCCTATGGATATAATTTTACCTTCTTTAGCTTTAATTTGAACTTGTAAATGATTAGTTAATGGTCTGTTCCTCAATCAGCACCTAGCGTAGGTTTCACTGCTGATATTGAACTTCTCCAATGATTCCTTCCACAGATGTAATCAATCTGATTCCTGTGCATAGCATCAGGGGAACCCATGTGTATATCCTGTGTTTCTGTTTCTTATAAAAGGTATTTGCTATGACTAAATCATTGATTGTGCAGAATTCTATTATTGTATCTCCAGCCTTGTTTCTGTCACTAAGCCCATGTTTTCTAACTACCAATCCTTCCTGGTTCCCAACTTTTGCATTACAGTAACCCATTATTATTAATGCATCTTCGTTGCATGTTCAATTAATTCCTGACTGCAGAAGTTAGTAGAAAAACAGTGTCACTTTCATAGTTAAAAAGGTGGTTTCTAGATCCTTCTTGAAATACAATGCTGTGACCAAAAGGATAATATCCATGCACATACAAAGAATACTTGTTAATATCGCTACCATTCAAATTTATGCACTAACAACCAGAGTCAAAGAGGAGGAAATAGATAGCCCCAAACAGCAGCAAACATGAATCTGGGATTTAAATTCACTGTCTTTTTCTCTTCACTACCACCCTGTTACATAAATGTTTTTATCTCTGCCTTACCAGGGTTCTCCACCCAGAGACTCCATTTGCATCTTACAAGGAGGAAACCGAGACCTAATAAGGTGCAGAAGAAAACCCAAGGTCTCACAGCGAATGAGCAATGAGGGTGAAATCTATATGTAGTGCAGATACATAGAGCTCTCCAGCCTGTGACCCCAACCACTGCTTCATCCAAAGTCTTAAAAGAAAGCCCAAGGCAAGTTTGACACCTCCAACTTGCATACAATAGGGCTCAGTGCAGCTGTCCTTGGCTGGTGCAGAGCCTTAACTCCAACCCCTTCCCTACCATCTGTAGAAGCCTGTCTTGCTGCCAAAAACAGCATTCATCCAGGACTTCCAGGAACAGCGATGTCACAGATGTCATGCTGACACACACGGGAACCCACATGGCAAAGGAGACTCTCCGGAAGGTCAGTTAACAGGAATTCAAAACTGAATCAAGCTCACTTCCATCAAGTGGATTCTGACTTACGGTGACCTCATGGGTCACAGAGTAGAACTACACCATGAGGGCTTCTTGGCTGTGATCTTCATAGAAGCAGAGAACAAGGGCTTTCTTCCTAGGCGCTATGGGGAAGGTTAGCACCATCAATATACAGTCCAACAATACAGCCTATAGCAAAACACTTACACCACCTAGGGACTGCACAGAAGTTCCAGGGTTGTCTTTTTTTTTTATTATTTTTTTAACAAAGCTCAAGTGTTTATTCAGAATTAAAAATATTGTAAATGAGCCATACCATCCATTTCACAGTAAACTAAACAAACCCTTTTTTCTTCTTTGCCTTTTCAGTTTGGTGTTTCTTTTATAGTCATCTCTGAACCCATTAGCAGAACTCACCTCATTTCTTAGCACTGTGTTACTCCTGACAGCAAAGATGTAGGCTAGCATGTCTCAGAATTGCACTCCTGTGTTAATGTTCCATGAAGAGTTTTGGATTTGGGGACCTAGCGGTGGTGTTAACGAATTCAACAACCCTTTGAGGGTTTCTCCCTCATCATTCGCCCTGAAGTCCTATTCAGCTAAATGAGATGAGTGTGACAAGCTGCAATCTTTTCCAAGACCCATCCCACAGATGGCAGTTGAAGTCATGTGCAGAGGGACCGAGGCTTCTGCAGAATGCTTGGAGCCTTGTCCTTGGATACGTTTGCCTGCAGACAGACATCCAAGACACCAAGTCTCCGAGGCAGGCCGCCACCAGAGTGCATGACTAGGTGAGTGCCTTATTTTTCACTCCAGCGTTCGTTCTTTCTCACCCCTATTCCTCCCCCTTTTTTTCTTTTTGGCCTCAGGGCCCAAAATATTCTGGACATATTTTTCATTTTTCCAAATATCAATTGCTTTTTTATTCCCTCTCCGAAACAGTGAGTAATAAGAGTTGTGTCTGGTCCTGAAATTCCGACTGAAATAAATTAGCCCAATGACCAACGGGAGGTGCCTAGAACAATAACGGCGGAATATTTGGCATGTTACAAAAGAGCCCCTGAATGTCGGAGTACAGTAAGTCTAGAAGCACATTACACAGCGACTTTGCCAGAAGGGGTATGCAATGAGCCATCCAGGCTGCAGAACGCCTCATAAATTAATCCCTCTCTTTTTCCCTTTTGGTTCTCTATTCGCTGTTCTTTTCACCCTATGGTTAATGGAGCATGCAGAAGAGTATTTTTGGTGTGGCTTGTGTCCCCAGCAGGCAGGCAGATGCCAAGACTTGGTGCAAATGTATACACATGTCCCTACAGCTCAGCTGGCAGCAGTGCCCCTTGCTTCAGGGAGAGGAGAAAAGTGGGCATGGGCTCTGGAGGCAGCCACGGGGCAGGCACATCATTGAGTACCTATGAAAGTTGTGCTAAAGTCTGGGGACACTTCTGGAGAGGGAGTTGGACCCTCCCTACACTCAAGGCTCTCATACTTTAAATATTCCCCAGGCTCTCTGGAGTCCCTGGGAAGGGCCAAAGGTTAAAGCATGTCAGTGGTCAAAACGTTGGAAATTTGAGTCCCAAATAGGGTCACCACAGAAGAAAAGTTTGGCAATCTACTTCCAAAAACTCCACCACTAAAAATTCTATAGAGTGCAATTCTGCTCTGACACACATAGGTCCCATGAGGTGGCAATTGGGTTTTTTCCAGGCTTCTCTGTGTATGTGGGAGATGACGACCAATAATTATTTGACTGCTAAGTGGTCTGATTCCTCTTTTCCTAAAGTTCTCAGAGTTCTCTCTCTTTTTACCCCCTCCTCCTCCTTCTCCTCTCTCTCTCCTTCCCTCTCTTTTCTCTTCTCTTCTCTTCTCTTCTCCCTCTTCTCTTCTCTCTTTCTCTCTCAATACTGTCAAGTTGGAATCAACTTGACCCAATATTGAGTTTCTGAGACTATAAAAGGCCTGAGAAGAGATTGCTCATCTTTCTCCTTCATAGTAATTGGTGGATTTGAAATGCCCGACATATGGCTTTTGGATCAGCAGCACAATTATCTACAGACCAGGTCACCAGAGCCCCCCAAAGATAACCACAAAATATATAACACAGATCTGCCTTCATTCACAGAAGCAACAGGAGTCCCTAGGATGGAGCTCAGACAAGCGCTACTCAGAGTTTGGGATCTTTACTGAGTTCCTAAGACACGGTAATAGGCTAAAAAATTACTCTCAAAAGATATCATGGCTAAAGGAACTGAAGAACAAATGCAAACCTAGAGATACTTACGGATGCTTTGGGCAGAATATTAAGTGATCCAAGAAGCATTAAAAGAAAATGGAAAGAGTATACAGAGTCATTGTACTAAAAGGAATTGGTGGACACAGAAGAATTTCATAAAATAACATATGAGCAAGAGCCTGTGGTAATTAAGAAGTTCTAGCTGCTCTGAAAGAATTGGTAAAAAGCAAGGCCCCAGGAATTGAGGGCATACCGATTGACATATTTCAACAAATAGATGCTACCCTGGATGTACACACCAAGTTGTGCCAAAAAATCTGGAGGACAACCACCAACCACCTGGCCAACTGACTGGAAGAGATCTATATTTGTTCCCATTCCAAAGAAAGGTGATCTGACAGAGTATGGAAATTTTCGAACAGTATCATTGCTAACACATGCAAGCAAGATTCTACTGAAGATTATGCAAAAATGAGTGGAACAGCACATCAACAGAGAACTGCCTGAAGTGCAGGCTGGGTTTAGAAGAGGCCGTGGCACTAGGGATAATATAGCAAATGTCAGATAGATCTTGCTGAAAGCAGAGAGTACCAGAGGAATGTCTAGCTGTGCCTCATTGACTATTCAAAGGCATTTGACAGTGTGATTGCAACAAACTGTGGCTGACTCTGAGAAGAACAGGAATCCCAGGACACTTGATCATGCTAAAGTGAAACCTATACTTGGACCAGGAGGCAGTAGTCAGAACAGAAAAAGAAAACACCGCAAGGTTCAAAATTGGGAAGGGTGTGTGTCAAGGATGTGTCCTATTTCCATACCTTTTCTATCTATATGCAGAACAGATTATCTAGGAGGATGGACTCTATGAGGAGAGGTATGGCATCAGGATTGGAGGAAGACTCATCAACAATCTGCATTATGCAGATGACACAACCCTGCTTGCTGAAAGTGAGGAAGACCTGAAGCACTTGCTGCAGAAGGTCAAGGACTGCAGCCTTCAATATAGAGCGAAGCTCTACATCAAGAAAATAAAGATTCTCACCACTGGACAGATTGACAGTATCATGATAGATAGGATAGAGATTGAGATTGTTGACAGCTTCATTTTACTTGGCTGTACAATGAATATTCTTGGTTACAGCACCAAGGAAATTAAAAGACAAATTGCATTTGGAAAGTCTGCTGCGGTCAGAGACCTCTCCAAAGTATTGAAGAGCAACAATGTCAGTCTGGAGACTAACGTGCACCTGATACAGGCCAAGGTCTTTGCAATTACTTGCTATGCTTCACAGAGCTGGACAATGACTAGGGATGATAGAAGGAGAATTGATGCCTTTTGAGCTGTGGTGCTGGATAAGAGTATTGCATATACTATGGACTGCTAGAAGAACAAACGAGTTCATCCTTGAGAGGGTGAAGCTAGGCTGCTCCTTGGAGGCAAGGATTCTGAAGCTTCATCTGACATACTTTGGACATGTTGCAAGGAGGGACTAGTCCTTGGAGAGGGATGTCATGGCTGGGATGGTAGAGGGACAGTGCAGGAGAGGAAGACCCTTGATGAGAAGGATTGATTCTGTCACTGGGGCTATGTGGATAGTGTTGGAGCCAATAAGATTGGCAAGGAATAGAGAGGGGTTTAGGGCTATTGTACATAGAGTTGCTATGAGTCACAGGCTACTCAACAACACATAACAACAACAATCTTTGGTAAGGGAGTTCTGTCAGCAAAGGTGGTACCCAAAGGTGGTACCTCTCTGGAGATTTGAATTCACTACCAGCTCCTCTCCAGGAGAAATATGAGCAGTCTTCTTGAATGAGGTTTACAGCCTCCAAAAGCCCATTACAGTGTCGTGTCACTTCTGACTACATGATGGCAATGAGTGTGTGTAAGATTTTGAATCTTTGTGTGTTAATTTATATAGCAAAGAAAGCTTTGCGCATGTGATGAAGATAAGGATGGAGGAAGTACTCTAAATTATCTGGTTGGGTCGTAAAATCTTCCTATATGAGCAAGGCAGCTGATCCGGCATGCAGACAAGAGAAGGCGTGATCACAGAGGCAAAGACTGGAGTGACACGGCCGCAAACCAAGGATGCTTGGCAGCCATCTGATGCTGGAAGATTTACAGCAGCTCAGCCCATTGATAATGATTTTGGGCTTCTGACTCCAGAGTAATGAGAAAACAAATTTCTGGTGTTTCAATTCACCCATTTTGTGGTAGCTTGTTACAGCAGCCTCACAGAAATGGATATAGACACCAGAAGACTGCAGAATTCTTTCAGGGCATTGAAACCCTTGGCTCACAGTATATGTATTTGCCAGTATTTAGTTCTGTGACCGCTGGACACCCTCCACTGTGGTTCCAATGGGTTTTTTTCTCTCCCCGGATATTCAGCCTGTCCATCAAATCCAAGAATATTACTCCAAAATTCCTCTTCTCTGATTTGGGCCAGTCAGAGGTTCTTTGGTTTGCTGCTATGAATGATCACCCCTATATGGGAGAGCTACTGTGAGGATTAAAGGACAAAACATGTCTGGGACCAGTGTAGTGCCTGGCACACAGTAAACACAGTAAAAGTAAATCACAATGCACAAACTCATGGCTTGCATTTGACCTACAAAATGTATTCTTTTTCAAACATGAACCTGTAGCCAACATTTACAAGTCAAAAGATTAAAGGTAAAAGACTGAACCTCAGGCTTCTCTTTAAAGAAATCAGTTCTTATAACACTGCCTCTCAGTCTCATGGCAACGACTAGATGGCCTTCTAGACATATTACAGTGTGCACCATGCCCTTTTGTGTTACAACTATCTTATCCCAGTCATGGTTCAGTATCACTCTTAAGCTGAGTCTGTACCATTGTTAGGTGCCATCAGGTCAGTTATGACTCATAACAACCTTATTTTAAACAGAACAAAACACGCTCCCCTCCTCATGACCTTGGTTGTACTTGAATCTATTGTAGCAGTCACCATGTCAGTTCACCTTGTTGAAAGCCTTTTCACTGACTGCTTTATTAATCATGATGTCTTTCTTCAGGGACTGGCAGCCAGGAAATCAAAAGAGGGAAAATCTGCTGTCAGGGATCTCTCCAGAGTCCTGAAGAGCAACAATGTCAGCCTGGAGACTAAGATGTGCCTGATCCTGGCCATGGTCTTCACAATTACTTGCTAGGCATCAAAAAGCTGGACAATGACTAGGGAGGCTAGAAGGAGAATTGATGCCTTTGAGCTGTGGTGATGGGGAAAGTATTAAATATGCCATGGATGGCTAGGAGAATAAACAGCTTCATCCTGGAGAGGAATCAGGCTGCTTCTTGGTGGCAAGGATTCTGAAGCTTCATCTGACATAATTTGGGCACATTGCAAAGAGAGACCTGTCCTTGGAGAAGAACATCCTCCTTGGGAGAGTGGAGGGACAGCACAGAAAAGGGAGTCTATGAGACGGATTGACTCAGTGTCTGAGGTAATAGGGAAAGGTGTGTCAGAGACGATAAGGTTGGCACAGGATAGAGCAGGGCTCAGAGCTGTTGTAAACAGGATTGCTGTGAGTTGCAAGTGACTCAATGGCATAACAATAACAATGATATGTATGAAGGATGTGAGACAAAGTATCACCATTCTCCTTTCTTTAATTTTTATTTTATTTTAATAATTTTAATAAACATTTACAGAGATTTGGATTTCCATTCATTCACTGCTGCA
>NW_006399783.1:11728465-11729286 GCF_000299155.1 Elephantulus edwardii
AAAAAAAAAAGATAACTCTCTTTCCATGGCCTCTTCTGAATGCAGCTTGAATTTCTGAAAATTCCTTGTCAATATACTGCTCCAGCCATTTTTTAATACCAGCCAGCTTTTACTTGTATGAGATATTAATGATATTGTGCATTTACTTCCACATTCTTTTGAATCATGTTTTTCAGAGTAGGTACAAATATGAATCTCTTCCAGTTGGTTGACTAGGTAACTATCTTCCAAATTTCTTGGCTGTAGGGATTTGTCCCCAGAGGAAAAGTTCTTCAAGATTCCTGTCACAGACACAACAAAAAATTGACCTGGAGACAGACTAAAAGGCATTCAGTTTAGTTTATTGGGACAGGAAACTTACTGACCAGTGGAGAGCAGCATTGCAAGGATCAGGTGGCAGCCTGGAAACATTTCCACTAAGGGTGTATGGGAATTAACCAACTATTTACAGCCTTACACAAACCATCGTCATTACTGGTCAGGTTAAGGACAGCATAAGGAGATGGAATGTAGAGTTTAAGAAGCCACCACCTGCTTGACCTTTACCTAATTATGTAAGCATGGCTAGAAACATGAATGGCAAGTATATGTCTGCCCAAGGGCTATTCACTAAGACAAGAAAGTAGGAAAACAAGCCTAAGAAGAATTCAACTAGCTCAACTCAGACAGAATCATTTGGAGGCATTTTCACAAACTATCTTATATTTCATAGGCACAGTCTGTGCATGTGTGGATCATAACAAACTGTGGCTAACTCTGAGAAGAATGGGAATCCCAGAACACTTGATCGTGCTAATGAGAAACCTATACTTGGACCAAGA
>NW_006399783.1:11738863-11759260 GCF_000299155.1 Elephantulus edwardii
GAATAAGGGTTCCAGTTTCTCCACAACCTCGCCAGCATTTGTTGATTGCTGTTCTGTTAAATTTTGCTATTCTGACTGGGGTGAGATGATATCTCATAGTGGCTTTGAACCATTCTCCTTTCTAAGGAGCATTCTGGCTACACTTGTCCTGGACAGATTTGTCTGTCTTTAGAAAAATCACAATTCAAAGGCATTCATTCTTCTCTCTTCCTTATTCATTTTCCAACTTTCACATGCTTATGAGGCAACTGAAAGTACCATGGGACGTTCAGCCCTACTTCCTGGTCTTGCTTAGTTTGGCAGCTCCCCTGAAATCTGTCCACCATGGGTAACCCTGCCGGTATTTGAAATCCCAGATGAACTTTCAGCATCATAGCAACACTAATGCCAACTCATAAGGATAAATTGACAGAAGAGTGGTAGTCTGAGTTCGCAGCACTTGCAAGCCTTTCTTCCTTCACTATGAAGGCAGGAATCAAACTCAGACTAGGATGGGTTCCAATCGAAGGTTCAGTTCAGAGGTTTGTCCATGTATTTCAATTTCCCATAGAAACACTTTTCTCCCCTCCAACTAGGAAAAAAAAAAGCCTTTTTTATGAGGTCATTCTTGTCCCAAGTCTGCTACATGCATTAATCCCCATTTAATCCTACTGCCTTGTCTGTCAGCTTTCTGATTAGATGTCCCATCTGAAGTCTCTAAATTCTTCGATTACTGGGAGAGACTTTTCATAATGAGTAGCACTGAAATCTCAAAGGAAGGTGGTTCGATAGACCAGCTGCGCTACGGGAGAAGGATGGACAATCTCCTTCTGTGCAAAAAAACTCTGAAAACCATGAAAAGGTCAGCTATGAGTGGGTTCCCACTCGATAGTACTCAACAACACCTAGTCAATAAATATTTGGATCAGAGAGAAACAAATGCAAACCTGCTGCCCCTGAGTAGATTCCAGCTCATGATGATCCGTGTGGTACAGGGTGGTTGTGTACCAGTGCGTGGGAACCACTCCACAGCTAATACTCCAGTGGATTTTCAGAGGCAGAAAATCTCATATGAGGAGACTGCCCCTCTTTCTCCCACAGAGTAGCTGGTGGATTCGAACCACAGACCTATGTGTTGCAGTGCAATTCCTTACCACGAAGCCACCAGAAAGAAGGGAGCTCTGGTGGCCTAGTAGTGAGAATCTGAGCTGCAATTCCAAAGGCACACAGTTCAATCCATCAGCTGCTCTGCAGGAAAAGGATGGACAGTCTCCTCCTGTGCAATTACTGCCTCTGAAAACCCACTGAGGATCAGCTATGAGTCAGTTCCCACTTGATGGCCCACAAAACCAATGAGCTACCAACGTCCCTGGAGCTATGGGGTTGAGCTGTGGAACTGCACCCACTCCAAAGGGGTTTTGTGGCTGAAATACTCACAGAACTGGATCACCAGGACCTTCTCCTGTGACACTACTGGAAAAGTCTGAATCCCAAGCTTGTAGTTAATAGAGTCCAGTGCAAACTTCTTGAGTCACACAGAGACCTGAAGAAAAGAAGAAGGCAGGAAGGCAAAAATAGAAAGAAAGGGGTGAGGAAGAGAAGGAGCATGTGGAGGAAAAAGGGGGTGGTCCTGAGGATTAACTGAGCTTCCTCCTTAAGCCCAGGCACTTTCCTGCCAGTTTATGCCAATTAGCCCTAAAGCGGCCTGATAAAACTAAATATTATCATGGAGTCAGTTCTGGCTCAGGCCAACTCTCTAGGACAGAGTGGAACTGACTGCCCCATCAAGTCGTGCAGCCTGTAAATCTTAACAGGAGCAGATTGCCTCATCATGCTCCTAAAGTGCTCTGGTGGATTTGAACAGCTGTCCTTTCGGTTAGGCACCTGACACTTAGCCCAGTGCACCACCAGGGCATTATCATCAGCTCCATTTCTCGGATAACTGGGACCTAGAGGCGTGATGTCATTTCTCCAAGTGACATGCTACAAGGACAATGAGGTTTGAATGCAAGGATCTCTGAGGCAGCAAGCTCCCAAGCACAGACATGGTCTCCCATGTTAGGTATGGACAGATTTCTCCACTGGTAGGGTGTAACTTTTTGAGACTGAGGAGTTATTAGCCAGGAACTCTTTACTCATTCATGCAATTTCCACTCATTCTCTCTCTCCCCGCCCGACTCACTCCCACAGTCACTCAGAAAGCTCTGTTCTCTCTAATTCCCTTGTCCATGGTCCACCCTTTTTTATGATCACCTCTCTCTCTCTCTCTCTGAAAGTTGGGGAGCCTTGACTAGCCAGCTGGGAGATATTCAGCATCATGCTGGTCTGCCCACAGCCCTCCACCCACATCAGCTCTGAGCATGAGCTCTGAAGGCTAAGGGATGTTCTCTCCTCCCTGCCTGGAGGCCAAATTCCCATGAACTGACCCTCAAAACTAATCCCAGAAGCTCTCCGTCATTGCCACTCTTCATAGAGGGAGGTTTCCTGGAAGAATTCACATGGTTTCCCAGAAAGTAATTAATGACTTTTTGATGTGCCATAATTAGCTTAATTGACCATCCTTGCATATCTGCATGTGATGTTTGAAATGTTTCCTCAAGATAAAGCCTTGCGTCTACAACTGCCAAGATCATCGAAATATGGCAACTGACCTTTTGATGAGGCCCTAGGTAAAGGCAAGAGATTTGCATTCCGGTCCCTTTTGCTCTCACTCACTGGCATAGGTTTCTTTCATTATCTGGTCTCTGTTTTTCCCATCAAGGAAGTAATACTACATAGTAAGAGTGTTCCTGGTTGGTGCAAATGGCTGAGCACTTGACCAGCAGCTGAAAGGTTGGTGATCAACCCACCGAGGGTTGCCTCCAAGGACAGACCTGATAATGGGCTTCCAAAATCCCACAGCACCTTCAGAACCCAGTGGAGTGGTTCTGCTCTACACACACAGGGTCTCCAAGAGTCGGAATTGACTCAATATTATCTGGTAATTAAAATCCCGGCTGCTTGAATCAAACTAGTCGAGTTTAGAAGTCAGCTCCTCTACTTACTAGCTGAATAACTTTGGAAAAGTGACTTTATCACTCTACTAATATCCACAATATTCTTATCTGTCAAATGGGGAATGATATTTATAAACAGAAGAACACAGTGAGCCAATACATGTCTAGCACTTAACACAGTCCCCAGTACACTCAAAGTCATTGCCATCACATCAGAACCTATTCATACATGGCCCTCCAGCCTTTCCAGAGAAGGACAATCACACAGGAATTCTCCTGCAGAGCTGGTGGATTCAAACTGCCTGTCTTTGGGTTGACAGCACAGCTCCCTACTCTCTAGACTACCAAAAGTCCCTAAGGACAACAGGAAAAGGGAGTAAAGAGCAAGGCTATAAATATAATAATACGAACATACAGGAAAAAGAAATGAAGAATGAGTAGTTGTGCTGTCACTTGATGTGCTGTCTAGTCAGCTCCAAGGCATGTTCATTCCATGAACAGTATGTCTGAACTTTGCCCTAACCTGCACCAACACCATGATCTCCAACATGCTCACGTCCACTAAGATAGTCACTGTATCAGTTTATCTTGTTGAGGATCTCCTCGCTTTCAGTGATCCTTTGCCTTGCCTGGCACGATTTCTTTTTTCCAAGAACTGTCAGTTCTTCCCAATAACATGCCCAAACTATAGGAAATGAAGTTTCACAATGAAATGAATGAGTTAGAGATTGTATTAAATTCTTAAATACCAAATTAGGTAATAGATGAGTCAGAGGGTTGTTGTTGTTGCTGCTGTTGTTAGTGTTATTAGGTACCATCGAGTCAACTACAACCAACATGGATCCTACGAGCAACAAATCTGAGCCTTGTATCTGAAGCCATCTTCATCATCTTTAATACACTTGAGCTAAGTGTTACAGTCACTGTGTCAATTCATCTCATTGAGGGTCTTCCTGTCTTTCCCTGAGCTTTCACCTTTCTGAGCATGATGTCCTTGTACCAGCCCCTCCTAGTAACAAGCCCAAAGTATAGGAGGCAAAGCTTCACCATTCTTGCCTTCAAAGAGCACCCTGGTTTCACTTTCTCCAAGACGTATTTGTTTGCTCTTTTGACAGTATCTGAGATATACAGTACTATTTTCCAACACCACAATACAAAGATATCAATTCTTCTGTCATCCAGCATTCAGGTGCATAGTAAGTAATTGAAAAGGTATAGCTTAAATAAGGCACACTTTAGTCTTTAAACTGGCATTATTGCTCCTTAACACCTTAGAGAGGTCCTTGAGAACAGATTTTTCCCTATGCAATACTTCTGCTTTCTTGACTGCTGGCACCAGCAGGGGTTAAATGTGGATCCAAGTAAAATGAATTGCTGACAATTTAATCTTTTCTTCCATCTCTCATGATGTTGTATATTGGCCCCATAGTGAATGGTTTTGTTTTCTTGATGTTGAGATATAATCTATATTGAAGATTGTAGTTTTTTATCTTTTGCAGCAGGTTTTGCAAGGTTGTGTGATCTGCGTAACACAAGTTGTTGATAAGTCTTCCTTCAATCCTGATGTCACATTTTTCTTCATACAGCATTCTTCTTCATTCAGCTTTTTTAATTATTTGGTCAGTATACATACTGAATAGAAATGGAGAAAATTTGCAACCTTTACACACACACCTTTCTTGATTTTAAACCAGGTAGTGTTTACTTACTTTACTCACACAGCAGTTTCTTGGTCTAGGTATCAGTTTCACATGAGTACAATTAAGTGTTCCGGGATTCCCACTCTTCTCAATGTTATCCATAATTTATTATGATCCAACAGTCAAATGTTTTGCATAGTCAATAAAGCACAAAAAGGCACTCTTCTGATAATCCTTTGTTTTCAGCTACTATCCATCAGCAATGATATCCCTGGAGCCATGGTCTCTTCTAAATTCAGCATGAACTTTTGAACATTCTCTGTCAATTTGTGGATAATCCTCAACAAGATTTTACTTGCATGTGATGTTAATGATACTATACAATAATTCTGTTGTATCATCTGTCTTGGGAATTGGAGCATATATAGATTCTTCCTGTCAATTGGCCAGATAGCTGTCCTCAAGATTTCTCACCACAACTTGGTGAGCACCTCCACCTTCAAAGCTGCATCTGTTTGTTGAAGCAACTTGTTTGGTTATCTCACTAATTCCTGAGAACTTGTTTTATGCTTACTAGTCAAGTACATATTAGTTGATAAAACTAATTTATTCCCCAACCATTTATAGAATTACAGAGAACCCAATAAAACAACCTGGAAAAACTCCTACCATATAGTAGGTGATTGGTAAATTAAAGCTCCCTTCATGTTAATCAAACACTGTATATATATACTGCTTGGAAGTTTAATTCATGAGAATAGAGAAAATTACAAAACAACTATGAGATATCATCTCACCCCAGTCAGAATAGCAAAATTTAACAAAACAGCAAACAACAAATGCTGGTGAGGTTGCGGAGAAACTAGAACCCTTATTCACTGTTGGTGAGAGTGTGAAATGGTGCAACCACTATGGAAGGCTCTATGGTGCTTCCTCAAAAAGTCGGAAATAGAAATACCTTTTGACCCAGTAATTCCACTACTGGGAATATACCCTAAAGAGACCATAATTGACATCCAAGCAGATATATGCACACCCATGTTTACTGTGGCTTTGTTCACAATAGCAAAGAGCTGGAAACAACCCAAGTGCCCACCAACAAATGAATGGATAGAAAAGCTGTGATATATTCACACAATGGAATATTATGCTGCACTGAAAAACAAGGAACTCATGAATTATTATACAAAATGGATGACCCTGGAGGACATTATGCTGAGTGAACTATCTTAGTCACAAAAAGACAAATACGGAATAATGTCACTCTTATAAAACAGGACTGACAGGGGGCTGGGAGAAACTAAGAAAAGAGGGCATAAATAATCTGTGCTGCATTGAAACAGACAAGGGACAGAACTGTATAAAAGGAACATATGATTAGATATTATTGGCTTGACAGTGTCCGGAATAAGAGCTGCATAGTAAAGTGGTCTGGGGGACTGTATAACAATGAAAGAATTTTCCCCCCAAGAAAAAAGTGATCTGGGGGGGCAGGGAGGAAAATGTGCAACAATGAACGATTGTGAACCCATGTTCTTTATAAGCTTTCATTAAAATCTCAATTAAAAATAAGAGGGAAAACAAGAAAGCATTTGCAATGAATAAATTATTGATTGTACAGAAAAAATAATAGAGGAAATTAATAATAACTCATAAAGTTTGGTTCATAGAGAATGCTCAAAACCACTTGCCATTGATTGTGATCAATAGTAACCCTACAGGACAGAGTAGAGCATCTTAGAGTCTGCAGTGGTGTCAGTCTGTCCAGAGACAGAACGTGACCTTCTTCCAGGGGTGCGGCTCTCAGTGTTTAGCCGAGTGCTTTAACCACTGCACTGCTCTCTGTTTACCTAGACAGGGCCTTACAGAACATGTAAGGAAGCCAAAGAAAAGGAAGTGTTTACATACAAACACATAATATATGCAAGAAACATATACTGATTTTTTTAATGCTATCTTTAAAAAGTAAGAATAAAGAGAACTATATGGTACAGTAGTTTAGAGCAAGTTGTACTGCTAACCCACAGGCACATGACTCCAGTGGTTCGAATCCACCAATGGCTCTGTAGGTGAAGGATAGGCGTTCTCCTGTTTCAATTTACAGCCTCAGAAACCCAACAAAAGATCACTATGAGTCAGAACCAACTCAACCATGAGAGACAGAGAGAGTGAATAAAATGAAGGTAAACGGCACTTCTGATAGGATGGCAGACTAGACAGACAAAGTACCCAGACTTTCTATTAAAAAAAAAATTGAAACAGGTAGAGATGGTAGCCCTGGAACCCAGAGCATCAAAGGAAAGATTGCAGAGTACGTCACATACCAAATACAAGGGGGGAAACTGAGCAAACACAGTGAATGGAACCCAGGGGAACAATGAATCATCAGCTGACCTGGCACAGTGGAGACATTTTGAATTTTTGTGAACAGCATTCTGATTAGCAGGATAACCTGGTAATTGGTTCAGATCACCCACAACTGCCTGAGCATCGACCCAGGTAGCTGGTCTCCCCACACCCTCTTTGTGACCAGAAGTATGGCTATCTCCCATCCTCACCACCTGATAACCTGGAAAACCACCTCCACCTTGGCTCCTCCTGGGACCTACACTGCCTGAGAGTCGCACATTCTGGCCGCACTTCTTCTAAAACAGACGTATTCTTTACTACAACAGCGTGCGATTCTACAATGATCTCAATAACGTTTCCACTGAAACATCTCTTCCATTGTAAGAGAAGGGGTGCTGTCCCCTCCCCTCTTCTGTGACATCAGAATTCCTAGTGACCAGAGAGTAAGAAGGGAAGGCCTCCATCTGCTGTCAGGTGGGGGTGCTCTGTTCCCCCCAGGAAACCTGACCGAGGCCATGGCAATCCAACAGGTGGGCAGAAGCCCACCGCCGGCAGCAGGACTGTTAGAAAGAAGGGGCAGCCGCACTGAGGACAAAAAGCAGGTGAGGCCAGCCTGGGGATACCTCTTTTTCTCCATGCCCAGGTTCCCTTTACTCCTCCAGTGAAACTTTCAAAGATCAAGTAATGGGGCTTCAGCCCAACTCTCCCAGGAGTACAGCACAGGGGATGAAGAATTATAGGCAGACCTCAGAGACACTGAAGTTTCCGTTCCAGACCCCTGTAGCAAAGCAATTATCTCAGTAAAGTGAGTCACGTTTTGTTTGTTTACCAATACATTTAGAAGTTATATTTACACTATTTTCTAGCCTGTGGAAGGAACTCTTGATGTTGAGATGGAATCCATACACCGAGAGTTCCTGTAACAGACTAGGCTATAGTTGGTTTTGAGTTTTGCCGCATTCTCTAGTTCCTTCTTGGAGACTTGCAGTGCTGTTCACGTAACAAAACCTCTAAGAAGTCTGGTACCAAAGAAACCTGCTCAACGTGGTTACCACTGCATCTCCCAAATGATTCCACCATAGACAGAGCCTGCCATTGTCTTTTTAAAAGAACTTCCAAGATATTTACAAAGTTCCTTTGGTATGGTATGCATCTCAACATCCTGAGGATAAAAAATCCTCACCACTGGACCAATAAGCAACATTATGAAAGAAGGAGAAATTATTGGAATTGTCAATTATTTCATCTTACTCAGATCCACAATCGATACACTTGGTACCAGCAGCCAGCAAATCAGGAGAGGGTGCTGAGAAGCAATGATGTTAGTGTGAAGATTAAGGTGCACCTGATTCAGGCCACGGCCTTTTCAATCACTTGCTATGCATCTGAGAGCTGGACAATTAATAAGAATAATGGAAGGGAAAAAAAGAATAATGGAAGAAAAATTGATGCCTTTGAATTGTAGTATTGGAGAAGGAGATCGAATATCCCGTAGAATGCCAAAAGAACAAACAAGAATGTCTTGGAGAAAATGCAACCAGAGTGCTGTTTGGAGGCAAGGATGGCCAAGCTTCATCTCACATACTTTGGACATGTTGTTAGAAATGATTCCTTGAAAAGGGACATCATTCTTGGGAAGGTGAAGGGTCAATGAAAAAGAAGAAGGCTCTCGATGAGATGAATTAACACAGTGATGGTAGCAATGAGCTCAAGTGTGTCAGAGATGATGCAATGGCACAGGATAGGACAGGGTTCATTCAGATCCACTGTACATGGGTTCACTGTACTCGACCCAATGGCACCTAACAACAACAATATCAGTAAAGGAACTCTGGTGACATTGGGCATTAAGTGTTGCAGTGCTCACTGAAAAGTTGGTAGTTATAGCCATTAGAATTAGAGCACCACAGCAGTGAATTTGGTTTGGATTTTGGTCACTCTTTAAAAGGAGGTGGCATAGTGTGCTATGTGTTAGAGTTGTAACCTAAAGGCCAGAACTTCAATCCACCAGCTGTTCAGAGGGAGAGAGATGGGCAGTCTCTTCCTATAAGTATTGACAGCTTCACAAACCTGAACGAGGGTTGCCATGATCAAAATTGGCCTGACAACAATGGGTAGCATTCCGAAAAAGTTAGAGATAGTGTGAGAACAGCACAATGAGACACAAAGTGAGCACATCTCCGTTTTGGGAAAACGGCACTGAAAGAGTTGTTCAATGCAGAGTTGCTACAAAACTTCAATTTGGAAAAGTAAATGCAGTATTTGCAAAGTGCAATATAGTAAAGTGTAAAAAGATAAAATATGTCTATGCAGACTCTATTTATGCCTCGCGCTGCCAGCAGAACACACACTTCAGAAGGGAAGGTTTTCTGCCTTGTTTTCTGCTCTGTCCCCAACACCTGCCTAGGATGGTGCTCAGTGAATGAATGAACTAAAACAAACAGGAGAATGTACCGAAAGCAGGGAGCCTCGGTGAAAGAGGAAAACGTGAGCACTTCCCGCACACAGCCTGCTGCTTTCCACCCTCTCCCTCTTTCACCACTGACAACATTCCTGAGAGGCAATGATTACCAATCTCTCTCACAGGTGGGTAAAAAGAGGCTGTTACTGTTGTTAGATGCCATCTCATAGGTTCCAACTGGTAGTGACAGTATGAACTACAGACTTGAATCCTGACCTATCCATCCTCATATCTGATACACTGAGCCCATTGCTGTAATCACTGTGGGGCTCTTCCTCTTTTTTTCATTGACCTGCCACTTTCCCAGGCATGATACCACTTTCCAAAGAACCACCTCTCCTAGCAATGTCCAAAGTATGAGAGATGAAGCTTCATCAACTATGCATTCAAGGGGAATTCTGTTGCACTCTTCCCAAGGTGTATCTTTTGTTCTCTTGGCAATGCATGGGATATTCAGTGCTCTTCTCCAACACCACAACACAAAGGCATCTGTTCTTTATCTGACATCCTTATTCATTGCCCAGCTCTCAGATACATAGAAAGTAATTACAAAGACCATGGCCTGAATCAGACAGACCTTAGTCCTCAAACTGGTATCATTCTCTTCAGTATTTTGGCAGCAGACTTGCCCATGGTAATACATCTCCCTACCAAGGATGTTGATTGAGGATCCAAGCAAGATGAAATAATTGAGTTTCAAATCTTTCTCTATCTATCATGATGATTTTGCCTGTTGGCCCCAGTGGTAAGGACATTTGCTTTCTTAATGTTGAGATGCAGTCCATACTGAAGGCTGTACTCTTTGATCCTCTGTAGTAAGTGTTTCAGGTCCTTCTCACTTTGAGCAAGCAAGGTTGTCATCTGCACAGTGTATAGGGTTGATGAGTCTTCCTCTGATCCTTATGCCACATTCCTTTTCATAGAGTTCGACTTCATGAATTATTTGCTCTATATATAGATTAAGAGTGGAGAAAGGATACGTCCCTAATGCACACACATTCTCTGATTTTAAACCATGCAGTGTCCCTTTGCTATGTTGGGACAACTGCATCTTGGCCAGTGTACTTAGCTTTGTATAAGCATGATTATGTGTTCAAAAATCTCCATTCTTCTAAACGTTAGTCACAGTTATTTGTGATCCACAGTCAAACGCCTATGCATAGTCAATAAACACAAAGAGACATTCTTCTGGTATTCTCTGCCTTCAGCCAAGATCCATCTGACACCAGCAATGATTTCCGTAGTTCTACATCTCTTCTGAACCCAGCTTGGACTTCTGGTAGTTCCCCATCCATATACTGTTCCAGCTACTTTCTTATAATCTTCAATAACATTTTACTCACATAAGATAAAATGAAAATTTTTATAATTTCCGTATTGTATTGTATTACCCTTCTTGGGAATGGGAACAGCTATGAATCTCTTCCAGTCAGTCAACTAGACAGCTCTTCTTCAAATTTCCTGGCATAGACTGATGAGCACCTTCATGGTTGCATCTGTTAGCTGAAAAATGTCAATTTCCCACTTATTCCTAGGGCCTTATATTTTGCCAGTATCTTCAATACAGCTTGAAGTTCTTCATTTGTTACCATTGGCTTTTGTTCATATGATACTTCCTGAAATTTTTCAGTGTTAACCAACTCTTTTTAGAACAATGTTTCTGTGTATTCCTCCCATCTTTTGATGCTTCTTAATCAGTATTTTGCCATGACATCTCAGTATTACAACCTGATGCTTGAATTTGCTCCTCAGTTCTTTCAGCTTGAGAAATACTGAGAAAATTCTTTATTTTTTTACTCTCTGACTCCAACTCTTTGCACATTTCATGGTAATACTTTGCTTTGTCTTCTCAAGCTGTCCTTTGAAATATTATATTCAGTTCTTTTACTTTGCCATTTCTTTCCTTTGCCTTGGCTTCTCAATTTTTATAGTTTCATAGCAATTGTCAATGTTTTCTCAGACGTCCTTTTTTACTTTTTCTTCCTCCTCTGTCTTTATAATGACTTTATGTTCTCTTCATGTATGGTGTCCTTGATTTCACCTTATAGCCCTTTTGGTCTTCCAACATTAGTGATCAATGTCTCAAATCTGTTCCTTTTTTTATTATTATTCTTTTTCTTCTAGTTTATTTACAAAATTCAAATACATTGTTTTCAAGAACAAATTCTTTCAATTTCCCTCACCTCCCACCCATCAAATTGTACAACCCCATGATTGATCCCCCCATCCCCCTGCCCATCCTCATCCCTCTGTTTCCAACCTTTCCTACCCCTCTTGGATCCTTATGCTCATTCTACAATAACGGTTTTATACAATATTTATCCTTGTGGGACTGAGTTCACTCAGCATAATACTCTCCAGTCCCTACCAAATTAGGTAATAATTTACAAATCATTGCTCCTGCATACTGCATAGTATTCCACTGTGTGAGTGTACCATAATTTCTCAATCCATTCGTTTGTGGTTGGACATTTGGGCTGTTTCTATATGCTTGCAATGGTGAATAATGCTGCTGTGAACATTAGCGTACAAATCTCTGTGCCTCAGTTCTCGTTTCTCAGGGTATAATTTCGAGTAGTGGAATAGCTGGGTCATAGGGAATTCCTATATTCAGTTTTTTGAGGAAGCACCCAACTGCCTTCCAGAATGGTTGTACCGTTTTACAATCCCACCAACAATGTATAAGAGTTCCTTTCTTACCACATCCTCAGTAGATTTTTTTTTAATTCAGGTGAGATAGACTTAAGGTCATATTTGCTTCCTATGCATTTGTTTTCATTTCTTCAGTCTCAACTTTAACCAGCGTATGAGCAATAAGTGGTCTGTTCCACAGTCAACACCTGGCCTGGTTCTAATTGTTTGTATTTGGATTCTCCAACAATTGTTTTCACAGATATAGTCAATCTGACTCCTGTGCAGTCCCTCAGGTGAGGTCCAAGTGTAAAGTTGCCTTTTGTGTTTTTTAGAAAAGGTATTTTCTATTCCTATCCCTCACCCTCCACCTGTCTTGTGATTTCAGTGCTGCCTTGAGCTCTGGTGTCATTTACCTGTGGAGCGGGGATTTCTGAGGACTCTTTGTGCTAACCTGCTTCTTTGCCTGTAAAGACTCGAAGGCACATAACAACAACAACAACATTTTCTATTAATAAATAGCTAAATGTATAAAATTCAATCATTTTATCCTCACTTCATCCTCATTCTGTCACCAAGTCCATACTTTGCAACAACTATTGCTTCCTTATTGTTACCAACATTTGCATTCCAGTTGCCAATAATTATTAATGCATCTTGATTGCATTTTTATCCCTTTTGGACTGCAAGAGTTGGTAGAAATTCTCAATTTCCTCCTCTTTGCCCGTAATTGTTGGTTCATATATTTGAAGAATAGTCACAGTAACATAGTAATGGAGACTATTCTGTTACTCAGAGTACTACCCTCTACAATCAATCTTGAGACTGTCTCTTTAATTATGAACACAACACTATTCTCAGTTTTTTGTTCCTGGCATAGTAGATCATATGATTTTCTGATTCTAAGTAGCCATGCCAGTCCATTTCATTTCACTGTTACCTAGAATGTCAATTCTCATGCATTCAGTTTCATTTTTTTACAACGCTCAGTTCTTTTACCTTCCTATTTTATACATTTCCATATCATACATTCAACATTCCAATAATTGTCATTTGCAGTTATTTCTGTACATATTTGAGTGACTTTTTATCTGAGCTCTACCTCTAATACTATAGCTACCCATACTTCTTTGTTATTCATAGAATTTTCAAAGATCTGTTATTTCAGAAGTGGATGGTCAATCCTGCTTCCTAGTATGTCTTAATTTAGGAACTTTATTGCAACCTGTCCATTATGGGTGTTTAACACACTGGTGTCACAACTTCTAGCATCACAGCAACCCATAAACCACACCAGAACACTAGTACAATGGGACTGACAGAAAAGTGTTGTACTAATAATAGCAAACAATAATCAAGTAAGCATACACACACCCAGTTATAAAGTAATTATAAGCATGCAAAGCAATCCTCAATATAATGAAATGACTGATAGGTGTTGTATCACTAACAGCAAACTGTAAAGACAATCAGGCATACAAATATCATAGAACAGGATATATTTTTCTGGCCCCAACTGAGGTTCATGGCAGCACAACCGGATGGGGTCCTGGATGGGGGTATTTGGCCCAGATCATAACCAGTTATTCCGCTGGGTCTTGGTGCTGGTGATTGGCACCAGGCCCAAAGCTCCCAGGTCCAAAAGCCCACCAGCAGTGGTGAGGCTGCCCTCGTAGATGACCATCCACTTTAGAGCCATCCAGGGATGAGGACTAAGCTGTGCCAGCTTGTAGTAAAACAGAAGCTAGGAAGGAGTTTAAAAAATGTCTTGGAGAAGGTCATACTACTGGGACATGTTAGATCCAAAATTTTAAGATAGTCATCTGATTCAAGAACATCAGCCAAGATTACCTTGCAGGACAATGGTGAGACAGTGATGGAAGAAAAGGGTGTAAAGGTCACTGAGCCTTGTACGTTGTGGAAGGAAAGGGGATGTTCTTCAAAAGGCACTGAAGAGTTTTAAGCCAGGTAATGAATTATCTGCCTATGTATATTTTCAAAAGATGTGCGCTCATTTATGTAATAGACGTAAGACACCCATGAGCCATAAGCCTCGCATGCACTGGGCCTGTGAGGTACTCATCTCACACTGAAACCTTTCCTGAAAAGAGATCCGTGAATGCCAAACTCCAAAAATTTTAGAAAATAATCGTCATGCTTTTCATGGTCCATCAGTCCAGAAAACGTCGCATTCTCTTGTTCCTTCTTGGAGACTGGCGTTGCTCGTCCACATAACAAAGGTCCTGAGAATACTTGTAGTAAAGAAACCTGGTAAGAATGGTTACCACAGCATTTCCCAACCTATTCGACCACAGAGATTACCATTTTCTTTTTCTTTTCAAAAGACCTTTCAAGATATTCCAAATGCCATTTTACATATGAAGAAACTGAGGTTCAGAAAGAAAACACTATTTGTCTTAGATGCCAAGACAGTACTAGCAAAAAGGACAAAAATCTAATCTTAACCCACATCATCTCTTTTACCACTGCACAGTGCAAAATGAAAGCTTGATAGTGAAGAAAACTTACAAAGCACATTGTTAGAGAAGTGGTTAAATAAATAAAAGAGCAATCAGACTTTTGAATACTCACGAAGATAAGAAGGCACAGTGAGTCTTACCAGGAGCTCTGGTGGCATAATATGTAATGTCTTGGGCTACCAAGTAAAGGTTGTGATTCAAGAGCAAAAGCCACTCCAAGGGAGATTGATGGACAGTCTCTTATAAATACAACCTTGGAAACCCAAGGGTCACTATGAGTCAGAATTAATTTGAAGGCAGTAGATTTTTTAGTTCTCACATTAAAATTTATTATATACATTTCTGAACATTACCCCAAAAGAAATGTGAAATATATGCACTCATTTTTATTAACATTTTTATGGTAAAAATGTATGTAGCAAAACAATTGTCATTTCAATAATCATCACATATACAGTTCTGTAACTTTAAATCTATCCATCATGTAAGTTAGCCATCACTATTGCCAAATTCTTCTATCACTCTTCTCACACAAAGATTTTAAACAAATGTCCCAAACCATTTTATTCACATTAGCCAAAATCTGGAAACATCCCAAAAGCCTATCAACAGGTAAATAGATTAATAGTGGTACATGCAGGCAATACGATACTATCCAGTAATGTGCAAACCATGGATGCATTGCAAAACACAAGGAGAAGGGGAAAGGAGGTAAACATAAAAGAGTACATATTATAGACTCCAGTCATGGACAGTTACAAAAGAAGAAAAACCTCTCCATAGAGGCAGAAAGCATTTCTGTGGCTCCTTCTTAGGGGTCTGGAATAGGACAAGAGGGGAATGAACTGACAGAAAAATAGAAATGATAGAATATATTCTACATCTTGATTGAAATGGAAGTTCACATGTGTAGACATTTGTAAAAGCTCATTGAACTAAGTTTAAAATGTGTTTCTTATATTAAATTATCTGCAGTGAAAACGATTTGTTTTAAAGATTCATTAGAACCAAAAGCTATAAAGGTGATTTAAAAAGTGATCACCAAAAGGAATCTTCCCCCTCAAGAAGGAAAAAGAAAGGAAAACCAAACTCCATACCCACAAGTCGCCATGTTATCTATATGTGCATTTGGAGGGGGTTTTGAAGTAAGCTTATGTGAGTTTAGTAACTAGAAAAACGTTGCTGTTATTGTTAGGTCCTCTGGAGTTGATTTCAACACACACAGTCTATGGACAACAGAATGAAATCCTGTGCCTTCCTTACAATCTCCATTGCACTTAAACCCATTGTTGCAGTCACTGTGTCAATCCATCTCATTGATGGATTCATTGATCAATTCTTTAATCTTCCTTTTTTATAACCTAACATTCAGATGCTCATCAAGGGGCTTCTTCTCTTCCGGTGACCCTTTAGTTAGAAGCATACTGTCTTTTCCCAAAGGACCCTCCTGACAACAAGCCCAAAGTATGTGAGGCGAAACTCACCATCTTTGTTTCTAAGGAGCACTTGGTGGCACTTCTTCCAAGATAGATTTGTTTGTTCTTTGGAAGCCCACCATATATTCAATACTCTTCTCCAACACCACACTTGAAGGCATCAATTCTTTGATTTTTTTTTCATAACCTAACTTTCAGACGCATATGGAGAACTTAGAATTATTATGGCTGTGTTCAGGTTCACTTTAGTCTTTATACCGACATCCCTGCTCTTTAGCACTTTAAAGAAATCCTTGACTGCCAATTAGTCAAATGAAATATATCTTTTGATCATTTTGGTTGCTGCTTTATGTGTGTTATTACTTCCTATAACACTGTGTGACTCTACAGTAATCTCAGTTATGTTTTCCCCTAAACATCCTTGACTGCCAATTAGTCAAATGAAATATATCTTTTGATCATTTTGGTTGCTGCTTTATGTGTTATTACTTCCTATAACACTGTGTGACTCTACAGTAATCTCAGTTATGTTTTCCCCTAAACATCCCTTCTGTTGTGAGCAAAGTAAAATTAAAATGTCCAAATAAAATGAAATCTTTGACAACTTCAATATTCACATCATTTATTATGATGATTTTTGAACCATCCAGTGTCTCCCCGTTCTGTTCTGATGACTGCCTCTTGGTCCAAGTATAGGTTTCACATTAGCACAATCAAGTGTTCTGGGATTCCCATTCTTCTCAGAGTCAGCCATAGCTTGTTGTGATCCACACAGCCAAATGCCTTTGCATAGTCAATGAAGCACAGATAGACATTCTTCTGGTATTCTCTGCTTTCTGCCAAGATCCATCTAACATTAGCTATAATATCCCTAGTACCACGACCTCTTCTAAATCCAGCCTGTGCATCTGGAAGTTCTCTGTTAGCATATTGTTCCAAACGTTTTTGGATAATTTTCAGCAGAATCAATCTTGCATGTGATATTAATGAGATTGTTCGATAATTTCCACACTGTTGGGTCACCTTTCTTTGGAATGGGAACAAATATTGATCTCTTCCAGTCAGTTGGCCAGCTGGCTGTCCTCCAGATTTCCTGGTACAACTTAGTGAGCACATCCAGGGCAGCATCTGTTTGTTGAAATAAATCAATTGGTATGCTGTCGACTCCTGGAGCCTTGTTTTTTGCCAATTCCTTCATAGCAACTTGAACTTCCTCCTTCATCACCATAGTCTCTTGCTCATATGTTATTTCCTTCTGATACAGTGATTCTGGATGTTTCAAAATCAAGAAAAGGGTCCATCAGGGATGTATTTTTGTCTCCATACCTTTTCAATCTGTATGCAGAACAGATAATCTGAGACACTGGGCTGTACGAGGAAGAATGTGGCATCAAGATTGGTGGAAGAATCATCAACAACCTGCTTTATGCAGATGACACAACACTGCTTGCTGAAACTGAGGAGGACCTGAGGTGCTTGCTGCAGAAAGTCAAGCACTGCAGTCTTCAATATGGATTGAAGCGCAATATCAAGAAAACAAAGATTCTCACCACTAGGCCAATTGGCAGCATCAGTATGGATGGTGAAGAGATTGAGATAGTTAACAGTTTTCATTTACTTGACTCCACACTCAACACTCTTGGTAACAGCAGCCAGGAAAATCAGGAGATGAATTACATTGGGAAAGTCAGCTGTGAGGGACTTCTCAAGAGTACTGAAGAACAACGACGTCAGGCTGGAGACTAAGGTGCTCCTGATGCAGGCTATAGTCTTTGCAATTACGTGCTATGCATCGGAGAGTTGGACAGTGAATAAGGATGATAGAAAGATAAGTTGATGTCTTTGAGCTTTGGTGCTGGAGAAGAGTGTTGAATATACCATGGACTGTTAAGAGAACAAACAGGTTTGTCCTGGAGAGGGTGAAGCCAGAATGCTCCTTGGAGTCAAGGATTCTGAGGCTTCATCTGACATACTTTGTGCATGTTGCAAGGACGGACTGGTCCTTAGAGAGGGACATCATGCTTGGGAGAGTGGAGGGACGGCGCAGGAGAGGAAAACCCTCAATGAGATGGATCGATTCTGTGTGTGGAGTGGTGGGAATGAGTTTGTTTGAGAAGGTGAGGCTGGCACAGGACAGAATGGCGTTTAGGGCTCTTGAACATATGAATCGCAAGCAACTCGATGGCACATAACAACAACAACAACATTATGCTGTTGTCTATTGGTCCAGTGGGAGGAATTTTGTTTTCTTGATGTTGAAGTATAATTCTTGCTGAAGTCTTTAATCTTTGGTAAATAATTCAAGTCCTCTTCACTTTTAGCTAGCAGGTTTTCAGAAATCTTCAATTCTGATTCCACTTTCTTCTTCATAGAGTCAAGCTTCCCAAGTTATTTGTTTAGAATATATGTTGAATAGGTCTGGTGAAAGGATATAACACTGAAGTACATATGAGCACAATTAAACACTCTTGGAATTTCTGTTCTTCTCAAAGTTATCCATAACTTATTATGATCTACACAGTTAAATGCTTTTGTATTGTCAATAATCAATGAATTTTAGCTGTGGTGCTGGAAAAGAGTATTGAACATACCATGAGCTTCCAAGAGAACTATCAGGTCTGTCCTAGAGAGGATGAAACCAAGCTGTTCCTTGGAGGCAGGGATTTTGAACACCACCTGGCATACTTTGGGCATATTGCCAGGAGCTAGTCCTTGGAGAAGGACATCATGCTTTGAAGTGTAGAGGGACAGCCCAGAAGAGGAAGAGCCTGAATGAAATGGATTAACACAGTAACTGGGGTAATGGGTATAGGTGAGATGGAGACAGTGAGATTGGCTCAGGAAAGGGCAAGGTTTAGAGCTATTGTACATAGGGTCACTATGAGTTGTAGGTGACTCAACAGCACATAATAGCAATAATTACATACATCTTTTAGGTATTCTCTGCATTCAGCCAAGATCCATATCACATTAGCAACAATATGCCTCTTCCCACTACCTCTTGGTGCATCCCTTTTGGTGTACTGTTCCAGCCATTTTTAAATAATCTTCAGGATGTGTTTACTTGCATGTGATATTAATGATATTGTTTGAAAATGTCTATACACTATAGGACCACTTTTTTAGTAATGAGCACAAAAATATCTCTGCCAGTCAGTTGGTCAGGAAGAGCTGTCTTCCAAATTTCTTGGCATAAACAAGTAAGCACAGATAGGGCTACGTCTGTTTACTGAAATACCTCCATTAATGCTCCACTAGTTCTTAGAGTCCTATTTTTTTGCCAATGTTTTTAGTATCATTGGAACATCTTCCTTCAGCACCATTGTTTCTTGACCATATGTGACTTTCTAAAATGGTTCAATCAATTTTTTTTGGTATATTGACTAAATATTTTCCTTCCATTTTCTTTTTTGTTAAAATTCTATTAATTTTAATGAACATTTACAGAGATTTTGGGTTTCCATTCATTCATTCTTGCACTATTTTCTCTACCCTCCCCTCCAGTTCGTTCCTCTTTTTTTTCCCCCCCCCCGAAAGTCTGTTTTAATTATCCTGTTGCCACAATGCTTGTCAAAACCAGTTCTGATTAATTTCCTTTGTCAGTGTGTCCGTTGCCATTCCCTATCACTCCTCCCTGAAAGAGACTTCACCCTGATTCATAAGAAAAAGGGGATGGCATATTCTCTTAGCTACTTCCTGCTGAAAAGGGAAGCTGTAGGTTTCAGGGGGAAGATCTTCTCTCAATACTCTAAAGGGTCCCATTAGCAATAGGAAACGCATAGACTATTGTGGAGATTGATTTTGGAATTTAGATGCACTTTTATCAGTTGGGCTTAGCCATACATGTTCATATCCTTGAAGATGTATCATGGAACTATTGCAGCCTAGGAGACACAAATTTAACTAACAAATTAAAAGTACATGAGTCAAAAATTAAAAAGCATTAATATTCCAAGTAGAGGTTCTAATAGTAGCACAAATAAAGTTGCAGAGGGAAGATAGTTCTTAAAATAAAAGGCCTATTGACTAGCACTTTTTCTATTATAGTATAAAGGTTAGGAACCACAAGATGTAGAGGCTCAACTATGTCATTTATTGTTCTTAAGTCTTGGAGCAAATTCCATTTACCACTGGATTGTTTTACAGCTCGGAAGGCCGCATGCAAGGCAGAGGTGAAGTAAGGAACTGCTTATGAGGTTTTCCATCAATTCCAGAAACTAAGAAATAGTGAGAAGTGTTGGGACCTCAGAAGGCTTTTAGGACCAAATAGTAGGCTCTTGTGTCCAAGAGAAAACTAATATACTTATCAGTAATGTTAATGCTCACCCACAGCTGGGGTCTGTGAGTCCTCTCAGCCATGAGGACCTGATGTGGGCCACCCTTGGCCAAGTGTCCTTCAGATCCACACTTAAAGCAAGTGAGTGG
>NW_006399783.1:11759360-11765590 GCF_000299155.1 Elephantulus edwardii
GACACTGTCTACTGAAGTGGCCCACCTTTCCACACTGGAAGCAATTCTGACCCCCTTTATTACCTTTGGGTGGCACTGTTTATGAGTAAGACTTCCTTTTCCTGACACAGGCCCTAAACTGGCAGCAAAAGCTGCCCCAATAATTTTGGCCATTCTCTGGTCTTTTCTCTTCCCTCTAGATCCTGATTGTTTAAAAAGGGGAAAAATTTAAACAAATGTATAACAATTCTGAACATTATAATCTTTTAAGCTTAAGGATAGAAATATTAACAATATGATCATTTCCAATCCAGAGATACATGTTCCAATGCAGTTCCTATTTTCCATAAATGGTTTTGGTAAGAAGAACATTGTAAATGTGGATAGAGTTCCACTATTCCTCCTCCATGCCACGATATAGTGTTATTAGCATGAGCAGTTATAAATCCATCGCCATCCTTACTCTAACTTAAATTTTTTTATTTAAATTTATTATTAATTTCAGTAAACATTTATACAGAGGCTTTGGATTTCCATTCATTCATTGTTGCACATTTCTCCCCTCCCAAGTCTCCCCCCAGAACACTACCCCCTTGGAAAAGTAAAAGAAAAATTCTTTCATTTTTTTAAAAACCCTCCCCCAGGTCCACTCTACCATGTAGCCATCTCTCTAGACTCCTGTCATGACAGAAATACCTAATCACATATCTCTTTTAAACAGTTTTCTCCCTCCTCTGTTTCAGTGTGGTATACATTATTGAACCCATCTTACTCAGTCTCTCCCCAACCCCAAAGTCAGTCCTCTTTTACAATAGTGGCACCATGCAATATTTGTCCTTTTGTGACTGGGATATTTCACTCAGCATAATGTTTTCCAGAGTCAACCATTTGAATAATACTGCATGAGTTCCTTGTTTTTCAATGCAGCATAGTATTCCATTGTGTGAATATACCGCAGCTTCTTTATCCATTCATTTGTTGATAGGTACTTAGGTTGTTTCCAACTCCCTTCTATTGTGAACAAAGCTGCAATAAACATGGGTGTGCTTCCATTTTCTTTTGATGCTTCTTGCACCATTCAGCATTTTGCATATAGAATTTTCAGTGTTGTTTGAATTTGTTCTTCAGTTCTTCCAGCTTGAGAAATGCCAAGCATGTTCTTCTGTTTGGGTTTTCCAGCTCCAGCTCTTCGCACATTTTGTTATAATACTATACTTTTTCTTCTCAATCTGCCATCTTCTCATCTTCTGTTTAATGTTGTCATTGCTATTGTTATGTGCCATGGAGTTGACCAAAACTCAGAGCAAATCTATGAACAATGGATCTAAATAAACTTGTGTCAATCCATCTGGTGATGGTCTTCCTCTCTTCCCCTCTACTTTTCCAATCATGCTAGCTTTTTTCCCAAGGGCTTGCCTCTCCTAACAACATGTTCAAAGTGTATGAGACAAAGTTTCACCATCCTTGCCCCCAAGAAGCACTCTGATTGCACTTTCTCCAAGACATATTTGTTAAGCTCTTTATATCAACATTTCTTTCCTTCATTTTCACTTTACTACATTGAATAGCACATTTCAGAGTCTCTTCTTACATTTGGTTATTTCTTTCTTTCCTGTCTGTGTAATGACCTTTTCGTTCCTTCATGTATACTATCTTTGATGTTATCTCATTACTCATCTAGCCTTCATTCATTAGTGTTCAATGCATCAGTTCTTGAGATGGTTTTTATTCAGGTGGGATAAACTCATAGATATATTTTTAATCTTCTGGGCGTATTTTCATTTTTTAGCCTCAATTTGAACTTGCATATAAGTAATTAACAGTCTGTTCCCCCACAATCAGCACCTGGGAGTTTGACTGTTGATATGTAGTCATTTTGATTCTTGTGCATTCCATCAGGTGAAGTTCATGTGTATATTTGCAATTAATAAATCGTTGATTATACAAAACTCTTTTATGGAATCTCTGGCCTCATTTCTGTCTCCAAAGTGTTATTTTTCAACCACTGGTTCTTCTTTGTTTCTAATTTTTGCATCTCTATTTCCAGTTATTCTTAATGCATCTTGATGGCATATTCAGTCAATTTCAGACTGCAGAAGTTAGTAAAAATCCTCAGACTCTTCATCTTTGGCGTTGGTGGTTGGTACATTACTTTTAATAAAAGTATGTTAACAGATCTTTGATGCACATCAATGATATCCTATCACTGACAGCATTGTGCTTCAGGGCAGATCTTGAAATGCTCTTTTGTGTAATAAGAGGGACACATTTCTTCTTCAATTTGCCAGTCCTGACGTAACAGACTACATGACTGTCTGACTCAAAATGGCCAATACCAGTCCGTTTCAGCTCTCTAGTACCTGTGGGACTGATCTTTATGTACCTCATTTCATTTTTTACAACTTCCAGTTTTCCAAGATTGGTACTTTCTGAATTCCACACTCTAGTTACTGATGGGTGTTTGGAGCTACTTCTTCTCACTCTGTGTCATGCCACATTAGCAAGTGAAGGTCCTTCACTGGATGAAACTTTTACCCCATTCATGTCATTAGGGTAGATTCTAAACAGGCAGCTTCCCCCAGTCATGTTTGGAGTGTTTCCTGGTGGCATAGTTCAGGAGGCTTTGTGCTGCTAGTCAAAAGGCTGTGCATCTCTGGCACTGCAAACCACCCAGCAAGTATGCACCAATCCTATGCCATAAAGACTGAAAGTCTTGGAAACCAAATAGACAGTGGTAAGTGGCATTATAAAACAAAATGTCTGTAAATAATTGCATAAAAAAATATGATTCCTAAATCTTCACTGAAATAAAATAATTCTTAATTTAAAAAACATAATGCATGAGAATGATGGCATGAAACACAATGTGAATAAAAAATAGTGTGAAACACAATGTATATGAACTTTGTAAACAGACCAATTTGTAAGTCCCAGCTTATTTTAATCAGGAAGCTCCACCAAACACTGTCTACCATGGGTGACCATTATCACATTTGACACATTAGTGTCACAGTGTTCAGCTTCACAGCAACCATGAGTTACCTCTGTACAGCAATGCATAGACCAGTGATATACCACCTAGAATGTTTGACCAAAAACAATTAAAACCAGCCCTGAGGGCCGCAGATTAAAATCACCAATTTTTGGCTTGGTAGCATCACTTTCTGTCCACGAGGCCAATAGAACCAATACATAAATAAATAAACCCAACAGAGGACCCTTCTGAGTCAGAATCAACTCAAAGGTTGTGAGTTTTAGGTGTTTTAGGGTTTTCCCACTTAAGGAACTCTTCCCGCACTATATCAGACATTGTTCACCACTATTCATAGGGCTTTTGAGAGCCCATTTCTCAGAAGTGGATGGTCAGGCCTATTTTCTAGTCTGTCTTAGTATGGAAGCTCCACTGAAATTCATCCATGATGAATGAAATGCCTATGCATAGCTTCTAGCATCACAGGACAACAAAACCCACCACACTACAGCCGACTGACAAATGGAAAAAGTGAAGAAAAAGGTCAAAACTCTAAAAACAACTGATAGCATCCCATGCCTGTCCCTATTTGGGGTGAAGGGGGAGGGATAGGAAGAGAAGCAATAGGATGTCTCTGTCCTCTGGGAATTCACTATTTCTCTTCTTGCCCCCAGTCACTGTTGGCATTGCTGATCTTGGTGCTGTACTTGGGCACGTGGGTAACAGGTAAGCACTCTGGAGTCCCTAATAAGGGAGGGACCAAGTCCACACAGAATGAGGAGGGTTATTCTAGAGATGGCTGCATGCCAACGAGGCCTCCACACCTGCCTTCTTCATCCCCTCTTCATTCTTGATCCGCCATGTTGATTGTAACTGTCATTCATTTTCTTTTACTAAGAGGTTCTGTTTGTGTCTACTTTAGGACGAAGTTGGGAGGTGTCAGAAAGAATCCGAGAATGTAACTACCCCCAGGATACTGTGACGACCCAGGTGACATATTCAAGAAGGTCTTTGTGGGGATGGCAAGCTTGATTGAGGAAATCTAAGAAGGCTTCTTAGATGTGGTGTCATTGGTGGGCTGAGTATTTAAGGATAAGTAGGAGACAGCCAGGTTGGAAAGGTGGTGATGAATCTGCATGCAAAGGCTCAGGGAACCTCTCAAAGCCAATGACACATGAAAAGGCTTGAGATGTAACTTTGAGTCTGCCTTTCAGGAACTTGAATATCAGACCAATAATGACTCAGAAGTGCCAGTAAAGTTCACCCGACACTGGTTGCAGGAGAACTTGCATGTTCTCTTGGGGAAGCTGGAGAAAGAGCTGCGTGAGCTGGAGCAGCTGGTCCGGGACCTGGAGGAATGGCTAGATGCGCTCCTGGGAGACGGGTACCTGCAGGAGCCCTGCTGCATCTTCCACAAGCACCCATGAGGGGCTGGGGCTGGAACCTGGGGTACAGACGACATGGGGCAGGCACTCCCAGGGGCTCCTCTAATGAAGAGTGCACCCAGGTATGTTTGAAGTGAACAAAAATAAAGTCATTAGAAAGCAAAATCAGCCACTGATGGCACTGCTGATTTGTAAACACTGCACAAACAGCTCTAGAGGCACCTGTGTCCTGCAGAGGCACCATCGCTGGTGCAACGCTTCCTACAGCTAGCTCACTGCAAACAGTGCAGCTTCAGGACCCTTCCCCAGCACTTACATCTCTGAGACTGGGGCAAATGTCCTTAGCCTCTCTAAGACTCAGTGTCCTTATTGAAAATCATGGAAATAAACTTTGCCTCATAGAAACACAAACAGAACAGACTCATAGCTGACCCTCCAGCAAGTTTCAAAGGCTGTAATTGTACAGGAGTAATTGCGCTTCTTTTTTCCTCCGAGCCACTCGTGGATTTGAACCACTAGAGAGAAGCCTCCTTTGGAAATGAGTAAAAACCAGTTGTCTTCAAGTTGGCCCTCTTGGTGTCAATAGGTTGTCAAGGGCTGATTTTTCCAGATGTAAACAGCTAGCCTTTTTTTCCCGAGTGTCCAGGAGTAGATTAAAACTTCAGCCTTTCAATTAGCACCTGAGCATAGAGACTAACTACACCTCTCAGGCTCCACATCGTAGATCCCTAACAAACAGGTCTTCCTTGCTTCCTTTCTTCCCTGGAACTAGCAGGAAGACACTGGATATAAGCATGCAAATACCATGTGGCAATACAACCTTCTGACATTGCTGTTCTGGAGAAGTATAACTTGGTAAAACCCCTGTGGAGGGCAATTTGCCAATGGCTATCAAATTCACAAATTCATTTACCCTTTTGACCCAGAATCCACTCCAGGGAATTTACCCGACATGTGCTTACACATGTGTGAGATTACATAGGAGCAAGGTTACTCACCCAAGCTCCTTTCATAATAGCAAAAAATGGAAACAGCTCAAATGCTATCTATCAGAAGGTCACTGGTTAAACAAGGGAGCTCTGGTGACCTAGTGGTAAGGAGTTTGGCTGCCAACCCAATGGC
Source organism: Elephantulus edwardii (assembly GCF_000299155.1). Lineage (NCBI taxonomy): Eukaryota > Metazoa > Chordata > Mammalia > Macroscelidea > Macroscelididae > Elephantulus > Elephantulus edwardii. The sequence continues at coordinate 11,764,818 of NW_006399783.1, forward strand.
ACACACACAGTTTGAATCCTCCAGCTGCTCCTCCTGTGCGATTTACTGCCTCTGAAAACATAATGGAGGGTCAGCTATGGGTCAAAAGTATGTAACAACAACATAGCAAACAATGAGAGTCCATAAAAGAGAGTAAAGTAATATACCTTCTACTTATACAGAAAAGTTGCAAGAAAAGATGTTAAACTTATGGTATAAAACAGGGTTGTTGTTGTTGTTTGGTGCCATCAAGTCATAGATGACTCATAGCGACCCTATGAACAAACAGCCTGAGCAGCCTGAGCAAATACATAGAGTTTCCGGAGGCAAGCCATTTCGGAAGTGGATGCCACTCCTGCTTCCAATAAAACAGGGTAGGGAATGAAAATTTATATCTTGTGTTTATTGTTGACAATGATGATAAATATATATTGAAAAGCACAAAAACCAGGAATGAGAAAGTCAAAACTGGACAGATGGCTCACAAGAATGAGAAGGAAATTGTCCACTATATACTTTTCATAATTTTTTGTTTTTAAATTGTTTCCCCTACACAAATGTCTTTTTATAAATTTATATTACAGTTTGGACTATATTAAGTATGGGCAAAAAGAAAAGTGTTACTATGAGTAAATGGAATGATTTTTATTTTTTTAATTGTGCAAAGAGAACTCTTTTAATATTCTATTTTGAGAGATCCAAGATGGCGGCAGAGGCAGAGACAGCGTGGTGAGCTGCGGGAGCAGCGAACCACTTAAAGCAGGGCCATTATGGCCTTCCACAGACTTCGGCTT
>NW_006399783.1:11771270-11789394 GCF_000299155.1 Elephantulus edwardii
GAAGGCCCTCTATGAGGTGGATTGATTCAGTGACTGGGATAATTGGGATGGGAGTGTCAGAGACAGTGCGATTGGCACAGGACAGAGCGGAGTTTAGGGTTGTTGTACATAGGGTCGCTATGAGTCGCAGGCGACTCGACGGCACATAACGACAACAACAACAACAATTTTAATGACATTGAGATACACACACACGCACTGGTGCACGTGGTTTGAATCCCACCAGCTGCTTCAGGAGAAAAGAGTGAGCAAAATCTCCTTCAACTCGATGGCATACACAACAAAAACAGTATGTCATTTACTAGGGAGCTCTGGTAGCCTAGTGGCAAGAAACCGCATTGCAATCCCCAAGGCATGCAATTCGAGTCTACCAGCTTCTCTGTGGGAGAAGAATGGGCAATCTCCTCCTGTCTGATTAACTGCCTCTCTAAAAACCCACTGAAGAGTCAACTATGGGTTGGTTCCAACTCAATGGTACACAACAACAATAACAACAGCATCCCACTTATTAGAACCACTTTACATCTTTGGAAGTTTTCAATTCAGAGATTATCAGAAATTATCCATATTGTAATAAATGTCACAACTGGTTCGCGGAGAAGAATTAATCAACTATCATTTAGGGGATATGGTTGTTAAAGCTGTGTGTCAACTTAATTACCGATGATTTTCTGATTTAACAGTAATGATGTCATTCCCTTGATGAAATCTGATAAAATATAATAAGTTCTATGATGAGACAGAGTTTCCAGAATTTCCTTCCTTGATTGCAGCTGTATTAATACACACAAACACACACATCCTAACACCCTGACAAAATATGCTTGCTTTTTTAATTGATCTGTATCTTGCATCTGACTAGTCATTCTTCGCTTTCCAGTTCTTGGGATTTGGACCAGCCACTTGCCATATTGCCTGCTGATCTTGGGTTCATCAGCTTCTACAGCTATGTATAAATCAGAATAAAATCAACTTTTAACCTGATGTCTGATCAAAGACTTGAGATGTATCAGCCTTTACAATCTGAGAGAGGGGTCAACCTTACCCTTATAGATCACAATTTTCCTACCTTGAAATGCAGAGATTAGAACAAGAATCTGTTGGGATTTTTTTTCTGACTTACAGTGATTTCAGCAATATTTCTATAAAGAGGATCTGTTTGATAGTTTCTTGCATTGCATCATACTATAACTCAATATCATAGTTATATACTCAAACCTTATTTACATGTACTCTAAGGTGCTTAAGTGATTCTCAAGGATAACGATAACTGTGCACAATTTTAGTCCAATATGCATTTTACTCTAGTTCTATCTTGCACTTTTATCTGCAATATGTGGCTGCTGTTTGTAATTCCAGCTCATGACAATCCTATGTATGGCACAAAATATTGCCAATCCTACACCAACTTCATGATTGTTGGTATACAGAGTGCAATTTTCAGCCACTATGTATTTTGTATGCAGTTTTTCCCTGATTTTTTTAATTGTGACTTTAACTAAGGTTTACAGAGAAGTTGGATTTTCATTCATTCATTGTTGCAGATGTTCCTCCCTCTTCCTCTGTTTCTCCTCCCCAGTCCACTTTGAAATACATCTCTTGTTCCAGATTTTTTTTGTTTCCCAACCTACAAGACTTATCTTCTGTCACTATCATATTATGATCCACAAGGTTTTCATTGAGTCAGCTTCATTTCATCAGATGCAGCTTACCAAGCCATTCTTTCTAGACCATCAATAATCAGGAAACTTAACTAAAACCTGTCCACCCAACAAGGAGGTCCCTGCTAGTATCTGAAATACTAGTATACATTCCAGCATCATAGAGATATACAGCCACCATAGCACGAAAACCAACAGAGAGGTAATGAATTGCAATATTTCATGGGCAATATGTACGTAATACTGGAGTGACACATGAGGGGCAGGGGAGAGAATGGAGCAGAGATCCCTGACAGATGGACCCACTCCTATGGACATTAGAAAATTATCTGAGGCAGAGTTAGCACTGATGTTCTTGGATACCACATGTTTTTAGCTGGCTCTTCTAAAGCAGCACAATCAAAGAAACTTAGAGAGAGAGAGATTTCTTTCCAAGAAATTACTCACCTTGAGGTTAATGGCAATCTCCTCTTCTGGAGACCTCAACAGAGAGGCATCTGGGGAAGCTGAGTCCAGCTCATAAGCAGGGAGGCAGGATGTCAAGCTGCTGGCTTTGGAGCTTGCCAGCTTCAGAGGCTGACTAGCCCAAAGATCATTGAAACAAAGCAGGCAAATCCAAAGACAGTCCAAAGTTGGCAAGTACACAAGGCCACTGGTTCAAGCCTAGAGATCATGAGTCAGAGAGCCAGATGAGGATTTGGGGGGGGGGGGAACTCTCTAGCTTTTTGGTGCCAGAGAGTCCAAACATAGATTCAATGCCAGCCAAACTCCTACAGAAATCTCCCCTTAATACACTATCACAACACTCTTCAACGCGCGCGCGCACACACACACAGAAGGCCTAACAGTTGCAGCAGTCTATGCTGGTTTGAGTCTCTGAGCCACACCAGGATACATATTATCCCTTGACTTAGCCACTTCTAGGGAAAGTGGCCACGGCAGGAAAGGTGTGCACCATGATTCTATCCTTTCTACATACCTATTCAATCTATATGCTAAGCAAATCACTGGAGAAGCTGGACTATAAGAAAAATAATGTGGCATCAGGATTGGAGGAAGACTCATAAATGAACTGCATTAGCAGATGACATAACCTTGCTTGAAGAAAGTGAAGAAGGCCTAAAGTGCTTACTGAATAAGATTTAAAAACTACAGCCTTCAATATAGATTATATCTCAACATCAAGAAAACAAAATCCCTCACCACTGGACCAACAGGGTGTCACAATAGAAGGAGAAAAGATTGAAGTTGTCAATGGTTTTGTTTTACTTGACTCTACAATGAACACCCAAGGAATAAAAAATCTTAGTGGGCTTCAATAAGTCAAAAGGCATGTTGAATTGGGGAACCTCTTCAAAGTACTAGAGAGCAAGAAGGTCGTTTAAACATTATGGTGGGCCTAATGCAAGCCATGCCATTTTTAATTGCTTCCTATGCATCGTAAATTTGGATAATGAATAAGGAAGACTGAAGAAAAATTAATGCCTTTGAACTGTGGTCTGGGAGCAGAGTAATAACTATCTTATAACTGGAGAAAAAAACACCAAACAAATCTGCATGAGAGGAAGAGTAGCCAGACTGCTGTTTCCGACAAGGGTAATAAAACTCTTGCATGCTTTGGGCATGTGATCAGACAGGACTTGTCCTTGGAAAAGACATCACCTTAGAAAAGGTAAGCCAAAGAGTGGAAAATCTTCAACAAGATATATTAACACAGGGACTACAACAACGAGCTTGAGCATGAGGGAGGTAGTGAGGATGGAGCAGGACAGGGTGAGATTCAGATCTATTGTTCACAACGTTGCTATGAATTGTGCTCGATTCAATGGCACCTATCTGCTGTAAGAACTCTGTGTATCTCTTCTGTAACTCAGAGCTTCTGCTTCTTATTCCTCATAACTCTGACCTGGTCCTACCATGCTTCTCCTTTTTTCACAATCATCTGATGAGTGATTTTGTTCACATTTGCAAAGCCAAATACAGTAGACTGAGGGAGTGAGTGTGGTGGAAACAAGGTTCGTTCATCTAATTGACTTAAATTTCCTAGACCAATTAGCCAAGCAGTCTTTATTTAACTATTTTTATTTTATAGTGTTTTGTATGCAAAATTTGTATACATTATGTTTCATTGATATGCTCTGTGTTTCACACATTCCTCTAGTCACATTGTGTTTCATAAGATCATTCCTATATATTGTAGGTTTTTAATTTTTTATTTATTTACACTACTAGGAGTGGCATCCACTTCCTAAATAACATGCCTCCAGAAACTCTATGAACTTTTTATAAATGTCGATAGTTGTAGAGGGGCTTCAAGTCTTTTGTTCATATGGTCACTATGAGTCATGCTCGACTTGAAGGCATTCAACAACAAAAACAAGTTTCATTTACTTTACATTTTATTCATGTACATTGTGAAGGTATTTTTCAATCATATTACTAATAACAACTTTCATGAAAGTGTCTAAGCCAGCTAGTTACTTCATGCCTCATCACCCTTATAGATAGCCAATTTCTGATTTGCCCATCCCTAGTGAGTCAGTACTCTGAGGCAACAAAGCATGTTGTTCTTGCTGAAGAATCCTCTGTTTGACTTGGCAATGTTGAGCTTCTGCATCCACAAGCAAAGTAAAATCCAGAGCAAGCCATCAGGTTGTAGCAATCATCGTTAGCTCACAACATGTGTCATCTTCTCTTCATCTGGATAGCTATGTAGTCTTGATGTCCTACTTATCTTTGTATCAAATAAACTTAGAGGTTTTGGGGTATCCACCCTAGGTCCAAATTGTGTGATGTAGGCTGAAAAATCAGATCCCTGAGTCTAGAAAAGGCAACTAAAAACAATTGCTTAGCATGACATGTAAGAAATCTGACAAACTAAATTCTGCACAGGTGAATGGGTCAGCTTGACCAAGCGTAAGATGGAGGGATGGGAGGGCAGACTTCCCTTACGCTCAGTCTCAGATGTGAAAAACATAAATGACATACTTTTTTTAAAAAAGGCAAAAAAAAATTTAAAAATAAAGTGTATGACCACTTTTAAAACTTCTAAGTCTGTTATTATCCAAATGAGGTTAGAAAAATGTTGCCCACCCAGTAGAGCTATTACAGGACCAACTTTCATATCTACAGAGTCAGAGCAGATTTCCCTTTGGGAAAGGAAATGACTTTTGCTTGAAGTAAAAAATGCTCACAGATCCTTCTATTCAGTCCAGATAGATTTATTGAGCCTAGCATAGGGCAAGTCCTGGAGAAAAAGTTGTTTACCACAGGGAGCAAATAATGAACAAGTAGGAAAGTCCAGAAACAAGGTAATTCCAAAGAATGAGAAAAAGAAGATCGGAAGTAAAGAAAAGTGCTTAGCAAGCCAGTGCAGTTTCATAGACAGAAGAGCCTGGAGCAGGATGGAGGCTTGGTAGCTGGGCAGGAGTGCAGTCAGGAGATTGAAATTGTGATCAGCAGAACTTGTCAATGGGTGGAATTGGGGAGATGGGTCTCAATAGCTCTTTGCCAGTCCTCAGAAGGTCCTTTCCCTTCATTAGAGAGGAAACTAAGTCATGACTTCATATCCTGACCCAGGTAGACAAAGGTAGGAGAGAGGAGTCAGACTTGGTCTCCATAGAGGGAAAGCAACCATTTGGTTAGAAAAACATAATGATGACTCAATTGTACACACATATCTTTCTCTTCTTTCAAGTACTTGAAGAACAGGGCAGTATCACCAAAAAGAAAAAACCAAAACTGGACTTATTTCTCCCTAGCCCTCAGGGCAAAGTGCTTAACTACTACCTAAAAGGTTGGGGCTTCAAATGTGCTTGGAAGTGCCTCAGAAAAAGTTGAAGGTCTCTGTTGAACTCTGGGACACAGTTCTGCTCTGACACACAAAGGGTTCCCATGAGTCAGAATCAAAGTGACAGCAGTCGGTTTTAGTTTGTTGCTGTTTTGTGTGGGATAGAGATATCTTTCTTTAATTTATATATTTGGTAGACTTCCTCCTGCTCCCTCTAACTAACTCTTTCACTAGCACTTACTCATTTCAAGTTTTTCTTTTGTCTACTTTATTGGTTTTGGTCAAGATATCTTTTTCTTCCTTCAATTTGCATAATCCAGAATAAAAAACACCATTACTATAATCATTCATATTGTAAAGATATTAACCTGATAATCTAGACGAGAAAAAATGGATTTTTTTCAAACTTTTCACTTGTTGTTAGGAAGCATCTAGTAGACAACAATTAATAGCAACCCGATGAACAACACACCTGAACCCTGTCCTATCCTGTCCCATTCTTATCATCTCTGAAACACTAGAGCCAACTGCTGCAGTCAGTATGTCACTTCATCACATTGAGTGTCTTCTCTTTCACTGACCCTCCACCTTTCCAAGCATGATGTCCTTCTCCAAGGAATGGCCTCTCCTAGCACCATGCCCAAAGTATGTGAGATGGAGCTTCATCATTCTCGCCTCCAAGGAATATTTTTGGCTGTACTTTCTCCAAGACATACCTATTTATTCTTTTGGCAGTCTATGGGATATTCACTACTCTTCTCCAAGACCGTATTTCAAAGATAGTAATTCTTCTTCTGTCATTGCTTCATTGTCAAGCTTTCAGATGCATAGCAAGTGATGGAAAAGACCATGGGCTGAACCAGGTGAATTTTAGTCTTGAAATTGACATAATTGCTTTTCAGTATTTGAGAGAGGTCCTTGACAGTAGACTTGTCCAATAAAATATATCTCCTAATCTCAAAACCCCTGAATCAAGGGTGTTGATTATGGATCCAGGCAAGATAAAATTATTGACAATTTCAAACTTTTTCTATATTATGATATTTATTGGCCTACTGGTGAGGACCTTTGATTTCTCAATGATGAGATGTAATCTATATCAAAGGCTGTAACAGTTTTTTATCTTCAGCAGCAAGTGTTTCATAACCTCCTCACTTTCAGCAAACAGGGTTGTGTTATCTGAATAATGCAGTTTGTTGATGAGCCTTCCTTCCATCTTGATGCCACATTCTTCTTCATAAAGTCCAGATTCTCAAGTTTTGTTCAGCATAAAGATTGCATAGGTATAGAGAAAAGATACAGCCCTAATGTATACATTTCTTTATTTTAACAATCCAGTGTCCCCTTTCTCTGATCAGTCAACAGGCTCTTTATCTAGGTATAGGTTTCACATGAGCACAATCGAGTGTTCTAAGATTACAATTCTTCTCATTTTATCAATAATTTGTTACAATCAACAGTCAAATGCCTTTGTATAGTCAATAAAGCACAAATAGACATTCTCTACTATTTTCTGCTTTCAGTCAGAATCCATCTAATTTCAGTAGTAATAATGTTGTCCCTGGTGTCGTGGCCTCTTCTAAACCCAACTAGCATGTCTGAAAATGCACTGTGCACCATTCTAATCATTTTTGGTTATCTTCAGCAATATTTTGCTTGAACGTGGTATTAATGATATTGATAAATAATTTCCACATTCTGTTGGATTATCTTTTTTTAAGAATGGAGACAAATCTAGACCTCTTCCAGTGAATTGGCCAACTAACCATCTTCCAAATTTCCTAACACAAACTGTTTAACATATCCAGAGTTGCAACTTTTAGTTGAAACTTGTCAATTGATATCACATTGATCTCTGGGGACTTATTTTTTGCCAGTGCCTTCAGTGCAGCTTGAACTTCTTCCTTCATTACCATTGACTCCGAGTCATATGGTATTTTGTGCAATTTTTCAGTGTTAACCAATTATTTTTAATAGTGACTCTTTGTATGTCTTCTATATCTTTTTGATACGTCTTGAATCATTCAAGATTCTGCCTATAGCATCTCTTAGTATTGCAACTTAAGGCTTGAATTTGTTTTTCAATTTTTTTAACTTTATAAATGCCCAATGAGTGTCTCTGTGCCCCACTTTCAGGCATCTTCATGGATCTCATCAATTAAGTAAGTACCTAACTTGAGAATTTCTTGATGTGTCCCAGACTTGTCTCTTGTCTGTAGTTCCTAGACTACAGCACTGTTGACTGGTGGTCTCCCCTCGGCCTGAAATCACCCAGCCCTGCTTCCAGGACTCCTGAACATGCCTAAAGGACTTTATTTGGCTGCGAGGACACTCCTGCTCACTGTCTGGAAGCCTGCCCAGGCCTTTTCCTGGAAGTCCAGGCCTTGCTGCCTAGAAGTCCCACCCCTGCCACCTGGAAGCCTTGCTTCACAACCCAGAAGTCCTGCCCCCAATGACCAGAAGTCCCACCACCAATGATCAGAAGCCCTGCCTGCACCACCAGGAGATCCTGAACCCACCATTTGGAAGACCTGGTGTCACAGCCTGGATGTCCCAATCCCAACACCTGAAGGATGACCTGCTGTCACCCCTCTGAAATGCACCAGAAACATCAATATCAAAGGTGAATCCACTTCATTTCCTCTCCCCTCCCAAAGCATGAGCTGCCTTTAGCCTGGAGCACATTGAACTTGTCTAGCTATGGCAATTATCTGACAGAGGAGACTGATTATTCACAGGCCATTACTCTCCCAAACTAAAGCAAGTCTTACCTTGAGTCAAAGGTTCAGAGAGAAACCACCCTCCTCTGGAGCACTGATATTAGCCCAAGAGCCTGCTATCACCTCAAGCATGAAAAACTCTACCACAGCACTGTCACATTGGAAGCAGGCTACCTCACACCCAACATAAACACAAAACAAGAAGTCACCCAAAAAAAGTGACACATTATCAATGGATTTCCTGAAGGTATAAAGTCTGATGGAACTTACTGACACAGAATTTATAAGAACAATGATTGAATGTTTTCAATGGGTGAAAGACAAACATGAAGAATTACAGGACACTGTAAGCAGAAACCGTGAGGAGCTTTAAAAAAAATCTAAAACAATGCAGATAAAACAAGCTAGGTATTAGAAGCTCTGGAAAAGCAAGAAACCACAATGAAAAATATGAGGAGCAATATTTCAGATTCTGTCAACATGTTGGAGGGACAAATGAACAGAGTTGAAGAAATGGAACCGAGAACTAGTGAAATAGAAGATAGAATTGTCACCACTGATCTATTAGAATGAAAAGCAGAATCAAAAAGGTAGAAAAAAGAAGAAGTAAGAATAAGGTGGGACACTATTAAGAGGAATAACATGTGCATAATCGAAATCTCAGAATAGGAAGAACCAAGTAAAGGTACCAAAAAAGTTGTGGAAGAATTACTAGAAGAAAACTTCCCAGGCATAATGAAGAATGAGAGAATACATATTGACGAAGATGAAGAATGAGAGAATACATATTGACGAAGCTGAGTGAACACCTTATATAATAAACCCCCAAAGAAAAGCACCAAGGAATATTGTAATCAAATTTGCCAGAACCAAAGATAAGGAGAGAACTCTGAAAGCAGCTAGGAAGAAACAAAGATTAACCTATAAGGAAAATCCAATAAGATTAAGTGCCAATTTCTTAGCAAAAACCATGTGAGCAAGAAGACAGTGGAATAACATATATCAAACACTCAAAGACACAACTGTAACCAAGAATACTATACCCAGCAAAACTGTTCATCCAATATGAAGGAGAGATTAAGATAGTCTCAGAGAAGTAGAACCTAAGGGAGCTTGTAAAAACAAGACCATCATTACAGGAAACACTGACAGACATCATTTTACCTATGGTCAACTGATTTTTGGCAAGGAGATGAAATAAGTTAAGTGGGGGAAACAACAGTCTTTTTAACAAATAGTGTTTGCAAAATTGTAAAACTAACTGTAGAAAACTCAAGCAAGACTCACACCATACACAAAAACCAACTCTCAAAGTGGATCAAGGTCCTAGGAATAAAACCAAGGACTATAAACTTCATCAGAGAAAAACTTGGAAGAACTCTAGAAGCCCTAACTCACAACATGAACAGTCTTCCTGAAACATTCTGAAAAACCTAAAACCAGAAAAGGATACAGTAGATGAATGGGACCATCTAAGAATCAAATCCCTATGCACATCCAAAAGCTTCTCCAACAGGGCAAAAAGAAAAGCCACATATTGGGAAAGAAGGTTTGGTAATGACATGTCTAAGACGGGATTTATATCTAGAAGTTATAGAATACTCAAGCACCATAACAAGATAAAAGTAAACAACCCAATCACAAATTGGGCACAGTATGTGAAGCAGAAGTGTCATCCACTTCCTAAAATAATATGTCTCCAGAAATTCTATGAACTTTGATGAATATCGATAGGTGTAGAGGGCTTCAAGTCTTTTGTTCATAGGGTCACTATGAGTCGTGCTTAACTCAAAGGCAATCACCAACAACAACATGTGAATAGACACTTCACCAAAGAAATTCAGATGGTGAACAAATGCATGAAGAAATGTTCAAAATCCCTAACTCTAGGAGAGAGGCAAATCAAAACAACTATGAGATATCATCTCATTGCAGCAACAATAGCAAATTTCAACAAAGAATAGAGTAACAGACAATAAATGCTGGCAAGTTTGTGGAGAAACTGGGACCCTTATTCACTGTTGGTAGGGGTATAAAATGGTGCAATCACTCTGGAAAGCAGTATGGCACTTTCTCAAAAAGTTGGAAATAGAAATATCATTTGACCCAGCCATTCCACTACTGGGAATATATCCTAAAGAAACCAGAACTCTCACCCAAGAAGATATATGCACACTCATGTTTATGTTCACAGTAGCAAAGAGATGGAAACAACTCAAGTGTCCATCAACAAACAAATGGAATACTATGCAGCATTGAAAAACAAGGAACTTATGAAATATTGTGCAAAATGGTTGACCCTGGAGGACATTATGCTGAGTGAAATATCTCTGTCACAAAAGAACAAATACTGCATAATGCCACTGTTATAAAACAGAACTGACAAGGGGGTTGGAGGGAAACTAGGAAAAAAAGGAATAAATAATGTATACTGCATTGAAACAGATGGAGAGGACTGCTTAAAAGGAATATATGATTAGGTATCATTTGCATGACTATAGTCAATAATAAGAGCTTAATAGTAAAATAGACTTGAGGAGGGTGTAATGTAAAACAATGAAAGATACTTTTTTTTCTAAGAGAAAAGAAAATTGGGGAGGAGGGGTGGGCAAGGAGGAAAATGTGCAACAATGAATGAATGGAAATCCATGTTCACTAGAATCTTTCATTAAAATCTCGATTAAAAAATAAACACCAAATGGATTCTTCTCCTTTTTATCCTTCAATTCCAGCTCTTTGCACAACCCATTATAATCTTTTACTTTGTCTTCTTGACTTATTCTTTGAATTCTCTGTTCATCTCTTTGACGTCAGCATTTCTTCCCTTTGTTTTGTCTTCTCGATATTCTAGTGCAATTTTAAGTCTCTCCTGACCTCCATTTTGGTCATCTCTTCTGTCTTTACAGCAACCTCTTATTTGCTTCGTGGATAATACCCTTGATAGCAATTCACTTGATCTTTGATCATTAGTGTTTAATGCATCAAATCTGTTCTGAAGATTATTTTTAAATGCAGGTGTGATAGACTAAAGGTTGTTTTTATGATATTCTGGACTTGTTTTTATTTTATTCAGCTTCAATTTGAACCTGCACATGAGTAATTGACAGTGTGTTCCACAGTCAGCACCCGACCTGGTTTTGACTGCTGAGTATGAGCTTCTCTAATAATTCTTCCTACAGATGTCAGTCTGATTCCTGTGCAGTCCATTAGGCAAGGTTTGTGTGTGAAGAGAAATTCTGTACTTTTTGAAAAAGGTATTTACAATGAATAAATCATTAAACATACAAAATTCAATCATTTAATGTCGGGCCTCGATTCTTTTATCAAAACTGTATTTTCCAATTGACGTTCCTTTATCTTTGTTTCCAACTTTTGCATTCTGGTCGCCAGTAATTACCAATGCACCTTGATTGTATGTTTGGTCAATTCCAGTCTGTATAAGTTGATAGAAATCCTCTATTTCCAACTCCTTGCTATTGTGAACAAAGCCACAATAAAAATGGGTGTGCATATACCTGCTTGGATGTCAGTTATGGTCTCTTTGGGATATATTTCCAGCAGTGGAAATACTGGGTCAAATGGTATCTCTATTTGCAACTTCTTGAGAAAGCTCCATACCGCCTTCCACAGTGGTTGCACCATTTTACACTCCCACCAACAGTGAATAAGGGTTTCAGTTTGCACAACCTCACCAGCATTTGTTGCTTGCTGTTCTGTTAAATTTTGCTATTCTGACTGGGGTGAGATGATATCTCATAGTTGTTTTGATTTGCATCTCTCTTAGAGCTAGGAATTTTGAACACTTCTTCATGTGCTTGTTGGCCATCTGAATGTCTTCTTTGGTGAAGTGCCCATCAACAAACGAATGGATAGAGAAGCTGTGGTATATTCGCACAATGGAATACTATGCTGCATTGAAAAACAAGGAACTCATGCAATATTATTCAAAATGAGTGAGCCTGGAGGGCATTATGCTGAATGAAATAACTCAGTGCCACTGCTGTAAAATGGGACTGATATCAGGCTTGGGGTAAGACTGAGAAAAACTGGATAAATTGTGTATACTGCACTGAAACAGATGAGGGAGAGAATAATTTAAAAGCGATGTATGATAGGGTATTATGGTTATCACAAGAGTCCACAATTAAAGTTGCATAGTGGAATGTACTTGGGGCAGTGGGAGGGGTGCAGGGGGATTGTGTACCAGGGAGGGAGTGTTTCTTTTACTTTTCAAAGAGAGGAGCTAACTGGGGGGGGGGGAGAGGGCTGGGCAGGGAGAGAAGTGCAGCAATGAATGAATGGAAATCCAAAATCTCTGAAAATGTTCATTAAAATTATTTAAAAAATAATTCAAATTAAAAACAAAGAAATCCTCTATTTCCTCCTCTTTGACTTTATCTCTTGGTGCCTACATATGAACAATAGTTGTAGTAATAGGTTTTTCTTACATGTTTATAGAAAGTATCCTATTGCTCACAACATTGTACTTTACATCGTTGTTTGTTGTTAAGTGCCGTCAAGTCGTAAACAACTCATAGTGACTCTATGAATGAAAGGCCTGAATAACTGTATAACTTTCACTGTTCCTCCAAGTTTATAGGGTTTCCGGAGGCAAGCTATTTCAGAAGTGGATGCCACTCTTGCTTCCAAGCTTATTTTAACTCAGGAGCTCCACCATACACTGTCCACCATGAGTAACCATTATCGCATTATACATATCTATGTCACAGTGTTCAGCATCACGGTAACCATGAATTCTCTGTACAGCAAATGGACAGACCAGTGCTATACTACTTAAAAGAATGTTTGACCAAAAACAATTAAAACCAGGCCTCAGGGCCTCAGACTAAAATCACCCACATTTGGCTTGGTAGCATTGCCTTCTGTCCACTAGGCCAACTGAACTCTCTCGTTGTTGTTGTTGTTAAGTACCATTGAGTCATAAACAACTCATAGCAACCTATGAACAAAGGCCTGAACACTTGTATAACTTTCATCGTTTCTCCATAGTTTTTGAAATTGTTTTTTCAACTATAAAAGCCACACAATTCTCCCTCAGTTTTTCTTTCTGATATAATAGATCATATGATTGTCTGCTTCAAAGTGGCCCATTTCAATCTTTCTCAGTTCACTAATGCCTAGAATGTCACTATTCTTGCATTTATTTTCACTTTTGAAAACTTACCATTTTCCTACATTCATACTTCATTCATTCCACAATCAAATTATTTAAGGATTCTTGCAGCTGTTTCTCCTCATTTTGAGTGTCTTCAAATTTTCACTTTACATCTAATACTATATTCCTTTATTGTTCATCAAGTTTTCAGAGGCCTGTTATTTCAGAAATGGATGGTCAATCCTCCGTCCTAGTCTGTCTTAATCTGGAAGTTCTGCTGAAATCTGTCCACCATTTATTGGCATTTGAAATACCAGTGGCACAACTTCCAGATCACAGTGACCCACAAGTTACTTTAGTACAGCAAAGTATGACAGATAAGTGCCATACTAACCAAAAGCAAACACTAAACAAGTACGCATACACACACACACACACACACACACACACACACACATAAAGTCATTAACAGCATGCAAATCATTTCCCCAGTACAACAAACTGATAGTTAAGTGTAACTCTAACAGCAAACAGTAAAGACCATAAGACATACAAACAACACAGCAAAAGACTGTCTTCTCTGGAGAGCTAAGACCTATGCTGCGTGACAGTATGAAGTCCAGATGGGGATATTATGGCATGGACAGTGGCTTATTCGGATCTTTAGTGCTTGCGTTTGGCACAAGGTTGAGTGTTACCAGACCCAAGGGCCTAAAACTGGAAAGCAGATACTTAATGGACTCCATACAAATGCATTAGCTATGTGCAAGTTTTAAAAACAGAGGGTAATTGAGAAGAAATATTAAAATGACAATAGCCAGTGTTTACTGAAAACTATCTATGCTTCTCTAGGTGGTTAACCAAAAGCTATCATTTCCAGGTATGGAAAGGACCCACCTTTTTCTCTTGAAAAGTTCTTGCTTTATGGCTAAGTAATAATATGCCAGTTATATTTGTAACATAATAAATATTCATTGCGTGCTACTGCATGCAAGGTTCTGTGGTGGTTAATTTTATAAACTAATTTGGCTGAGCTGTGGTGCCCAGCTGTTTGGCCAAACACTGGTCTAGATACTTCTACGAAAGGTATTAACATGTGATTAGTATTCAAATCAGTTGCCCTAAAGCTACAAGCAGATTGCCCTCCACAATGTGGGTGGATCACATCCAATCAGTTGAAAGCTTCAATAACAAAAAACTGAAGTTTCCCCTGGGAGAAGGAATTCTGTTTCAAGACTGTAAATAGACGAGACTTCCAAATTTCCAGACTGTTACCTCACCTACAGATTCTGAGCTTGCCAGCCTCCACAATCAAGTGAGCCAATTCCTAAAAATAAATCAATCTCTCCTTATTTTGAAGTCTCTGAGTGACGTTCAGCTGCTCACCAAGCAGAAAACCCTGAAACAGGTACATGTAGAAAGAAGACATAAAAGTCACATCTCCTGCCCTCAAGTGGCTTGTCTTCCTATGGGAAAGAAAGAAGCAGAGGTAGAGGAATGAAAAAAAAATTTCCATTGTTTTAAAAGTCACTGGGTGAAATGCCAAAGGCAATTAATTAATTGACAAATGAACTATATGAATATTTATTAGCCTGACTGAGAATTCAGAGCACACAAAGAACTTGAGTTAGAACTAACATAAAAATGGTTAGGGAGGGATATTGAATTTGAAGTAAAGATTGAAATGATTTTTTTTTTAAATCTGCAACTGTCCTAATGGAAAGATAAAGTAAAGATACAGCTCAGGGCAGAGGAGGCATTGCAGGGAGAAGAAAGAGAGAATAATGACAGGGTGTAGTCACTTCTGGAGTATGGGTCCTGCATTCAGGGAAAACCTAGAGTATGGACCTCAGGTCTTAGATATGATTTGGGGCCAGACTTCTTAAGGGTATCTGTGAGACTTGAGTTAAAAAAAAATTAATCTTGGAAACAGGAATTTGTACTCCCTTGAATTTATCCCAGATCAGGAAGTTCCATTTCCAGTCTGCATGTCATATTTCTATGATGTCAAATAAAAATGTAGATTTAAGTTGTTCTCTTAATCCACAAATTTGTTCTGTGAAATTGTGAAATGCACTAAATCCAATTTGGCTCAAATCTGCTGTCAGGAGGATAATTAAGGGTGGTGGTGGATGGAGCCAAAGAAGACGCCTGTCCCCAGGCATCCAATTCTTTTCTGTTGTGACATTTTCATAAGGAAACACATCCCCTGCCTGCGGGCAGGGAAAGTCAGAAGGCAAGAGTTTTCTTCTGAGTCTGGGATGAACTTCATGGTAGAGTGACTGTGCCCTTAACTAAAAGGACAGAGGATCACCTGAGAGAAAAAGTCACTTCATATCTCAGAGCCTCAATTTTCTCACCCCTCATAAAGGGTTACTACTTCCTTCTTGGAAGTAGTATTCCACAGAAATACTATTTGAAAATAGAATTTCCACAACTGAAATTACTTTCATTCATGGTATTGAGAAAGAATATTAAATATACTGAATATTGAATATACTGAATATTGAATATACTGCCAGAGTTCAACTCAACAAACATTATATTGTCAAGTTGAAACACACTCTTAGCTCTTCCATGATCAGGTTTCTAAGGCTGCAAATCCCACAAGCAGAGATTATCCACCTTCCTCTCTAGGAGCGATTGTTGGACTTGAACCACACCAGAGAAGCATGGCTTTTGGGTCAGTAGGTATGACTCCCTGTGCACTACACTCCCAGAGCTCCCTATGGACAGTCAAAATAACACGCAAATCAGTCTTGGAAAAAATACAACCATACAAACAAAATGCTGCTTAGTGCTGAGGATGATGGTAAGACTTCAGCTTACTTTGGACATGTCATGTAGTAAAGAAAAAACCAATTGTTAGAAAAGGGCCTCATGTTTGCTAAAGTAGAGGATCAGCAAAAGCCAGGGGAGCCTTCAGTGAGATGGAGGGACACAATAGCCACCTCCGTGGACTCAGACCAATAATGAGGATGATGAAGGACCAGGCAAATGTGCTTGTTTTACATAAGGTTCCGATGAGTCAGAGCCAATTTGACCACAACTAACAGCAACCACTTTCTTTGAAAGGCTGTTAGAATATTAAAAGGATCACAATTGACTCGAAATCACTATGCTAAAAACATAGCAATCACTTAATAAAAGATCATGTATTTATTTCTTCTTGTTGTTGTGTACTGAGGGAACAGAACTGGCCCATAGCTGACCCTCTGGTAGGTTTTCAGAGGCATTTAGTTGCATGGGAGGAGATTGCCCATCTTTCTCCTGCAGAGCAACTGGTGACCTTGAACCTTGTGCCTTTGGTCTGTAGCACAGCTTCTGTCCACTGGGCCAGCAGAGATGATTTCTCTCACAGGTCCTTCTAAAGGTTCTTGAGAAGAATCTGCTCCTTGCCTCTCTCGTAGTTTCTGGCAGTGGTCAACAAGCTCTCCTGTTGACATGTAGCTAGCTACATCACTCGCATTTCTGTCTGTCATCACACAACCATGTTCCTCTGAAAGTCCTAACTTTTCCTGTAAAGAAAAAGCACAGTATTATAATGAAATGTTCAAACAGCCGGAGTTGAAAAATCAAAAGGTTTTAATTCTCTGAGCATTTCTTAAGCTGAGGAACTAAATAAAGAAGAAACTCAAGGCTCAAGTTGCCAGACTTAATGATGCAATGGGTGGAATACTGAATGATCCAGGAAGTATTAAAAGAAGATGGAAGGAGTACATAAGGTCACTGTACCAAAAAGAATTGGCTGACACAGAAAAATTTTATGAAATGACATATGATCAAGGCAATGGTGATGAAGGAGGAAATTCAAACCTTTCTAAAGGAATTGGCAAAAAACACAGCCCCAGGAATTCATAGCATGCCAATTGACATCTTTAAACAAATAGATTATGCCCTGCATGTCCTCTGAAAGATTACTACCTGGCCAACTGACTGGAAAAGATCTATATTTTCATTTCAGAAAAAGTTGACCTGGCAAAGTGTAGAAATTATAGAACAGTATCACTAATGTCACATAAGCAAAATCCTGCTGATGGTTATCCAAAACCAACTGGAACAGTACGTCAGCAGAGAACTTGCAGATGTGTAAACTGGGTTTATAAGAGGCCATGGCACTAGAGACATTATCTCTAATGTCAGATGAATCTTGGCCAAATGCAGAGAGTAGCAGAAGAATGTCTATCTGTGTTTCATTGACTATGCAAAAGCATTTGACTGTGTGGATCATAACAAATTGTGGATAACCTTGGAAAGCATGAGAATCACAAAACATTTGATTGTGCTCATGTGAAACTTTTACTTGGTCTTGAAAGCAGTTGTCCAGAGCAAGGAAACACTGTATTATTTTAAAATCAGGAAAGGAGTGAGTCATGGATGTGTCCTGTCTCCATACCTTTTCAATCTATGTGCAGAAGAGACCATTGAAGAGGCTAGGCTTCATAAGAATGAATGTGGCATTAGGACTGAAGGAACTTGTCATATGCAGATAGGATGGCACATCCTTACTTCCCAAAACTGAGGAGGACCTGAAGCAGTTGCTGCAGAATGTCAAAGACTGTGGTCTTCAATATAGATTAAAGTTCAGCATCAAGAAGACAAAGATTCTTACCACTGGCCCAATTAATAGCACCATGATGAATGTAGAAGAGATTGAAGTTGTGAATTTGAGCTTGCTCAGGTCCATAACCAACTCACTTGGCACAAGCCATCAGGAAATCAAAAGGCAAATTGCAATCAGCAAGCCTGTTGTCAGGGACCTCTCCAAATTGCTACAGAATAATTATGTCAGTCTAGGGACATGCAAGCAAGATTCTGCTGAAGATCATCCAAAAAC
>NW_006399783.1:11790429-11812654 GCF_000299155.1 Elephantulus edwardii
GGGACAATGCAGGAGGGGAAGACCCCCTATGAGATGGATTGATTCGGTGACTGGGGTAATCGGGATGGGTGTGTCAGAGGCGGTGCAGTTGGCACAGGATAGAGCAGGGTTTAGGGCTGTTGTGCATAGGGTCGCTATGAGTCGGAAATAACTCAACGGCACATAACAACAACAACAACAACAGGGATTAAGGTATGCCTGATTCAGGCCATGGTCTTTATAATTACTTGCTATGCATCAATCAGAAAGATGGACAATGATTAAGGATGACAGAAAAATAAATGCCTTTGAGTTGAGGTGCTGGAGAAGAGTATTGAACATACTATTGATTGCCAAGAGAACAAACAGATTTGTCTTAGAGAGAATCAAGCCAAATTTCTCCTGGGAGGCAAGGATTTTGAAGGTCCATCTCAAATACTTTGGAGGGACCAATCCTTGGAGAAGGACATCATGCTTAGAAGGGTGGAGGGACAGCACAGGAGAGGAAGACCTCAGATGAGATGGATTAACACAGTAACTGCTATGTATCAGAGTCAGTGAGATTAGCTAAGGATAAGGCAGAGTTCAGATCACAGGGTCACTATGAGTTGCAGGCAACTCAATGGCCCATAATAACAAAGAAGACTTAGGACTTTATCAAATGCTCTTCAGCATTTCTCCCTTTTGTTTTGGCTTCTCTACATTCTCATGCAAGTTTCAGAGTCTCTTCTGACATCCAGTTTGGTTTTATCTTTTTCTTCTGTAATGACCTTTTTGTTCTCTTCATAGATGATATCCTTGATGTCATCCCATTTATTCCTCATACCTATTCAATCTGTATATGGAGCATATAATACAAGAAGCTAGACTATATGGGGGGGGGGAAATATGGCACTGTGACTGGAGGTAGACTCATCAATAACCTGCATTATGCACATGACACAATCTTGCTTGCAGAAAGTGAAAAATTTTGGCACTTGCTCAGAAGATCAAAGATTACCGTTTTCAAAAGAATTACATCTCAACATCAAGAAAACAAAAATTCTCAAAACTGGACTAATAGGCAACACCATGATAGATATCAAAAATAATTGAAGTTGTCATTTTACTGGGCTCCACAAACACCACTTACGGTAATAGCGTCCAAGAAATCCAAAGACACATTGCATTAGGAAAATCAGCTGTCAAGGTCCTTTCCAAAATACTAAAGAGCAATTGTATCAGTTTAAAGGCTAAGATGGGCCTGATTCAAACCAAGTTATTTCCAGTTGCTCCTATGCATCTGAAAGTTGAATGATAAATTAGAATAACAGAAGAAGAATTGATGCCTTTGAGTTATGGTGTTGGAGAAAAATACTGAATGTCCCATGGACTGCCGAAAGAACAAACAAGTCTGTTTTGGAGGAAGCTAAGGTGGTGCTAGGGCAAAGGTGGTGAAAATTCATCTCATATACACATGAAAGGGATGTTATTAAGCGGAGTCCAACCTTGGAAAAGGCCATCATATTGAGAAAGGTAGAGGATGAGAGAAAGAGAGAAAGATCCTCAACAAGATGACGTGGCACAGTGACTGTGGAGCATATCAGAGATGATGAGAATGTGGCAGGATAGGCCAGAGTTCAGATCTGTGGCTCACAGTGTCACTATGAGTCATAGTTGACTCAATAGCACCTAACACCTACATGTCCCCTTATACTGACTAGTGACATCCTCGATGACACTATTTCCAAATAACATCTTGGACAAGAATTTGGGAAGGGGTAGTATTCATCCTAGCACAGGTAGCCTTACAGAAAATTCCTGGGAGATCTAGTTTCTGTGGGACATTGGGTTCTGCTTTATTTTCTTCATCTCTCAACTCAGCTCTCTCTTTTTTTTTAATTTATTATTAATGTCAATGAAAATTTATAGAGACTTTGGATTTCCATTCATTCATTGTTGCATTTTTCTCCCCTCCCAATCCTCCTCCCCCACCCCCAATACACTCCCCTCTTGGAAAAGTAAAAGAAAAATTCTTTCATTGTTTTACAAACCCTCCCCTTAGGTCCATTCCACTAGGCAGCCTTCACTCTGGACTCCCGTCATGACAAAAATACCTAATCACATATCCCTTTTAAACAGTTTTCTCCCTCATCTGTTTCAATGCAGCATACATTATTGAACCCATCTTTCTCAGTCTCCCCCACCCCCGATGTCAGCCCTGTTTTACAACAGTGGCACTATGCAGTATTAGTCCTTTTGTGACTGAGATGCTTCACTCACCATACTGTCCTCCAGGCTCACCCATTTTGAATACTATTGCATGAGTTCCCTGCTTTTCAATGCAGTGTAGTATTCCATTGTGTGAATATACCACAGCTTCTCTATCCATTCGTTTGCCGATGGGCACCTGGGTTGTTTCCAACTCCTTGCTATTGTGAACAAAGCCACGATAAACATGGGTGTGCATATACCTGCTTGGATGTCAGTTATGGTCTCATTGGGGTATAGTCCCAGTAGTGGAATTGTTGGGTCAAACAGTATCTCTATTTGCAACTTTTTGAGAAAGCTCCATACCACCTTCCACAGTGGTTGCACCATTTTACACTCCCACCAACAGTGAATAAGGATTTCCGTTTTTTCACAATTTCACCAGTATTTGTTGCTTGCTGTTCTGTTAAATTTTTCTGTTCTGACTGGGGCGAAATGATATCTCATAGTTGTTTTGTCAGCTCTCTTCTAAGTTGGCACATTCTCAGGGAAGCTGTCCCTACTGTGACTTCAGAAGCTCCAGATTTTATCTTCTTCTCTTTTTCTCCCAAGTAGAAATGAGATACTTTTCCCCTGACATGTGTGCCTAAGTCCCGTGCTGGCTGAGTCAATTTCAACTCATAGTGACCCCATGTGCTTCAAAATAGATATGTGCTCTGTAGAGGTTTTAGCAGCTGATATCTTTGAAGCAGATTCCCAGGCCTGTCTTCTGAGGCAACTCTGTGTTTAACTCAAACCTCCAAACTGTCAGTTAGCACCCAAGCATTTAAGCTACTGCACCACCCCAGGGCTCCCAGCGAATCAAGCATTGTGACTTTCTGGTTTGGACTGCATGCCCATTCTTAAATTAATCACCATTTCTAAAAAGCCTTCTAAAAGATCTAAAAGATCTTCTAATTGACCAGATGCTGATCAACATCATCCCTCTGGAGAGCAGAGTCAGACTGAGAACTTTGAACTGTGAGTAGAGGCTGTTGTTGCTGTTGTTAGATGTAACTGAGTCGACCACCTGCTTAGCCACCTGCTGATGGATCTGAACCTTGTCCTATCCTAAGCCATCCTCATCATCTCTGATAAACCTGAGCCCATTGATAGAGTCACTGTGCCAATCTGTCTTGTTGAGGCTCTTACTCTCCTGCACTGGCCCTCTACCTTTCCAAACATGATGTCCTTCTCCAAAGACTGGCCCTTTCTGACAACGTGCCTAAAGTGTATGAGACAAAGTTTCACCATCCTGTCTCCAAGAGGAACCCTGATTTCACTTTCCCCAAGATATGACTGTGTGCTCTCTTGGTAGTACATGGGATACTTCTCCAAAAGAAGTTGGGGCACTACAGCCAGGCATGGGGACATGGGTGCTGGGAAGATAATTCAAATCCTTTGTTTATGTATTAATAATGACAAGTCTTTATATTCCACCATACTTTAGCAGGTTATAAACTGTTCTCCTAATCTCATTATCTCATTTGGATCTTGGCCCCATTGAGCCAAGTGATCTTTTTAAACATTCTGATGTTGGATGTGATACAGTAGCATTTACTTTTCTGCTTTTGAGTTGTGCAAAGCATATATGAAACAATAGCAAAGAGATGACAAGAATCAAGGGCCCATAAATAAGTGAACGGATAAAGGAACATTCACACAACACAACCTTGAAAAGCAGCACAAAATATGTGAAATACTTCATAATATGGATCAGTGTAAAACTACCTATGCTGAGTGATGTGATATGAGTCAGTCACAAAAAATGATATTGTAGTCACTATTACCAAAAGCTAAGTGAATGTTATCAGAGACAGAACCATTCTAGTATGGTTACCAAGAAGGGAAAGGGAAGGAGAAGAAAGTAAAAATTAATTCATAAGTGTTCTTATTGTTGCTATTATGTGCCATTGAGTTGACTTTGACTCATAGTGACCCTACATATCACAGATCAAAACCTTGTCCTGTCCTGTACCAACCCCACAACATCATATACTCAAGCCCATTTTTACTGTCACTCTGTCAATCCATCCTGTTGAGGGTCTTCTCTTTACCTGATATTATCTTGTTTTTCTAAGGACTTGCCCCTCCTGACAACATGCCCAAAGTATATAAGACAAATTTTCGCTATCTTTGCCTCTAAGGAGTACCCCAGTTGCATTTTCTCTAAAGGAGACTTGTTTATTCTTTTGGCAGTCCACAGGACATTCCGTATTCTTCTCCAACACCACAACTCAGAGGCATTGGTTCTTCTGTCATTCTTACTCATTGTCTAATATTCAGGTGTATAGGAAGAAACTGGAAATGGTACGGCTTGAATAAGACCTACCATAGCCTTTAAACTGACATCATCGCTCTTTAGTACTTTGGAAAGGACCTGACAGTAAACTTTCCCAATGCAACATGTCTTTTTGATTTCTTGTTCTCTACAACCATGGGTGTTAATTGTGGATCCAATAAAACAAAGTTGTTGAAAACTTTATTTTTTTTTTCTATTATGATGCTGCCTATTGGTCCAGTGAGGATTTTTGTTTATATTGAGATGTAATTGTTATTGAAGACTATAGTCTTTGGTCTTATTCAGTAAGTACTTAAAGCTTTCTTCACTATCTTTAATCAAGATTGCATCATCTACATAAAGAAGGCTGATGATGAGTCTTTCTTTAATCCTGACTCTTCATTCTTCTTCATAGGTCAGTTTCTAAGATGATTTACTAAGCATATAGACTGAATAGGGACAGAGAAAGGACACAATGCTGATGCTCATCTTTCCTGACTTTAAATCATGCAAAATTCCCTTCTCGTATTCAGGCAACTGTTTCTTGGTCTATGTTTAGATTTTGCATGAACACAATTAAGTGTTGTGAGATTCTCATTCTTCTTATGTTAACCATTGTTTGTTATGTCCACAGAGTCAAATGCCACTGCAGTCAATAAAATACAAATAAACACTCTTCTAGTATTCTCTGTTTCCAGACAAGACCGACATGACATCAGCAGTGATATTCCTGGTACCATAGCCTCTTCTAACCCAGTTTGAATTTCTGGCAATTCTCTGTCAAAATATTGCTCCAGTTATTTTTTTAAATATTTAGCATTCTTTTCTTTTCATACCATACTGTTGGATAACTTCAACATTCTGTTGGATCTCCTTTTTTTGAGAATGAGAACAAGAATGGATAATTTCTGATCAGTTGGACAGATAGCTGTCAGTAAATAGTGGATGATCAGACATTGTAAGTGATAAGCATTGTAATTAATGTTATAAAATATGCATGAATGATTGAAAATACAATATGCTTTCTAAACTTTCACTCAAATCACAATATTATATATAAACAACAGCAACAAAATAATACATCGGAAAGCATGTAGTAAGAAGGACCGAGATGGACCTGGCCTTCAGGCAAACATTGCTAGTACAAATTCTCTCCCACCACTGATTGTAAAATTGTACTCTGGAAGGCAGTTTGACATTTCCTCAGAAAGCTGAATATAGAAATTCCATATGACCCAGCTATTCCACTACGTGGAATATACCCTGAGAAAATGAGAACTGAGAAACAGAGACTTGTACACCAATGTTCATAGCACTATCACAAAAACATGGAAACAGCCCAAATGTCCAACCACAATTGAATGGTTGAGAAATTATGGTGCATTCACACAGTGAAATACTATGCAGTACAAAGGAGCAATCATTTAGAAAATTACTGCCTAACTTGGTAGGATGATACATTTAATATCCTCCCACAACTCATCTGGTTCAAGGCCTCAAACCTGTTCCTGAGATGATTCTGAAATTCAGGAGGGATGAAATTAAAGTCATATTTTGGCTCCTGTGGATTCGATTTAATTTTCCTCAGCTTCAGCTTGAACTTGCATATGAGTAGTTAGTTGGTGGTCTGTTCCACAATCAATCCCTGGCCTAGTTTTCACAGCTGATACTGAGCTTCTCCAGCGGTTTTTTCCACAGATGTAATCGATCTGATTCCTATGCATACCATCAGGTGAAATCCATGTGTATAATCTGCGTTTATGTCTCTTAAAAAACGTATTTGCAATGAATAAGTCATTGATTGTGCAAAATTCAATCATTCTATCTCCAGCTTCATTTCTGTCACCAAGTCCATGTTTTCCAACTACTGATTCTTCTTTCCTGTTCCCAACTTTTGCAATCCAGTCTATCTCTGCCTGTAAGAGTTGGTAGATATTATCTATTTCTTCTTCTTTGGCTCTGGTTGTTGGTGCATATATCTGAATGATAGTGATGTTCGCTGGACTTCATTGTAAGCGTATGGATATAATCCTATCACCCACAATGTTGTACTTCAAGATGGATCTAGAAATTTCTTTTTAACTATGAAAGCAACTCCATTTTTCCTCACCTTCTCGTCTCCGGAATAATATATCATATGATCATCTGACTCGAAATGCCCCATGCCAGTCCGTCTCATCTCTCCAATGCCTAGTATGTCAAGGAGAATTGATGCCTTTGAGCTCTGGTGCTGGAGAAGAGTATTGAATGTACCATGGACTGCCAAGAAAACAGATTCCTCCTAGAGAGGGTTAAACTAGGCTGCTCCTTGGAGACAAGGATTCTGGAACTTCGTCTGACATACTTTGGACATGTTGTAAGGAGAGACAGGTCTTTAGAGA
This sequence comes from Elephantulus edwardii, assembly GCF_000299155.1. Taxonomy (NCBI): domain Eukaryota; kingdom Metazoa; phylum Chordata; class Mammalia; order Macroscelidea; family Macroscelididae; genus Elephantulus; species Elephantulus edwardii. Next base: position 11,797,300 of record NW_006399783.1, read on the forward strand.
GGGACATCATGCTGGTTAGAGTAGAGGGACAGTACAGGAGGGGAAGACCCTCTATGAGGTGGATTGATTCAGTGACTGGGGTAATCGGGATGGATGTGTCAGAGGCAATGAGATTGGCACAAGATAGAGCACAGTTTAGGGCTGTTGTACATAGGGTCACTATGAGTCTCAAACGACTCGACGGCACATAACAACAGCAACAACAACTTGGTAGGGACTGGAGAGCATTATGCTGAGTGAACTAACTCAGTCTCATAAGGACAAATACTGTATAAGACCATTATTGTAGAAAAGTATAATGATTCAAGGCGGGGGAGCAGAGTCATGAGAAGTGGGGAGGGAGGAGGAAGACCTAACCATTGGGTTGCACAATTTGATGGGTAGAGGGATGGGTAGGTAAATGAAAGGGGAAAGATCTGGTGTGAAAAACAATGTGTACGAACTTTGTAAGTAAACCAGTGTAAAATTTAAAAAAGGAAAAGGTTTTCTCCCACCTCTGTTTCTAAGTTCTTGGCTTGCCCTTTGTACCTCCTCCCGTGTGATCTAAGCTTCTGAAAAGCCACTGGAGTGTCAATGTGAGTCGGTTCCAACTTACCACTACATAACAACAAGTGCTGCTATAACAGAAGTACCACTAGTGGGTGGTGTCAATGAAAATGAAATCCAGATATGTGCTATCGCAATCAGAAGCCTTGAAAACCCTGTGCTACTCAGTGAGATAAGGATAACCAGGTACACAATAAGAAGCTCTGCATAAGTTCATTTATGTGCTATCTAGAGCAAGAAAATGCAGAGAGACAGAAATTGGAATTAAGGAGGGAAGGCAAGATGGGGAGTTATTGCTCAATAGAGTTTCTATCTGTGGTGATGAAAGCATTTTGGAAATAGTGGTGATGTTTGCACATTGTGGGTGTGATTAATGGCCACTGGATTGCACACTTGAAAATGGCTAAGATGGCAGGTTTTATGTTGTATGTATTTAACTACATTTTTTTTAAAAATGGAGTTATGTCTACATACCCACTATGCCTACTATGAAAATCAAGTAATCACAGTCAACTTTTACTTACTGTTTACGTGCTCCAGGCAATGCTTCTAAGTACTTTATAAACATCATCATATGAATCACCATAACAAACCTACAAAAAAGGTTCTGTCCCGGTCTCCCTTGTACTAGGAAGGAAGTGGGGACACAGTGGGCAGCTGTAACCCAGGGTCACACAGCAAGCAGCAGATTTAAGATACGAAGTCAGGCAGGCAAACTCCGGACCATGGGCTTCAACCCCACCCTGTGCTCCTTCCGGATCAAATGAGGTAATGCATGCAAACACTATGTAAACTGTAGCACACTATATAAATGTCACTTGTTATTACTTTTCTCCTTCCCCTCTAGTCATTAAAGCCTCAAGAGACCTCTTGAATCTACCGTTCAGATATTTCTCACTCTAGACTCAGTCCCTGATCTCGTGCCTGCTCTCAGTCTGCCTTTTGATGCCAAGCTACATCTGCAGACCCATCTAATTCTTTTCATTCTAGAGTTCAGGCTAAACTTTCTGTACATTCTGTACATTTTCTCTATGTGGTCAGCCAAGTTCTAGAGACGTGTTCAACCAATCAATGAGTTATAAAGACACGATATGACATCAGCGAAGAGCTCTGGCTTGAGTGACTTTTCTTGGTTAACATCATGTAGTCAGTCATTCACTCAGCAACTGCCAGTGTCCACCAGGATGAGCTGGGCCTTATTGGGCTAGAAATATCTTAGAGACAGAACTGCATGACTTTTGCCCTTCTGGAGGGCCCTCTGTGAAGGGGGTCAACCAGAATGGAATCTGGAGCCCAGAGCCACCAGGTGCTCAGAGAAGAGATTTGGCAGTATCATGGGTGAATCGGGCACAATGTTGGGAACTGGTCCCACTTGCTGTGGTGAAGGTGAGATATGAGTGAGAGGACTCATATGAGTAGAAGACTTGGGACAGTCAGAGCTGAGCCCATGTTAGCTACTGTCACCAAATGAATTGTTTCTTACTCCACCTGACAAAGAGCTTAACACTCAGTGCAGTACCCTTCCTTGTTCCCGTTACAAGACATTCTCTGTTGCTCTCGGGTTTTGTTTTATTCATGATGTCAAAAACATATGGCTGATGGATAGATAGAAGGAGAAAGAGAGGGAAAGTGAATGAGTAAGTGAGTGAATGAGTGAGTCATGGGCTTAATTGTTCCCCAAAAATATATGCATGTGAAAATTTTATAATGAGCCCTTATGATCTAATAAAGCAAGCAGAGGTAAAAGATTGAGTCAGAATTTTCAATTCTATCACATCCCTGATCCTCTGTAAAGAGAGTTTCTCTAGGGTGTGGACCGCATTGCCTTTTGGCCTATGGAGAGATAAGAGGAGCGAGAAGGAGAGACCTCAGTATCACAAAGGCAGAAGAGTGGGGAGTGGAGTTAAGAATTTTGGGTTCAGGTCCTTGGACTGGGAAGCCGCTCAATGCAGGAGAACATCAACACACATGGAGTTTTTCATTTCTGTTTTGGGGGTTTTTTTGGTGGTTTGTTTTTGTTTTTTTTTAATATGCCAAGTTCATCATTGGTTTCATTTCTTGCATTTGAAATACTCTTCAATGACATCCTTGGCCTGGGATTCTTTGCCATAGTCCTTAACGACTACACAACTGCAGCCGACTGCTTTGCGGAGCTTGCCTTCTCAGTCAGTGTTGCAGAGACCTACCCACTCCCCCAGTTTCTTATTATCATCAACCTTTATCAGGCTGATTTAGTGTTCAGTACAAAGGGCCTCTACTAACTTGACATACAAGGCTCATTACAGTTGGATGCAAGCACACATAGATGGGCTCGGCACTTGTCTAACTAAGGCTTTGGCAGCTTCCCGTATTCCACGTGCTAGGCCATCGTGGATGAGGGCGGTCTTTAGCACCTCTTGTAAAGCGGTATTAACGTCCACTACACCTCCAGCAGCAATGCCTTCCTTCCTCGGCCATGGTGGTGGGTTACGGATGGAGCGAAATCTTGAACGCACCCGGGCTTCCACCTCCGCACAACTCGGTGGCGACAGGGGAAAAGCACACAAGGAGGTTTTTAAGAAACTCCAAACCTATAGACACTGAAGGAAACGAGGACCTCCTTCTAGAACCAACAGAGAACAACTTCCGCCAGACCTGGTACCCTACATTTGGACCTCCAGTCTCCTGAACAGAATGAATTTCTATTTGTCAAAGTCATTCATTTGCAATATTGCTGTTAAAGTAACACTAGATAAGATGATAGATGATAGATAGATAGATAGATAGATAGATAGATAGATAGATAGATAGATAGTCTGCTATTAAGCCAACACTAACTCACGACACTTTTATGTACAAGAGGAGAAACGAATTGTCCATCCGGGCAGGGAAATTGTAGTAGTAGCTAGGGAGCAAACTGAACACAAGGGGAATATTGACACACTGTGATAAATGTGTGTGGAATTTGTCAAATGCATGCCTAAGTTGCTATGTAAACTTTTACCAAAAACTCAATAAAACATTATGTGAAAATGAAAGCAAGACAATGAAATAAAACATTGGCTTGTCCTCCATCATTCTCATGCTCACAAGCACAAGTCCATTGTTGCCACTATGGGGCCAGTCCATCTTCCTCAGTCTTCCTCCCCTTTGGTGGAAACCAAACGTCTCCTTTACCAAACGTCTACCATGCACACAGAGTATGAGAGCACAACCTTACTTCCCAAAGTCAACCACAGCAATGTTTTGGGTATTTCCCTCCAGTTTTTAAATGCATCTCTTTAAATTGCTACGTACAATTTTGCACTCCTTTTAAATGCAACAAGAAGTCAAAAATACTTTCCTGGCCTGCATAATATTGTTAGACATATTGTTGTTGTTATGTATTGTCAAATTAGAACTGACTTATAATAGGCTTTCAAAGTCTGTAAGTCACATGAGTAGAGATTGTCCGTCTTTGTCCCACAAAGTAGCTGATGGATTCAAACTTCCTGCTTTTGGGGTAACAGCACAACGTCTTACCACTAGGTCACCAGAATTCTCTTCAATAACTTGCAGGGCTACTACCAATGACTTGGTTGTTGTTGCTGTTGTTGTTGTTGTTGTTATGTGCTGTCGAGTCTGTCCTGTGCCAATCACACTGTCTCCGACACGCCCATCCCTTTTACCCCAGTCACTGAATCAATCTACCTCATAAAGGGTCTTTCCCTCCTGCGCTGTCCCTCCACCCTACCAAGCATGATGTCCCTCTCCAAGGACTTGTTCTTCCTTACAACATGTCCAAAGTATGTCAGACGAAGCCTCAGAATTCTTGACTCCAAGGAGCCACCCAGTTTAACCCTCTCCAGAATAAACCTATTTGTTTTCTTAGCAGTCCATGGTACATTCAATACTCTTTTCCAGCACCATGGCTCAAAGGCATCAATTCTTCTGTCTTCCCTAGTCATTTTCCAACTCTCTGTTGCATAACAAGTGATTGCAAAGACCATGGCCTGTATCAGATGCACCTTAGTCTCCAGAGAGACACCATTGCTTTTTAGTACTTTGGAGCAGTCCCTAACAGCAGACTTTCCCATAGCAATACATCTTTTAATTTCCTGGCTACTATTGCCGAGAGTGTTGACTGTGTAGCCAAGCAAACTAAAGCTTTGAACAATCTCAATCTCTTCACCATCCATTCTGCTTAAGATAATAAAATAATGTAACAACTCTGTGACCAAGAAATATCACTCCTACATATTTACCTAAGACATAAAGCATATACCCACAAAAAAAAACACCTCTAAAAATATTCACAGTAACTTTGTAAGAGTCAAAAACTAGAGGTGCATTAAATACTCCACTAACACTGTAAGATTGTTGATTTGGATTTTTAAGTGCCTGTTCCTTAAAAGACACACAGAACCAAGAGCCGTAAAACATTAAGAGTGAAAAGGTGTACAACTACCATAAAAACAGAAAGGAAGAAAGGAAAAGATGGGGGAGGGAGGAGGAGAGGAGATAAAGAAGTACTAATACCAGATCAAATAAATATTAATACCAAAATCACTATTAAATCTAAAGGAAAAAGTCATAATTCTGAAAGGAACATTTCAACAAGGATAGATAATAATTCTAAAATCAAGTATGCTTAATAGCACAATCTTAAAATATATGATGGAAATACTGTAAGAATTAAAGAAGAAATAGTCAAATCTAGGTTTTTATTGGAATATTCTGACACATATCTCCCAGTAACTGGTAACATAAATTAATAAGCACATAAAAATTTAATCATAACTCAAATTTATACAGGCTTTTTATTTATGTCAAAGTTATCAGTACAGTTGAATGGGAAAAGAATTGTCTTTGTCAATAAATAATGCTAAGCCAATATAAAACTTTACAGAAAACATTAACTGTGACCCTTACCTCATAACGCACATAAAATCCTATTATTACAGGAGGACTGTAATGTGGAAAGTAAAGCTATAAAGCTTCAGAGATAAATCATAGGGTAATATATTTTTTACCAGATAAGCATTTACCATAGATGGCCAAAAGAACAAATCTATCTCAGGTGAAGTGCAGTCAAGGTAAGGTGCTCTTTAGACGCAAGAGTAGTGGCATCATGTCTTATACATTTGGGTCACCTGGTCAGGAGGGGTCAGTCTTTGGGGGGAAAAAAACATCAAGCTAGGAAAACTAGAGAGTCAGCTAAAGAGAAGAAGACCCTTAATGAGATGGTGACAGCAACAATGTGACTGACATAGTGGTGAGGATGGTGAGAATGGCGCAGGATAGGGCAAGGTTTTGACCTGTTCAAAAGCGTCTCTGTGAGTCATAATTGTCTTGATGGCATACAACAACGACAAAAACCATAAACAGTACTATAAATAGAAAAGACAGATAAAATGGACTGCTTTAAAATTGAGAATTATCTATTAGTCACTAATAGATCATGCAAACCTCAGTCTCCATGACCTTAAACAAGAAGAAGATGGTACCCTCAAAACCCTATCCTAAATACAATAAGAGAGAGAATGACGGGGGAAAACCTCAAAAATAAAAAGACCAGGTTTACTGATCAGAGATAGATGGATGCCCCAACAGCACGGTCTATAGTCACTTTTCAGGCCTAGAACCGAACTCTCCCCGTGGCTGTATTTTCAGGCAATAATACCAAAATCCACTGCACTCAAGTCAATTCCAACTCCTAGAGAACCCATATGGGTTTCTGAGAACTATCCTTCTTTCATCCACAGAGTGGCTGGTAAATTCAAATCACTGACCTTTGGCTTAATAGTCCAACTACTAATGTGTCCAACTAATGACGTGTCACCAATCAAACCATAGCCAGATCCATAAGTATTCTTTAGAACAATCACCTTTTATAATTGTATCAATAGGACAACATTTCCCCTAAGACCAAGTTCAGAATGTACGTTGTTTTTGTTGTTAGGGGTCATCGAGTCAAGCACAACTCATAGCAACACTATGAACAAAAGATCTGAACCCTCTTCTGTCCTGCATCATCTTCACAGTTCCTGACACACAAGATCCAATTGCAGCAGTCACCATGTCAGTCCACCTGGTTGAGGGTCTTCCTCTCCTTCACTGACCTTCCACCCTCCCCAGCATCCTGTCCCTCTCCAAGGAATAGCTCCTCCCACCAACATGGCCAAAGTATGTGAGATGAAGCCTCATCATCCTTGCCTCCAAAGAGCACTCCAGCTGCACTCTCTCCAAGACATATCTTTTTGTTCTCTTGGCCGTTCATGGGATGTTCAGTGCTATTCTCCAATACCACAGCTCAAAGATGTCAATTATTTTTCTGTCGTCCTTATTCATTCATTGTCCAGCTCTCAGATGCATAACAAGTAATTGGAAAGACCATGGCCTGCATCAGAAGCACCTTAGTTCTCAAACATCATTACTTCTCAATAATTTGGAGAGGTCCCTAACAACAAATTTTTCCAGTGTAATCTGTCTCTTTATTTCCTGGCTGCTAGTACCAAGGATGTTAATTGTGGATCTAAGCAAGACGAAGCTGTTGACAATTTCCATCTCTTCTCCATCCATCATGACACTGCCTTTTGGTCTGGAGGTAAGAATCTTTGTCTTCTTGACTTTGAGATGCAATCCATGCTGAAGGCTGGATTTCTTGATCTTCTGCAACAAGTGCTTCAAGTACTCCTCCCTTTCTGCAAGCAAGGTTGTGTCACCTGCATAACACAGGTTATTCCTGCATAGGAAGCACATTTGTGAAAGAAATAGTTGGAGAAGCTCAGTGTCAGCAGTCAAAACCTGGCCAAGGGTAGAATGTGGATCATATCATCAACTACTCATATGCAGGTTCAAATTGAGGCTGAAGAAAATTAAAATAAGTCCACAGGAACCAAGATACGATCTTGAATCAATTCCATCTGAATCTCAAGATCATCTTAAGAATAAGTTTGAGGCATTGAACACCAGTGATAGAAGACTAGATGATTTGTGGGATGATATAAAGGATATCATCCATGAAGAAAATAAAAGATCATTATAAAAATGGAGGAGAGGGCAGCTCTGGTGGCCTAGTGGCAAGAAACTATACTGCAATCCCAGAGGTGCGCAGTTTGAATCCGCCAGATGCTCTACTGGAGAAGGAGGGACAATCTCCTCCTGTACCAGTCAGATCTGATTTGACGGTTCATGCACAAAAAACCAATAAAGTAAAAATAAATTTTTAAAAAATGGAGGAGAAGAAAAACTATAAACAGATATCAGTAGATACTCTATAGATTGCATTGGAGTATCAAGAAGCCAAAACAAAAGGAAATATGTTGAAGTGAAAGAACTGGACAGAAGATTTTGAAGGGCAGCTAGGGAGGACAGAGCAAAATATTATAACACAATGTGCAGAGAGCTGGATTTGGAGAATATAAAGGGAAGAATTCACTCTGCATTTCTCAAGCAGAAAGAACTGAAAAACAAATTTAAGCCTCGTGTCACAATATTGAAAGATGCCATAGGCAAAATATTGAATGACCCAGAAAGCATCAAAAGAAGATGGAGGGAGTTCGTTCCTCAGAGAGGGCAGCAAAATAAAAAAAAAAGAAGAGGAAGAAGAAGAAGAAGATAGAATACACAGTCACTGTACCAGAAAGAAGTGACTGATACTGAAAATTTTCAGGAAGTACCATATGAATAGGAGCCAATGGTAATGAAGAAGGAAGTAGAAGCAGCATTGAAGGCACTGGCAAAAATGAAGGCCCCGGTAATCATTGGGATATAGAATAAGGGTTAAAATAAAAGAAAAAATACAAATAGGGAAGAAATTAGATGAGTGATGTTATGTTGTCATAAGAATGGCAATGAAACATGACATGAAACAAAATGTGTATGAATGGAATTGAACTGAATGGAAAATTGATCTGCTTCATCCAGCTCACAATGAAAAGTTAAATTCATCAAGTTAATACATATATATTGGATGTCAGTTTGAGAGACTAAGAATGATGATGAGAACTATACTTGCCTGGATTTACTGTACTGCATTGTTCTGCCTGCTGTAACCATATTGTGTATTGTATAAAACTGAGTTTAATGAGGTGCTCTTGGCACAGATGAAATGGTCTCAGCACATATCCAGGCTAGCCTACTTGGAAAACTGATTCAGTCTTGAGCATGTACCACTATGTATAAAGAGAGATACCATTCATTCTCCACAAGGACTGATATGACCCCTGCTCAGATGTTATCATCATAACTATGCACGTGCCATAAGGATTTCAGAACACTGCATCTCTCTCTCCCGGTCCTGAATAATGACTATCTCTGTTAACGTGGATTATCATTGTGCTAATGTCCTTTTATTCAACACTTAGAAATGCAAAGTTTGTTCCATGTACCAAAATATTATCATTAAGACAGTGAAAGGCAAGCCACCAAACTGGAGAAGATATATAAAGAACTCATACAATTCTATAAGGAAAAACAGACCCACCACACAAACCAACCCCCCTCCCCAAAATGAGTAAAACCTCAAACAGGAGTTTCACAAAAGAGTATATCTAAATGACCAATTAGTTATTTATGAAAGACTAATTAAAACACAATGAGGTATCACCACCCACCAAGAGAATGTCTAGATTTTTTTAAACTGACGCCAAGTATTGGCACGAATGTAGAGCTACTGGAATGCTCCTGTATTTCTGTGGGGATGAAAATTGGTACAACTGCCTTCAAAAACTGCTGGCATTCCCTACTAAAACTAGAACCTACATGTGTTTTATGACCCAAAAATTCTACTCCTAGGCAAATATTCTCAGAATGTATAAATAGGGTCCTAAACATCATGTTTAAGAAGCAGTTCGAATGCTCCTTAACAATAAAATGAATAAATGTTACTTGGCAACCTTGGGCAAGTCCATTTCCCTTCCTGGATGTTGGTCTCCTAGCCTGTAAGATCAAAGGGATGAGCAGTATAACATTCATATAGAACCTAGTCCATGGGCATGTTGTTAGGAGGGACCAGTCCTTAGAAAAAGACATCACGCTTGGAAAAGAAGAGAGTCAGCTAAAGAGAGGAAGACTGTCAACAAGATAGGGTGACACTGTAACACTGGGCTGAAATGTATCAGAGTTGGTGAAGATGGTAGAGGATGAAGCAGGGTTCAGACTCATCACTGAGTCACAGAGAGTCACTATGAGTTGGTCAACTTGACGGCATATAACAACAATTAATAAAAGCAAACCTATGGATGAGACTCACAGATAAAATGTTTACTGGATTAAGTCAGACATAAGAGAGTATATTCTATATGGTTCCATTCTTATAAAAGTTAAAAGTAAGCTAAATTGATTTGTGGTGACAAAAGCCAGGAGTGGACTATGAACAAAAGAGAGTACAAAAGAGATCTAAAGTTCTGGCAATATTCTATGACTTGATATGGCTAACAGGGTAAATATGTGGGGTTTTTTGGTGCTCTAGTCAACCCCAGACCGCAGTTACTACGTGTCTAGGTGTTGCTCATAACAAACTATTACTAACATTGAGAAGTATAAGAATTCTACAACACTTAATTATGCTTATATGAACTCTATACCTACACCAAGAAGCTGTTGTCAGAACAGAGCAAGGAAACATTGCATGGAGGTTTAAAATTGGGAAAGGATAGTTGTAGAGGGGCTTCAGGCCTTTTGGTCATAGGGTCACTATGAGTCGTGCTCAACTCAAAGGTAATCAACAATAACATACCTAGACAATCTGTATACTAAAAAAAATCAGTTAAAGAAGCTAGCTTCTATGAAGAAGAATGTGCTGTCTATCAGGGCCAGTCAGAGAAAGATTCATAAAGTCTATGTTCATAGAGTCGCTGAGTGGTACTCAATTCAATAGCACCTAACAACAACAACAACATGTGTTTGTTTTTTTTGAAAAAAAAAAAACCTATCAATCTATACACATAAAACTTTGGTTTAAAAACTTAGAAATCACATTCTATGAATCTTATCACGGTTTGTGATTTTTTTAAGAAAAAAGTCACAACAATCTACTGTCAAGTAAATTCAGATTCATAGCAATCCTCCAGTGGGCTTCCAAGGCTGTAAATCTGTACATGGGAAACTCTCTCTCTTTACCGCACAAAGGACCTGGTAGATTTGAACCACTGATTTTAGGGTTAACAGCCTGACATCAGGATTTTCAAAAGTTTATGATATATACTGTCAGGTTACATTGAATAAAATTCTACCAATTCCCACTAGTAGTGTATGAGAGTTCTGTTCAAACCAAGCTTTCAGACATTAACATTATAATCTTCAAAGATATTCTTTAGCTTTACTTTAATTTTTTTTATACACAAGCAAATAGATGGTTATTACACCTCAAGGTACAGTAGATTCAGATCAAATAATTTCATTCTTTTCTGCTCCCTCCTTTCCTTATCCAAGGCACTTGGACTGCAGAGGAAGGGATCTATGTGAGAAAGGTTTCTGTGGGAGGATCAGCAGGACCTCCACCCTTCTGTCATTTTGTCATCCTGTGGTGGCTGGCTTGTATCTATGATTCTGGAAGTTTTGCCATCAGTATGTCAAATACCAGCAGAGTCACTCATGGTTTCAACAGCACTTCCGGTGTTAGTAGGAAGAAAGACTTACTGATATCCTTCAAAAAATTATCTAGTAGAAGCCTGGTAGATTACAATAGAATATCATTCTGTAATATTAACTTTCTAGGTTGAAAGATGCTCTCTGGTGTTTTGGATCCACCAGCTGATCCAAAACTGAAAGATGGGCAATCTCTTCTCATGCAATTTAAAAGCCTCCAAAAACTCACTGGAGGGGCAACTATGAGTACATTCCAGCTTGATAGCAATGAGTGAAGATGGAAAACTCTCAAAATACACATTGGCCACAACTCAAGTATTCAATGATTGTAAAGATGGAGCAAGAGCAGGCAACAGTTAGCTCTATTGTACGTGAATCACTACTCCCATGGGGGGAGTGCGAGCTGACTTGATGACAAAGAATAATAGCAATCAATAGAACTGTTCCTGCATCACCCTCCGACTCTTCCAGAAACAACTACATGGAGAGAGAGCATAAATACACAGTGTGATGAGGACAACATCAGAGCAAGAAGTCAGGGGTTCTCAATTCTGATGTCAGCTCTACCACTGCCTTTTCCTCTCTGGGAATCTGTGTCCTCCTTCATAAAATGAAGGGCTGGACAAACAAGTCTCCATGATCTTTTACATTCCATTTAAGCTGTGACTATACTGTGATTCTCTGGGTCATAAAGCTATTTTAAAAGGTCTGTAAGGGTTATGGGTCAATTTATATATGGGTTGAAGCACATTTTATTCACCAGAATTCTCCTGAAGAAGGGAAGGGTATTTTGGGGGGAAAGTGAGCTCCCATGAGCACCTGGGAGTTTAAGGAATGGCATTACTGTCAGGGAAAAAAAGAAAAAGAGGGGAATGGGACAGCTTTGTTTATTTCTCCAAAGAGGTAATAAGATGTTGAGCCAGAAAGAGGGTGGCAGGTGACACGGTCTGTATCTCATCCATTGCCACGCCCTGCCCTGTCATCAGGACACATACTCAAGCGGATTTTTTGTGTAAAGTCTAGGGGAAAGACAGGGCTTCCTATACACGTGAGCCTGGGCCAGTCTCAAGGCAGTTTATGGGAACAGGGGAGGGGGGGACGGGGAGGAAGGGGAAGAAGAAGAATACCAGCGAAGGAACCAGAAGAGCACACACTAGGCCCTCAAACCAAAGGTAGAAGACTCAGGCTTGGGTTTAACTGAATCCGATCTCCAGGGCACAGAAGAGCTCTTAACGATAAACACAGCAACTTTTTTTAATGATATTGGAGCGGTTGTGGCTCAGAGGTAGAATCCTCACCCTCCAGACAAGGCATCCAGATTCGACTCCCAGTCACTGCCTTTAATTCACAGGCATCATTTGTCTGTCCCCAGAGGAATTGCATCTTCCTGTGATGCTGAACAGATTTTTGCTGAGCTTCCAGACTAAGATGGGCTAAAAAGAAAGGCTTGGCAATCTGCTTCCAAAAATCAATCATTAACGCTCTACAGATGACCATGATCTGACCTCAAATGGATCATGGGCATGGCATAGGATCAGTTGACCACAGCTAACATGCTGTCAGCATCTATGCCTTGTACTCCACTTACATGAAACAGCTCTGAGGGCCAGGCAGGTAGGTCCATCTCATCTCACTCCCTCCTTTGACCTTAATGCCTGCGCTGGTTGCCTACAGCAGTTGTCTCCCCACCCCGCCCAGCCATCTTGGTGAAGGGATGCTTAAAGACCCTAGCTTGACGAAGAGAATCCATGGAGAAGTGGTGGGGGATTAAACGTGGCCCTCCACACCCACCAGACCTCATTCATCCTCTCCATTGATGGAAAACAAAACTGAACCCATAACCTTACAATTTTTCAAAAGCCCCTAACTCTGAGAGGGGAAAAGGAGCTTTCAATAACCCCTGTTCAGTAGCCAAGAATTAGCAAGGAAAACACAGCTTCCCACTTTCTAATTGATGCCTCTGCCAAGTGCCCCAGGTACATGGGATTCTGAACACGCGTCTTAAGGGAATTAGGAAACGTATCCCCCTGGGCCGAGTGCTTCCTGTCGCCAGCAGAACTGGAGGAGTGGGGGTGCCTGAATGTTAATTTTCTTAATACTAAACCACATCTTTTTTCAAAATGAAAAATGACTTGTTCAACCCCCTCCAGGGTCATTTTCTCCCCCTCTTGGAGAAACACATTAAAGTAAACAAACGTGAGACGTAAAATGAAAGCATGGGCCCCCACAGCACCTGCAGGACTTCACCAGCTCACATTACAAAGCCCGTCTGAAGTGGCCCGAGAACTGTTTCCATTACAAATCGCTGGTTCTCTCGCAAGTAAGGCAAAGCCAAATTAGTCCGATTACATCAGGATAGATTTCCCTGTGGCATAAGTTCTTTGGAAACACCTGCCTGACATATTTCAGACGTGTGCAGAGGCATAAGGGGTCCTCGGTGGTTTGAGGACTCGGCAAAGTCTCAACAGACACAGGAATTTGGGTTTTGCTCAGGAAAGCTGGGTGAGATGCTGGCATGAAGTTTGGGTTGCAATAGGCTGATTTTCTGGCATTTTTTCAGTCAACAAATTTAACTAGCTCCTTTCTCTGTAACCCTTAATGGTGCCATCATGATTTGGACCCTCATCAACCTGTATCTGAAGCTCCTTTGTACGGCAGAGGGGAAGGAAGCTGGGGTCATGTGGCCGAGAGGCCACTGAGAGTTAGGACTCTCTTTGGATTGTTCCAAGTCTCTGGGTGGGCTACATGGATCCTGATGAGGCAAAGTCAACTTGATGGTAACTAACAATGAACGGGAAGGTTGACAGTTTGGACCCAACAAAAGGGTCCAATGATCTGCTTTCATAATCTCCTTCCGTGCGATTAACTGCCTCTAAAAATCCACCAGAGGCTCGACTATGGCTTGGTCCCAACTTTACGATACACAACATCGCCACTGTGTCAAAACTGACTCACAGCTGCCCCTTCAGCAGATTTTCACTGTCTGTAAATCACATAGGAGATTGTTCCTCTTTCTCCCCTGGAGTCACTGGCAGATTCAGATTGAGAGGGAGGTGCTACCTCTAGGTTAACAGCACAGCTCCTTGTGGACCTGGCCCCCTAATCATAGAGCTCCCTAATCATAATCAGATTACAGCCAAGAAAAAAAAAAACAAACAAAAATGTGTGCAGTAGTTCTAACACATGAGTTGACAGAGGTTGGTGCTGACTTGATGGCAATAGGCTTTGCATGTGGTCCCTTCCTGGAACAGTGTTGTTAAAATCAGGCTACAGAGCCAAGTCAAGGGTCAGATCTGAGGCACACATTCATCCATTCATCTGGGGCTGAAATATTCAGATTTTTTTCTTTCAACTAATTAACATTCCAACCTCAACAGCTTCCCATTTATAGCTTCATTATTTATTTGTTATCGCTCAGTTACCATGGGAAATTCACTTTTCCAAACAATCCATGTTGCTTAGAAAGTGCTGGGCCAAGTAGGTTAAATAAATTATGGTAAATCTAGAATCCAGAATCAGATGCAGACATTTAGAAGAAGTTAGGGAGACCTCCAGGGATTCTAAAGGAACGACTTCGAAAATATATTGGGGGGGGGAGAATCAAAGCACAAAACAATGCACGTGCAATGGTCACTTTTATTAAATAGGAGAGGGAAAGGCAAAGAAGTGAGTGAAAATACATGTGTCAGAAAACGTACTGAAAGTGAACTGGGAGAACGGATGAAGTCTGAGGTAAGAATGGGGAGCAGGAGCAATAAGAAGGGTGTCTCCTGTTCCTGGGGTTGCCATAACAAAATAGCACAAACTGGGTGACTTATGAGAACAGAAAATAATTATCTCACCGTCCTGGAGTCTGAACTCAGGGTGTGAGCTGAGTCATGCTCCCCCTAGAGGTTCTAGGGCGATTCTTATCTTCCCTAGCTTTTGGTAGTCCCAGCCATTGTACGTCTTTGCTCTGCACATGGCATCACTTCTATTAGATTATGACCCACTCTGATTTGAGCTCATATTATTTAACTAATAGCATCTTCAAAGCTTACAAACAAGGCAACATTCATAGGTGCCAGGGGTTAGGGCCTCTACATAAATTCTGAAAGGACGAACAATTCACAACAGAAGGACGCATACTCTATCTGGAATATGCTTGGAGGATGTACCATAAGATTGGAGACAGGTATTCGCTATTCCGTGAAATACCCATAACAAAAATCGTTACTCTGTGTGTGTGTGTGTGTGTGTGTGTGTGTGTGTGTGTGTG
>NW_006399783.1:11815424-11816669 GCF_000299155.1 Elephantulus edwardii
ATTCTTTATTATTATTATTACAATGATTACAAGAAGCAAATGGCCAATCTTTCCACCTCACGGCCACATTGGGTTAGTTTGAACTGCCAACCTTTCAGTTAGCAGCTAAGCCTTAACTATTGTGCCACCAAGGGCTTCAGACGACACAGTGATGAGGATTTTCTCTTTCACATTCATACATTCTGCTAATAATGTGAAGCATTCTGCTATGCGTGTAGGCCGTAGGGAATTGTGGTCCTAACCTCACGTCTACCCCTCTCTGCCAGTATGAACCCACCCGCCACTCCTGGGGAGAAAGATGGGCAATTTCAGCCTATGGCATTTAAAGCCTCGGAAGCTCAATAGAGGGTCAGCTATACGTCTGTTCAGACTTCACAGTAATGAAAATGTATAAAACCTGTGCACTTATGTGTTACAGGCATATGATATACATACTTTTCTGGACCGATCTACTTCAATGGATTTGGCAGATGAACATTTCACCTGAGATAACGATGCAGGTTCTACTCTTTGGCCGGGTAGGTCCCACGTATGAATGGAGCAACTCTGAGTTCTTACACGCCAATCAGAGAGCATGTTGTTCTGAAGTAGTGACCCGTTCACCAATGCCATCAAGTCAATCCTGACTCAAAGTGACGCTATACACAGAGTAGAACTATCCCACAGGGTTTCTTAGTCATGAGGAGCTACACTACCAACCCATATATTTGAACCCATGGTTCAAATCCATCAGATGCTCTGCAGAAAAAAGATGGGCAATCTCTTCTCATGTTGTTATTGTTGTTGTTGTTGTTGTTGTTGTTGTTGTTGTTGTTAAGTGCCGTCGAGTCGCAGGCGACTCATAGTGACCCTATAAAGGAGAGTCCTCAACGCTTTCATGTCTCTCCTCCTCTCTCCAGGTTCATAGGGTTTCCAGAAGCAAGCTATTATAGAAGTGGATGCCACTCCTCCTTCCAAATTTGTTTTAATCGGAGAGTTCCACCCCACTCTCTATCCACATTGGGTAGCCAATCATTAATGCATTTGACACCTCAATGTACCGCTGTACGGCAACTTGTACACCAGGGCTATACGACCTAGAGGAATGTCTGAACAAAAACAATGGAAAACAGGCCCAAGGGGGTGCAACAATGAATGAATGGAATCCCAAAGTCTCTGTAGATGTTCATTGAAATGAAAAATAAACAACCTAAATTTAAAAAAAAAAGTCACCCACTTTCAGCTTGGTAGCATCCCATAGGAAAT
>NW_006399783.1:11821276-11822040 GCF_000299155.1 Elephantulus edwardii
TCACCTCTGGAATTGCAGTGCAGCTTCTTGCCACTAGGCCATCAGAGCTCGCCAAAAATCATAATTCTTATCTCTTGCTGTAGCACTGCCCTTCTCCAGCTGAGTGCTTAAAGTCCAGGGAAGTGCGCGAAATCACTCTGGTGCAAAGATATTGCTGTGCTCTGATTGGCTAGATTTTTCTCCACCCTGATTGGCCCAAATACAAACAGCAGCAATACCCGTTAGCAATGGCACAAGTTACGGAAACTTCTCGTGCAATGATGTCGATGCATCCAATAATGGGGAAGGGAAAAGTGCCAGCTCGGACATCAACAGCCTGACACTACCGCTCATGAACAATGATTTAGGGCACCTTCCTTCCCTCTGTGCCTCTGTTTTCTCAGCTGTACAGTGGACATGATAATGGAAGCTCCTAAAGGATGAAAGGGAGCTCAGAAGGCCTAATGGTAAAGAGCTGTGCGGTTAACCTGAAGGCGGGTGGTTTGAATCCACTGGCTGCTGCATGGGAGAAAGGTGGACAATCACCTCCCTGATTTACAGTTTCTGAAAACTCTCTAGAGAGTTAGTTAGCTGTGAATTGGTTCCAGTTTGATGGCACATAATAACAACATGGGGTAGAAACTGGGAAAGCAAATTAGAATATTTAGCACGGTGGCCAACAGTCTAAAACGTGAGTTGTTATTCTGTGTCACATGTTGAGTTTGGGGTGCGTTCGTTATGACTATTGGTGACCCACCCCTTTATTACAGAGTAGAACTTCTAGA
>NW_006399783.1:11825045-11835545 GCF_000299155.1 Elephantulus edwardii
TCTGTAGATGTTCATTGAAATGAAAAATAAACAACCTAAATTAAAAAAAAAAAGTCACCCACTTTCAGCTTGGTAGCATCCCATAGGAAATGCTAATATACTGCCTTACAAAACCTACTGGAAAATCAGCTATGAGTTGGTTCTGAATCAATAGCACACAACAACAATAAATTGTCATGGAAGCAGACTATCATATAATTGTCTTGGGGAGCCATTGGTGGGCTCAAACTGCTGAACTTGAGGTTAACAGCCAACCATGGTAACCAGCCGGGCTCCATTGAGAGACCCAAGATCTACAAGATTCCAGTCAGCCTGAATGTGATGTTCTAGTGGGTCACCCAGTGGGCCAGTTGACATAACAAAGCTAGAGGAAGGTACTGAACCAGGGACCCACAACCAAGGAAAGCGAGTCACCTGTAATCAGAGAAACCCAAAGCATGAGATTTGCAGAGAGGAGTGTGGGGAGGGCAGGGAGATGCTCCCCCAGCTGCACCACCTTGCTGGGGCAGGCCAGCTGTGCGAAAAGGCCAGGGTGGAACCAAGCAGCCAAAGTCTGCTCAAAGCCAGAAAATGATTGACCTAGAGAGCAACTGTAGACAATCGTCAAATGCAACGCATGCCAGGTCCAACCTGCCCTCCCTCCCGACAGGCAGGAATCATAACTGTACAAGCCAGGCCCCTGAATTCCTTTGTCTCATACATCACAGCCCAAATCGTCAGCACAATTCCCCCGGCAGGGTTTTTATGGCTGGTGATGATGTAAGGAGGCAGAGAAAACACAGCTGGTCTTGCGTGCAGTTTACAGAGAGGGCGCTGGGAGAGCGTGTTCCCATCCCCAAACGCCAGCCCTTACAGCTGCTCTGTGCTCCTATAAGGGCCAAGGGTCCCTGACGCCTCTCATTGAAGGAAACACGTGGCCCAGGCCAATGAAACATTTTCTTACCCAGAAAAAGCAGATGCCAACTTTTTTAAAGCACTGGGTATCTGTACTGAGGTTATTGGGGACCTGCCACCCCCAGCCTCATCCAGTCAGTCATCATTCTAGCCCACTTTACCTATCTAAGGGGGCCCTGGTGGTGGAATCCACAAAGAGTTGCACTGCTAAATCAAAGATAGTTTGAATCCATCAGGAATTCGATGACAGTTTGAGCTTCATGATGCTCTTACATTTACTCCATGCCTCATGCTGGATTGTAGCTGTTGTTGTTAGTTGTCATCAAATTGATTCCAACTCACATGTTTGATTCCAGCAAAACAGTTTTGCTCCATAGTGTTTTCAGAAGCAGCTCACCAGGCCTGGGTTGAAAGGCTTCTTTATCTCTCACTAGGATTCTACAACCACAGTTCTGTTTGCCTTCAGCTTTGTCAACTGCTGTCAAATTAGCCCTGACTCACGGCAATCCCAAGTACAACAGACTCAAATGCTGCCTGGTCCTGCACCATACCCCAAAATCCGTGGCAGATTGGGCTCTTATTATTCATAGAGTGTTCATTGGCTGATTTTTACAAGTAGACCATCAAGCCTTTCTTCCTTGTCTGACTTGGTCTGGAAGTTACAATGAATAGCATCATAGCATCAGCATCACAGCAGCATGCAAGCCTCCATGGAGAGACAAGTGGTGGCTACACATAAGAAGCACTGACTAGGAATCAAATCCAAGTCTCCTGTGTGAACAGCAAGTATCCTAAGTAACCACCGTTACGTCTTGCCTTCAGCCTTGTTGGTTTTAGGAACTATTGAGTCAACTAATGACTCATGAGGCCTCATAAACAACAGATCAGAACCATGCCCTAACCTCTGCCATCCTCACACAATCCCTGTCATAGTCATATCTATTAACACAGTCACTGTGTCAGTCCATCTTGTTGAGGGTCTTTCTGTCTTTTTCTGACCCTCCACCTTTCTCACTATGTATGATGTGTTTTCCAAGTATTGGCCACTCCTGACAACATGTATGTGAGATGAAATTTTGCCATCCTTGCCTCTAAAGAGCACTCTGATTTCACTTTCTTGAAGATAGACTTGTTTGCTCTTTTGGCAGTTCAATGGGTATTCAATTCTCTTCTTCAATAGACCAACTCAAAGACATCTTTTCTTATGTCATGCTTATTCATTGGCCAACTTTCATACACATAAGAAGTTATTGAAAAGAATATGGCTTGGGTGCACCTTAATCTTTAAATTAAAAGCAATGACATACAGTGCAACAATGAATGAATGAAAACCCAAAATCTCTGTAAATGTTCATTAAAACTAATAAAATTTAATAATAATTAAAAAAAGCAATGACATAATTGCTTTTTAGCACTTTAGAGAGGTTCTTGACAGCAGATTTTCCTAGTGCTTCATGTCTTAATTTCTTGACTACTGTTACTATTAGTTTTGTTTGTGGAACCAAGTAAAATGAAATCTCCACTTATCATGTGTCAAACTCTGGACCGGTCACTGAAGCTAAAGGGATAAAACATTAGTACTAGTCCTGGAGGTCTCTCTGTTTTCACACAGATGGGTCTTACCCCTATATGACTATGTAGACTATGCTGGGAGCAATAGGGAACTATTGATGGGTTGTTTTTTTTTTTTAACCAGAGAGGGCTGGGTGTGAAAAAAAGTATTCTTAGTAGTGGGGTGGAGGCCCGATTAGGGGTACTTAAAGTTGACTCAGTGAATGTGGTGGTGAGGTATACAAAATATGAACCGAGGAAAATTGGAAATTGGTAAAAGTGAAATGAAACACATAAAGATCAATATCCTAGACATTAGTGATCTCAGATGGACTGGTATTGACCACTTTGAATCAGATAATCTTATGAGCCATTAAGCTGGGACTAACAAATTTATGGAAAAGAAATGTTGCATTCACAATCAAAAATAACCTCTCAAGATCTATCCTGAAGTACAGTGTTCTGAGTGATAGGATACCATCCATATACATAGAAGGAACACCTGTTATTACAACTGTTATTCAAATATATATGCCAATTAATTGCTAAAGCCAACGATGAAGAAATTTAAGATCTTTATCCACTTTTACAGTCTAAAATTGAGCTAACTTGCAATCAAGATGCATTAATAATAATTGTTTACTGGAATGCAAAAGTTGGGAACTAAGAAAAAGGTCTAATAGTTGGGGAAAATAGACTTGGTGACAGAAGTAAGGCATAAGGCTGCAGATTGAAAGATAGAATTTTGTACAATCAGTAATTTATTCATTGCAAATACCTTTGTTAAAAAACATAAGCAGAGACTGGGTCTACAGTTTAGGAGGCTCATGTGTGAAGATGTCAGATTCTGAAAGGTGGGTTCTTCTTATTTTGGTTGAGGGTCAGATGTGGACCATTTGTTTTTATTTCATTCACAACCATGTGTGAGCTGATTGGATTTGCTGGCTTTAGCTAACAATGAAGTTTCTTGTTTAGAGCCAGTCAGGCCTGGTGTTAATTGTGTTTGGGATGGACACTCTTCTAAGTGGTACAGCATTGTTCTGTCAATTTACTGTACTGAAGTAAATTGGGGTTGCTGTGATACTGAACATTGTGCCATTGGTGTATCGAATGTCATAATTTTTACCCATGATGGACAGTGTTTGGCAGAGCTCCCAGATTAAGACAGGCTTGGAAGCAGGAGTAGCATCCACTTCCTAAACAACATGCCTCTGGGAACTCTATGAACTTAGAGAAATGACAATAGTTATAGAACAGGGTTCCAGGAATCCAATTCACTACATCTGTGGAAAGAATTGTTGGAAAAGCCCAATATTATCTTTCAAACAAAGCCAGAAGCTGACTGTGGGACAAATCATCAACTACCCAAATGCAAGTTCAAACTGAAGTTGAAGAAAATTAAGACAAATCCACAAAAACCAAAATGCAATCTTAAGTGTTTCCCACCTGAATTTAAAAACCATCTCAAGAACAGATTTGATGCATTGAACACTAAAGATTGAAGAACAGATGAGTTGTGGGATGGCATCAAAAATATTGGCTATGAAGAAAGGAAAATATCATTACAAAGACAAAGGAAGAAGATCAAAATATAGGTCAGTAGAGACTCTGCTAATTGCACTAGAATGTAGAGAGGCCAAAACAAAGAAAAGAATTGATAAGGTAAAAAAAGATGAACAGAAAATTTCAACAAGCAGCTTGAGAAAACAAAGCAAAAATTATAACAAAATGTGCAAAGATCTAGAATTAGAAAATGAAAAAGGAAGAACTCACTTGGCATTCTTAAGCTAAAAGAACAGAAAAACAAAGTTAAGCTTCAAGTTGCAGTAATGAAGGATTCTACTGACAAAATCTTGAATGATTCAGGATGCATTATAAGAAAATTGAAGGAATATACAGTCATTATACCAGAAAGATTGACAATGAAATCTTTCTAGAAGTAGCATATGATCATGAATCAATGATAATGAAAGAATAAGTTCAAACTGCACTAAGGACATGGCGGGGGGGGGGGGGGGGGGTGAATGGTCCCAGAAATTGATAGAATGCAATTGAATGTTCCAACAAACAGATCCAGCACAGCACTTGCTTACTAGTTTATGCCAAGAAATTTGGAAGACAGCTCACTGGTCAACTGACTAAAATAGATTCAAATTTGTTGACATCCAAAAAAAATTTAAAAAGATGATCCAACAGAATGTGGAAAATATCAAACAATATCATTAATACCACATGCAGGTAAAATTTTGGTGAAGAAACTGGCTAGAACAGCACATCAGAAGAGAACTGCCAGAAATTCAAAGTGGACTCAGAAAAGGTGATGGCATCAGGGATACATATCATTGCAGGAATCAGATGGATATTAGCTAAAAGCAGAGACTATCAGAAAGATGTCTCTGTTTTTATTGAAAGGAATTTGACTGTGAGATCATAACAAATTATGGCTAACATTGAGAAGAATAGGAATTCCAGAAGACTTAATTGTGGTCATGCAAAACCTATGCATAGGCCAAGTAAGAAATGGTTGTCCAAATAGAACAAGGGAACACCACATGGCTTAAAATCAAAAAAAGGTATATATCAGTATTGTATCCCTTTTCTATATCTATTCAATCGGTAACCTGAGCAGATCATCAATGAACTTGAACTCTATGAAGAGGAGTATGGCATCAGTCTCATCAACAACCTGCATTATGTAGATTACAAAACCTGGCTTGCTGAAACTGAGCAGGACCTGAGGTATTTGCTGCAGAAAATAAAGGACTGCAGCCTTCAATATGGATTGAAATTCAACAAGAAAACAAAGATTGTCACCACTGGGCCAATTGACAGCATCATGATAGATGGTGAAGAGACTGAGATTGTTAACAACTTCAGTTTGTTTGGCTTCACAATCAATACTCTTGGTACCAACAGAAGGAAATCAACAACCTGCATTGCACAAATGACACAAATTTGCTTGCTGAAAGTGGAGAGGACTTGAAACACTTGCTGCAGAAAATCAAAGCCTGCAGGTTTCTATATCAATTCCTTCCCTACATCAAGAAAGCAAAATTCGTCAATACTGAACCCATAGGTAAAAATCATGATAGATGGACAAAAGATTGATGTTGTCAAAGTTTTTGTTTCATTAGGGTTCGCAATCCCTTGGTAGAAGCAGCCAAGAAATCAAAAGGTGTGTTGCACTAGTATGTCAGAAAACTACTGAATTTTTGGCCTGGAGTCCACAGTCTGGGTGTCTACCATCGCTTCTTTGCTGAGCATAAGCAAGCACAGTTGAACTAAATGGTTGCCGTTGAGTTGATTCTAACTCAAGGAGACTCCATGAAGTGTCAGAGCAGAATTGTACTCCATGGGCTTTCCAAGAGCTGAGTTTTCAAAAGTAAATCTCCAGGAAAGAGCCTCAAGATGAACTCATGGACTAGAACTTCCTCCAGCTTCTACCCTTTGGGTTAGCAGCCCAGAGTGTAAACTGCAGCACCAAGGGACTCTGCTGTTGAGCCAAGCCCTTCATAAGTACTTCATATTTGAATACTGTCTTTCAGTTCAGTCTTTTTATAGGCGTTCGAACTCCAAAACAGCCCCAGGAAACAACTGTACCGTTCTCTCCCTTTCAGGAAACCGAGTCTCACTCAATTGCAATACTGTCTTAAGCACACAGCTAGTTGGTGACAGAGAAGGGCACAGAACACAGCCTCCTGGCTTTAAGAACTGTGGTTTCTGGACTGGGATGAGAGGCTGTGTCTTTTTTATGTTGACTGTCTTCAAGAAAACTATCAACCATAAATAAAGCTCTTACACGAGGTAAACAGTTCTTCCTGGTTTGCATAGAAAACTTCTACTTTTGTTTGTTTATTTGTTTGTTTTAAAGGTTGTTTTAAAACTGAAAATCCCACAATTCCAGGACCTCTCTCAATCCTGCAGAAATCAGAAAAGTTGGTCACCACACCCCAAAACAATTGGATGCAGTTATTGAAATCATTCCCATTCTATAGATGAGGCAACTTGGGACTCAGAAAAGGAGAAATGACTGTCAAAAGTCAGACAAGTAAAGCTCTGGTGGCCTAGTGGTGAAGAAGCTGCACTGCAATCCCCGAGGTGAGCGGTTTGAATCCACCAGATGCTCTGCTGGAGAAGGAGGGACAATCTCCTTGGTACACACACACAAAAATAATAAAATAAAATAAAATACAAGTAATTAGTAAACAAGCCAATACAAAATCAGTGTCCATTCAACTCTGAAACTCTAACTACTCCCAATAATCATCTATCCAATCAGTTAGTCATCCAGAATGTCTCAATAAAGTGGAGGTGTCATGACCAGAGGTGATGTTAGGGCACAAACACAATATACTATATTAAAAAGGGAAACTACAAATCTCATATACTGGATCAGTATTCTCATCAGCTCAATCCTCCTATGATCAAATTCTCTTCTTCTTTGAAGTTTTTCTTGATACCATATGTTTTTAGTTACGAAAATCATGTTGAAACCAAAGGCAAAATTCTTTTTAACTAATATGGATCGTGGCTACTTTGACTAACGGCGTTTGACTTTGTGAATCACAGCCAACTGTGGCTGACTCTGAGAAGAATTTGAATCCCAGAACACTTGATTGTGTTTATGCGAAATCTATACTTGGACTAAGAGGCAGTCATCAGAACAGAGCAAGGAAACATTGCATGGTTTAAAACCAGGAAAGGTATATGCCAGGGATGCATCCTATCTCCACATCTTTTCAATTTATACACAGAACAGATCATCTGGGAGGCTAGGCTCTATGAGGAAGAATGTGGCTTCAAGATTGGAGGAAGACTCATCAACAACCTGCATTATGTAGATGACAAAACCTGGCTTTCTGAAACTGAGCAGGACCTGAGGTATTCGCTGCAGAAAATAAAGGACTGCAGCCTTCAATATGGATTGAAACTCAACAAGAAAACAAAGATTCTCACCACTGGGCCAATTGACAGCATCATGATAGATGATGAAGAGACTGAGATTGTTAACAACTTCAGGGTTTTTTTTTACTCCATAGTCAATACTCTTGGTACCGACAGCCAGGAAATCAAAAGATTAATTGCACTTGGGGAAATCTGCTGTCAGAAACCTCTCCAAAGTACTGAAGAACAATGATGTCAGTCTAGAGACTACAGCCATGGTCTGCACAGTCACTTGCTGTATATCAGAGAGCTAGAATGACTATGATGACAAAAAAGAATTGATGTCTTTGAGTTGTGGTGCTGGAGAAGAGTATTGAATATACCATATACTGCTCAAAGAATAAACAGGTTCATCCTGGAGAGGGTGAAACCAGGCTGCTCCTTGGAGCCAAGGATTTTGAAGCTTCGTCTGGCATACTTTGGACATGTTGCAAGGAGGGACCAGTGCTTGGAGGGCGACGTCATGCTTGGAAGGGTGAGGAACAGTGCAGAACAGGAAGACTCTAGACGAGATGGATTGACTCAGTTACTGGATAATGGAGGTAAGTGTGTCAGAGACAATGAAGTTGGCTCAAGATAGAGCAGGGTTCAAAGCTGTTGTACAGAGGGTCAATATGTGTCACAAGCAATTCAAGGGTACATAACCACAAAAACATGTCCCAAGAGGACTCTGATGGTAGGACTGGTAAGGTGAGTCCAATTTCCTCAGCTTCACACAGGTATAAAGGTTTTATAAGACAACAGCATGTACTATGACTGGGATAGCAGTTTGCCAAGAAACTTAGGAGACTGAAAACGTTGATGGGTAGTATATGTCCCATGAGTCACAAAAGGGTTAACTATAGTTGTATTTCCACAAGGCTTCCAGATCAGCTAGTGGAACAGCAAGCTTGACAGATGTTTTTCCCCACTGAATTGGCCAAGGATTTGACTGTAACTGTGTCTGTACCCAATGCCAAAACAACAGGCCAATTAATCCAATTCCATTGGCCAATACAGTGGAAAGAGGGGGTGGGGAGAGAAAAGAAACAATGCCTGTTGTCTGAGACAGATGACCCAGTTGAGGACTGAATCTGGCTGGTTATTTCACTACACTGACCAGTCAGGTTGGTCATATTGAGTCCCCTTGAGGCCTTTGATGGACCCAGCCTGAACCAGCTGAATTAACCAGTGCTGTTGACAAGGTCTATAAATTGACCCCATCTCCTCACATTTAAAAGTCTAGATCAAACTAACAATGGGAGTTGTACCATTTTGTGTTATATAATGACTCCTCATGTTAGACACTTGCTGGAAATCATTATTTTCAAAGGCCTCTGAATTGCATTATGTAAGAGTCACTAGCTCATGCATTATGAGCCGACCAAGGGGGGGAAAAAATGACATTTAAGATATTGCACAAGTTTTAAAACAAGTGGCTCTACAAATAAACAGTGGATTTAAAAAATTTTTAAAAGGATATAAAAGAGTTTATAAACCCAATAAAGATGTGACAGAGGCCAAGCAAGATGAAAAGTAGAAGTTGAAAGCTGTGGTGAGCCACCTCTTGATGCCTTCGGAACACTCAAAGCCAAAATAACTCCTCACACAGAAGGAAGGGGCGCCCTCTCAGAAACACCAACCAATACCACAGCCTCCTGCCTGACCTACCCTATCTCCACCAAGAAATTGTTTGGCTTCAATGTAAAAAGTACAATGAGTCAGTAAAGGATTTCACTAAGGAGTAAACCAAAGGACTTTTCTTTCCCCAGCCCTTCAGCAGCCAGCTTGCACACCAAGCACAGCTCACCAAGAAGAGCCAGGAGCCCTGATGCATATTCCTTTCCCATACATCTTTCCCAAAGTCTTACAGTAGTGTAGTTGGAGTTTGAAGCCTATTTTCTAAAAGGAGACTCTGCTTTTAATTCTGAGTACTTATTTTCAACTATGCTAGACTTTCAGTAGTAGCACACTCTGACTCCCATTACCTGTTTTGGGTTGTGATTATTTAGGAGATCCTATCTGAAACTTCGTCTCACATAGGTTGGTCATGTTGTCAGGAAAGACTCATTCTTGGAAAAACAGATCGGCAAAGGGAAAAAAGAACCTCAGAGATACGGATTGACACAGTAACTGCAACAATGGGCTTAAAGGCTTTGGGAACAATCTGAGTATTGGATTCTTGGCCCAATACCTCCACCTCACAGAAGTCACCAGTGTCATTGGTGATGCACTGCCCTTGAGTAGTTTGGGAACAGGAGACATATTAAGAGGATTAGAGAACCATCTCCAAGGACTGTTTGGATGTTCACATGAGACACCCCAGGGATTCTCAGAAAGAACCAAGGGAGATGTGAGGGAGCCCAATGTGTGACTCAACCCAGATGTCTCCATTGTGTGAATTGCAGTAAGAGCCTGTGAAAGTTGAACACATTTACACCGTGAAACTGGAGAGTCCTGGGAAAAATTAGGTTGACATTTGCTTTAATGACCGTTTTGGAGGCACTTACAGCTCTACCTGACTCTCAATTCCCTTCCAGACGCACAGGTCCTCTCTATACAACAGAACTACAAGTAACAGAGCTACACTGCCTGTGGCGTGTCCTGCAGATGGGTCAATTGTCCTCACTTTCCAATCAGAGGAGGACTCAGACACCAATCAGCTCAATTTATTCATTATCTTGCACAGCCCAAGCAGTGAAAAAAGGATGTTGGCTTCTGCAATCAAGTTTCCAGTCTGGCTCCAATCATGTCAATAACCCCATTTCTTTTCCTATTCTGTTCAACTCAACCTAGATAATATTTATGGGGGACAAGTGAAAGCATGTAAAGGAGCCTTGTTCCAAAGCAGGCCACCCTGCCTGTCTCCAGCACCGCTCTGTCAGTTTGTCATTCTACAGTAGATTGCATGTAACTATGATGTTGGAGGCAATGCCACTGCTGTCTCAAATACCACCAGGGTTCTTAGTGGCATGTTGAATACTAATTCCAGACTAAGAAAGATGAGGAAGAAGAACCTGGCAACCTACTTCCAAACCTTAGTCAATGAAACCTTTCTGAAACACAATTGAGCATTTTCTTTTTTTTTTTACCTTTTTTTTTTCTATAATTATATTTTATTAATTTTCATAA
>NW_006399783.1:11837061-11862241 GCF_000299155.1 Elephantulus edwardii
AGAGCCAACATTGTTCTTAATGGAGAGAGGTTAAAGGCATTCCCTTTAAGAACAGGAACTAGGCAAGGATGCCCACTATCACCTCTTTTATTCAATTGAGCATTTTCAAATAGAGCGCCAGAAGATTGAACCCTCTAGGTCGGAAGACACTCAAAATGCACATCAATGCAACAATGAACACAAGATACAAATGGTCATGAAGACGTACAGGACTCAGTAATGCTTTTTTCCTTGCACATGGAGTCGTGTTGAGTTGGAACTCACTTGACGGCAGTTAACAATAACAATATGTCTCTCTGCAGAGCGCCCATATACCACTCACAAATTCACAAGGGAACCTTACCTGAAGGGTTTGGTAGATCTGATGTCAGTCTAATGACTGAAGAAATCACTTTCTACATTCTTAATATCCATCCGTGGGGTTACCCTCAACTGCACCCAAAGTTACACCCATCCTCCATAAAATCCACTGATGCTAAGTCAATTGTGACTCAGGTTTCTGTGCGTTTAAATCTTAATGGGAGGAGATCGCCCAACATTTCCCCCAGAGCAGCTAGCAGATTCAAACTGCTAACCTTTTAGTTATCAGCACAAGTAATACACTACACCACCAGAACTCCCACATTAGCCCACATCAGACAGCTGGCTGGTCCAGGGTGTGAAGGACCAGCCTCCTTGCTCAATTCTGGACATCTCTGAAGTCAGTTCAACTTCAAGGTCTCCTGTGAGATCCACAAAATCCTTGGCTGTAACCACATCATAGTCCAACTTTCCCAACCGCACAGTCTTGTTAACCTCTTAGTGTGACCGATTTTACTCCTGAGAAGCCTTCCCAAATAGCCACTTCCTGGTGGCAGCCTACCATCACCTTTGCCTCAGTTCAGGACAACTCTTAAGGATGTCTGTTGCAACTGCATAGCTGTTCAATTTTTTCCTCTGCCCAATTTGTTTCCCTTACTCTATCCTAGGCGCTGTTTCCAAGAGCAGCCCCCAGGAAACCTCCCATACATATATCTTCACCTCAGAGCCTATTCCCTGTGCTTGCTGCAGCAGCACATATACTAAAATGGGAACGCTACAGAAAAGATTAGCATGGCACTGCAGCGTTATTCACCATCACAAGAACATGGAACCAGCCCAGATGTCCAATCACAATTAAACGGATTGAAAAATTATGGCACAGTCACACAATGGAAACTGTGCAACACAGAGAAACAATGATTTTGAAAATTACCAGCTAACTTGGAAGGGACTGGAGAGCATTATGCTAAGTGAACTAACTCAGTCTCACAAGGACAAATACTGAATAAGACCATTATTGTAGAATGAATAAGAGGATCCAAGGTGAGGAGGTGGGAGTAGAGAGTTGAGGATGGGCAGGGGCAGCAGGATTAAAAATAAAATAAAGTTGGACTCCCTCCTTGGGAAAAAAACAAGCAATCTATTTCCTTGGTAACACAGACAAAGACAAGTAGTAACTTCTAATTAAAGTCCAAAGGCATCAAGGATACAGGAGTTCAAGCTACAAAAACTCTTGAAGGCTTTGAAAAAGAGAATATGCATTGTACCTTCTCCGTGATGAGAAGGGGTGAGAGAGAATTACTGACTCTGGTTGAATCTGTCATATGCCGAGCACTGTGATAAGTGGTTCACGTCAAAATTCCATTTGAGTGTTTTACCCTCTAGCCAGATGACTCTCATTAAACCCACTTCACAGATGAGGAAATTGAAGACTAGTGAAAGTGAGCAATGAATGGTTGCTTATTTAATAATAAGAAGCATATCCTACTCCCAGGAAGAGATACCAGAGTCAGCATTTGAACTTGGAACAGTTAGCTCCAAGGTTGGACATTCTTCCCACTAAATCACATCCCAGTGGGAAAAATAATAATAATAAAGCATAAATACATGATTATGGTGACTGATTAAGACACAGAAAGAAGAACCAGTTGAGGTCTGGTCAGAGAAGAAAGCCAACCATGGATATAAACTCAAGACATGGACTTTCTCCTGCCTCCTTAAATGGTCCAAGCCAATACCAACACTAGGGTGACATGAATGTGGACTTGCTTTGAGGGCAAAATCTAGGGACCCACTAAACTGGATGATCAAGCAAGATAAAGAATACCATAATGCACTTTTTTAGGAAATTCTAAACTAATACCAAAATATCCCTGATGGAGATAGAGACCTGCACTTCCAAGGCTCACATCCATGGCCCCATTCCAGTCTCAGTGCACACCGTCTTGGCACACAACTATTCAGTATATCATTGTTGTTGTTGTTAAGTGTCATCGATTCATAGGCGACGCATAGCAACCCTGTGAATGAAAGTCCTGGACACCTGAATAACTGTTGTCCTTTCTCCAGGTTCATAGGGTTTCCGGAGGCAAGCTATTATGGAACTGGATGCCACTCCTGCTTCCAAGCTGTTTTAATCAGGGAACGCCTCCAAACTCTGTCTGCCATGGTATATAATAGGTGGCCAAAAACTATATCCTGCTGTGGTCACCACTGTTAACCTGGGAATTTCTTCTTTTTCTTGATCTGCAATCAAGCCTTGTTATTCATAGATCCCACATCTGTGAGCTCACCTACTTGCTAAAATGTACTTGAAACTCCAAAATCAATGCTCAGGGAGCTTTCATAGTTATCTGGAGATGTGCACTGGGCACAAGAAACCTGAGTTACGTGCCTGTTGAAGTTACACAAGGCTTCTCACTGTGTTCACGGGGACTTTATAGACCACACCCACTGTGAATAAGGGTGGTGGGAGGGAGGAAATTATGCAACCATGAATTTTTTTTTTAAAAAAAAAAAGGTCAACTGGGAGGTGGGTAGGGAGGAAAATACGCAACTATCACTCAAAATCCAACTTTTCTATAAACTTTCCTTAAAATCACAATTTGAAAAAAAAATGGGAGGATTAGCCATCATAGTAGGGCAACCACAGTGAATGGTTAAGAGATGACTTCTACAGAGAACTAGTTTGAGATCTGTCTCTGTTTTTAGAGCTGCTACAACACAAAATACCACTAATGTACGGTTTTAAAGAACAGGAGTTCATTTCTGTCACCATTTTAAAGGTCAGAAGTTTAAATCAGAATCTTGACAGTAACCACATGAGTCCCTGGGTTCATTGGTATCCTCCCTCTCTGTGTGTCTCTGGGCCTAATCTATTCTTTTTATGACTCAAAAGTGATTAAGTGGGAGCTCAGGTGGCCTAGTGGCAAGAAGCTGTATTGCAATCCCAAAGGTATGTGGTTTGAATCCACCAGATGCTCCACTGGAGAAGGAGGGGCAATCTCCTCCTCTGCCAGTCAGATCTAATTTGACAGTACACAACAAGAAATTAAAATTTTTTTTAGAAAAAATTTTTAAAAGTGATTAAGTTTAGACTCTACCCTACACTGGCATGGCTTCATTTGGATAACAAATAAAAATTATATTTCCAAACATGGTCACATCTACAGGTGCAGAGGCGGGATCCTAACATATATTGTAGAATGCTTGCTGTTGTTGTTGTTGTTACATGCCATCGAGTTAAAACCAAGTTGTAGCTAACCCTTGAGTAAGTTTTAAGAGGCCACAAATCACAAAGGAGAACAATGTCCATCTTTCTCCCTCTGATCAGCTGATGGAGTCGAACTACCTGCCTTTAGGTTGACAGAGCAACTTCTTACCTACTAGGCTACCAGCACTCCCCTAGGATCCCTAAAAGAACCCATATCCCAACTCCA
This sequence comes from Elephantulus edwardii, assembly GCF_000299155.1. Taxonomy (NCBI): domain Eukaryota; kingdom Metazoa; phylum Chordata; class Mammalia; order Macroscelidea; family Macroscelididae; genus Elephantulus; species Elephantulus edwardii. Next base: position 11,840,802 of record NW_006399783.1, read on the forward strand.
ACACTACCGGATTGTGTATTCTTAGGAGACTTTCTTCATCTTTCTTAGACTCAGATCATGCCTGTACTATTAAGATAATGATATTATATTGCTGTGTTGAAAGACCCTTGGGGCAAAGTACATAAGATGTCAAGCCCAGGCCACTCACTGGAAGGTGGAGGATTCAAATCCTCCGGCTGCTCTTTAGGAGAAAGATTTACAGCCTCTCATATAGATTTACAGCCTCCAGAGCCCACTGGAGGGTTCTTTGAGTTGGGATCTATGTCAAGGCAAGTGAGTGTGGCAAATTCATTAAGTATCAGAGCCCTAACAGCTTGTCAGCCCTCATTAAGCATGCCATAAGGACACATTGTGAAGGAAATAGATACTTGGAGAAGTGTATGTAGATGTGTTTAGAAAAAGATTCCATCCCACCAACTCCCCTTTCCTTCTAAGCCTGATAAAGTTGTCTTTGAAATTCCCTACCATTAATGCTCGGTAGAAACCTAGCCTGTCTTGAAGGAGTCCAGCATCCCCAAGGGGACCCGTACATTAATCTGGAGAGCTTATGAAGTCAGCTTGTTGTTGTTTTTTATCCCCTGGATTGTGAATATTTCTAAAGCTGGTTTGTGGCGTGCACACGTCCTAATTCCTTCAGCAATCTTGGCCGGGCAAGCTCAGCAGCTTCTCCGGGTGCTGCGCTCCAGGACTGCTGAACCAACAAACACCCCTCTGCTTGTACACAGTGCAGGAGGGACAGGCCAACAATGACCCATCTCCACCACTTCCAGAACGACCTGGCAAGTTCACTGGCGTTCATGCTCTTTCAGGTTTCAGGGGGGGCTGAGGTTGAATATTGGCCTTGAGATGCACCCTTGGCTGAACCAAGTAAGTTCATGAAAAGAAAAAACACAAAACTGTGGAACCAGAGCTAAAAAAAAAAAAATCTCTATTGGGTTCCAGTTGTGTCACTCAATTGGACCCTTTCCAACACAGGAGAACAAGTACGTGGAATAAAATGCCTCAAAGAAAGGGCCCACAAAGGGCTGTAGTAAAAAGTACATAACTTTCCACTTTTGCAACACCAGGGGCTGTAGTCAAATCCTAGTTCTACCTTGCTTGAGCTTGAGCTATCCACTTAATCGCTCAGAATCTTAGAGGTTACTTCGTAGTCAATAAGGTTACTAACTGAATCTTTAGAGTCTCCAAGAAGTATAATCAATGTGCTTGTCTGCTAACCAAAACATTGGAGATTCAAATCCACTCAGAGTCCACTTTGGAAGAAAGGCCTGGTGATCTACTTCTGAAAAATCAGAGATTTGAAAACACTATGGAGCCCAAGTTCCCCTCTGACACACTCGGGACAACAGGGAGTAGGAGTCAATTCAGTGCCAACTAGTTGATGTGAATCATTGCATCCATCAAAAGATAGTGATGGTGAGGGACCCCACATAACTGGGATAATTCTGGAGTCTCCTTACTGCAATTAGGTCAACTTTCACATAGCTAGAATTTGTCAGAGTTGGACCAGGCCAGAAAGGATATCTTGTCCAAGTTTCTGTTGCATACTCACTACTGCAGCCCCTGGGACTTCTGTCTTATGGCTGACCTCATCCGAAATGAGTAGAGAGTGCTACAAGAACAAAAAAAAGAAAGCCGTCAAGACAACATTTTATTAAAGAGAAATGTATTAGAAGGGTATCTCCCCACCCCCATGTCTAAGATGTCACTGCCATGTGACTGTGCTGGTCATGGTTGATGGCAGGGGCGGGCGGGGAAAGTGCAGGATGGAGGGGCTGGTCCTGGCAGCCGCACAGGACTCATGACCTCTCCACGTGCTGTCCCCAGGGCCGGTGCTGTTAGGTCAGAAGCTGCATCTGCAAGATGGCCTGGAAGTCCCTCTAAGGAAAAGAATAAGGCGGAGGCTCTTCTCTAAATCATCAAGGAACAGCCCAGCTCAAAAGAACACAAAGGAAGTACACAAAAGAGAGTTTATTTGTTCTGCCGCTGGAAGTCCAGAGGCAGGGGGCATTTGGGCAAGACTTGGTTCACGTCTCTCTGGAGTCTTCAAGGATCCAGCTTTCTCCCGTCTCCTTGTCCCCTGCTCTGCCTTAGGCTGACATCTGCCTCACCCTTAGGCTGCCCGCCTCTCTGTTACAAGATGCTTCCAACAGCAACAAGGGCTTCCTAGCTACAGTAGGGGGAAAAGAGCACCTCCTAAGAGCTTCTGTGAGAGGCAAAAAAATAAGTAAAAATCTTCCTATCAGGGGGAGGGGGAAAAAGAAAACAAAAGCTGTTGTCAAGTTGACTGCAAGCCATGACCACTCCTTGGCTGATTTTTTCAGGGAGTAGTTCACCAGACATTGCTTCCAAGGCACCTTTGGGTGGAGTCAAACCAGCAACCTTTTGGTTAGCAGCTGAGGACATTAACCATTTACCCCACTCAGAAATCCCTTCTCATAAGACCCCAGCAAATGCTTCCCCAGGCTTCTCTCCAATCACTGTCACTGTCAGAGTAGTTAGCTGTGAGCACAAACTTAACCTGGAAGCTAGGACTCAGGTCTGCTTTTCCTTGAAGTATAAGGACTATGTGCCACAGCACCCCAACTTTTATTTACATTTTATTTCAAATAAAGAGAGAGTAGATACTGGGTGGTATAACTGAATGGTAACACAGTTAATATATATGTTGTTGTTGTTAGGTGCCATTGAGTCAACTACAACTCACAGTGACCTTATAAACAGTGGATCTGAACCCTGTCTTCTCCTGTGCCATCATCTCTGGCACACTCGAGCCCACCATTGCCGTCCCCATGTCAATCTTGTTGAGGGTCTTCCTCTCTTTTGCTGACCCTCCACATTTCCAGTGATGTCCTTCTCCAAGGCTGGCCCCTCCTACCAACATGCCCCACGCGTGTGAGATGAAATGTCACTAATCTTGCCTCTGAGGGGCACCCTGCCTGCACCTTTTCAAAGACATGTTTGTTTTTTGCTGCAGTCAATGAATTATTCCGTACTCTTCTCCAACACCACAGCTCAACATAGTAATATAGTTTGGCTAGTAACCAAAAGTTTGGGGGTCGGAGTTCCTACTTCTGAAAACCAGCCATTGCAAAGCCTGCAGAGCATGGCGCTCTTCTGCACACGTGCATCCCTGTGACATGGAATCAACTCCTCAGCCTCTGACAACACCACTTACTTCTAGATCCCATGCAAACGCAAAAACCTACCAGCCTCTCCCTTCAAAAGCTCTTTTCCTGCATGTGAGGCCTCGGCCCTCAGAGCTCCACCTGAGGTTTGCTTCCCTTCTAACCTGGAGAAGACATCGCAGCCTCCACCTCCAAATGGCACTGCCCAATATGCAAACACGGTCAGCCTTGAGCTAGCCTGCCTTGGCCACTTCCCACCTGGGCAAACTCACCTTCCCAGACTCTCCTCTTGTCAATAAAAGTGTGAAAATAATGCACAAATTAGGCCTCAAAACCAATGTTGTCTGCTGGGGAATTGGCTAGATTATTCTCACATTTGCAGAGCCCCACTTTTTTATTATCAGTAATGGCTGGAACAGCTTAACCTGTTGCAATGTTAATGCTAACAGTATGCAGACTCCACTGGGGGCGGGGGAGAAAGAAGAAATAAAGAAAACAAACTCTTTATAAAGGGAATTGGAGGCCCCAAAAGACAACACTTGCACTAAGTGGGCTGTGAGTGGCCTCAGGCTGGGTCCCCAGAGATCTATAACTTTCTAGAGCCTCTGCAAATAGGATGCTTAAAGCCGTCTCCAGCCCCAAGCTGGATCCACTTACAAACAACAGGACTCCTGCCCAATTGCACTGCTCTGTCATTCCTGGTGAAGGCAATTTGAAATCTGACTGACATTTGCAGGTCTGTGTTCCGAGCAATGACCCATCCCTCCAGGCAATTGGAATTGGAAACCCACTTGCTACCCTCACTCCCGGCCCTGAATGTGAGCAGAAAGCTACATCAACAAAAAACACTTGTTCACATATCCACAATGTGCAGACACCGAATCTCATCAGCCTGAGGTTTAGGAGCAATAGACTGGGAACTATCTGATGCTGTCCCAACCGGGGACCCCAAAATGTTTGGGTCCTGTCTTTTGTTGCTAATACTCACAATAGGTCTAAGTTTGATTAAATGTTCCACAATTCCTATTCTTCTCAATGTTAATCATAGTTTGTTATGATCCACACAGTCAAATGCCTTTGAGAAGTCAATAAACAACAAATAGACATTCTTCTAGTATTCTGCACTTTTCTTCAAGATCCATCTGAAATCAGATTGAACTTCTGACTGTTCTCTGCCAATGTATTGTTCTAGCAATTTTTGGATGAATGATCTTCAGGAATTTTTTTTATATTGTATTAATGATATTTATGTCAGTTTGAAGACTAAGGTGAGCCTGATTTAGGCAATGATCTTTTTAATACTTGCTACGTGTCTGAGACCTGGACAGTGGATAAGAGTGACAGAATAAAAATTGATGTCTTTGAGTTATGGTGTCGGAGAAGAGTACTGAATATCCCATGGATTGCAAAAAACTGCAGCCAGAGTACTTTTTAGAGGCAAGGATAATGAAGCTTCATCTCATACTCTGGGCACGTCATTCTTTGGAAAGGGACATCATGCTACTAAAGGTAGAAGGTGAGCGAATGAGAGGAAAGCTTTCAATGAGATTAATTGACACAGTGACTGCAGCAATGGGCTTGAGTATGTCAGAAATGAGGAGGACAGTGCAGGATAGGACAGGGCTTAGATCTACTGTTCATAGAGTCTCTGAGAGTTGTATTTGACTAAGCAGCATCTAACAACAGCACCCACCACAGGGAAGCCAAGAAGCAAAAGTAAAGCGGAATCAAAGGAACCGTTTCAAAAATAGCAGCCCAAGTGATCTTTACAGAGCAAAAACACAAACGTCCAGTTGCATGAGAGCCACTCTGGTTCATGGCAACTGTATGCGTCAGAGTAGAAGTTTAGGCAATAGGATTGTTGTTGTTACGTGCCATCAAGTCTCTTGCGACTCATGGTGACCCATGTACAAGAGCTCTAAACTCTGCTCTATCATGTGCCAACCTCAATGTCGCTGACACACCTACCCCATTATCCAAGTCACTGAATCAATACATCTCATCGAGGGTCTTCCTCTCCTGTGCTGTCCCTCCACCCTCGCAAACATGATGTCTCTCTCCAAGGACTGGTCTCTCCTTGCAACATGCCCAAAGTATATCAGATGAAGCTTCAGAATTCTTTCCTCCAAGGACCAGTCCAGTTTAACCCTCTCCAGGACAAACCTGTGTGTGGTCCTAGCAGTCCATGGTGTATATTCAACACTCTTCTCCAGCACCACAGCTCAAAGGCATCAATTCTTTTTCTATCATCCCTAGTCACTATCCAGCTCTCTGATGCGTAGCAAGCAATTGAGGAGACTGTGGCCTAGATCAGGCACACCTTAGTCTCCAGACTGATGTCATTGCTCTTTAGTGTTCTGGAGAGGTCCCCGACAGCCAACTTTCCCAATGCAATTTGTCTCTTGATTTCTGTTGAGGCCAAGAATGTTGATTGTGGAGCCATGCAAACTAAAGCTGTTAACAATCCAATATCTTCACCATCTAGCATAATGCTGCGAATTGGCTTGGTGGTGAGAATCTTTGTTTTCTTGATATTGAGCTTCAATCCATACTTAAGGCTGCAGTCCTTGACCTTCTGCAGCAAGAGCTTCAGATTCTCCTTCGTTTCAGCAAGCAGGGTTGTGTCATCTGCATAACATAGGTTGTTGATGAATCTTCCCCCAATCCTGATGCCATATTCCTCCTCGTACAGCCCAGTGTCCTGGATGTCACCACACTTTTTCTAAGATACCTCTGAGTGAACTTGAAGTACCAAACTTTTGGTTAGTAACTGAAGACATTAACCACTTGTATTACCCAGGTACTTTAAAAATAGAGATATCAGATACTAAATACACTCAAGACAGGTGAATAAAAATCAAAGTAGATCCAACCATCTCTACTTCAAATCTTACTCTTTTTTTTAATTTTTCCAAAACTTACTCTTAAAGTCATCCTGCTGATGCATGCTCAGAACAAGAGAGTGAGAGCAACAGATAACACAGTGAGAGGCAATCTGGTACCATGAGGGACCCTGAGTGCCCTATCCACTAACGGGTGTGAACAGAGGAAGGCTAAGAAGAGTGTCGTCCTTAACTCTTGGAGTCAGGCCTTTTAGTTAGGAATTAGGTGAATGGGTTGATCAGGAGGATGAGGCAGGGAAGTACATTCTGGGTCCATGGAAGAGTTTGTGCGGATGCAGGATGTGAAAGATTATCAAATCCAGGAGCACAAGTGGTCATATGTTTTAGAGCAGAGATGTCAAGAGTGAAGGGGGTCAGGGGAAGGAGGTAGCTAAAGTCTCTAGATTACAAAGGTTGTGTTGGACATCCCTGCCTTTTCTGTGGTCTTACAGGATGCTTGACTTTGAATGTAGCCATGTGCTTTGCTTCAGCTTGTTGGTGCTAACAGACATTACACAAGTAAAGATTAGACATGTGCATCCAAGGCTAGCATTGCCTTCTTATACTCCTGTCTTAAACCATGAAAAGAAAATGCTCAGGCAGCTACTAATCCAAGAATGAGAGACGTATGAAGCCGACCTGGGTCTCTACACACAGCCAAACCCTGCTGAGCACAGTCAAGATCAGCCATACCCAGCCAATCCACAGACGCATGAGAAAAAACAAAACACTTACTACTATCCACCACTGATATCTCATGCTATTTGTCACACAGCAAACGCTAACTGACTCGGTATTGTATTGTTGGCTATGAATGGAAATTATCCTGAAAATTTAACAAATCATTCTATGACTTTGTGCAGAGAGAGGGCTGAAAGAATCCTCTCACAACCTTCCCAGCTTACATCTGGAGGGTGAAACAACCCCAAGCAGACCCTGGTGCAGTTATGGATGTGTTTAAAAAAACAAAAAAGATCACAATTTTTTTTAAAGCACACAAATTGATTAAGAAGTTGATTAAACCCACGATGACTCCATGGACGCCAGAGCAGAAGCACACACTAAAAAATTTTAAGTGGCTGTGTTTTCAGAAATACATAACCAGGCCTTTCTTCTGAGGCACTTCTGGATGAACTTGAGCCTCATATCTTTTGATTAACAGCCAAGAACATTAACCATTTGTACCACCCAATTATACACACAACACATGCACTATTCCTTGCTGATAAGCTGATACAATAACATGCCTATGTTCAATCAATCCTCAAGTTTCTCCACAGTTTGTTGTGATCCGCACAGTCAAATGCCGTTGCACAGTCAATGAAACACAGATAATAGACATTCCTCTGGGACTCTTTGTTTTCTGCCAAGATCCATCTACATTGACAATAATGTCTCTAGTGCCATGACCTCTTCTAAACTCAGCTTATATGTCTGGTAATTCTCTGTCTATATACTGCTCCAGTCGTTTTTTTTATCATTTTCAGCAGAATTTTGCTTGCATGTGATATTAATAGTATTGTTCAATAATTTCCACTCTATCCGGTCACCTTTTTTTGAAATGGAATAAATCTGGATCTCTTCCAGTCAGTTGGCCAGGTAGTTGTCCGATTTCTTTGCACAACCTGGTAAGCACGTCCATGGCCACATTTGTTTGTTGAAATATGTCAGTTGGTTTTCCATCAATTCCTGGGGCCTTATTTTTTTTTTCCCAAATCCTTCAGAACAGCCTAAGCTTCCTTCTTCATCACCATTGACTCTTGATCATATGCTGTTACTTTAAATTCTTCTGTCAGCCAATTCTTTTTGGTACAGTGACTCAAATTGTGGCTAAACTTGAAGAGAATGGGAATCCCAGAACACTTGATTGGGCTTATGCTAAACCTATACTTGAACCAGAAAGTAGTCCTCAGAAACACTATATATGTAAGGAAACACTACATGATTCAAAATCAGAAAAGGAGTGCATCAGGGATGCGTCCAGTCTCCATACCTTTTCAGTCTACATGCAGAACAGATCATTCGGGAGGCTAGGCTTTATGAGGAGGAATGTGGCATCAGGATTGGAGGAAGACTCATCAACAACCTTCATTATGCAGACAATACAACCCTGCTTGCTGAAACTGAGGAGGACCTGAAGTGTTTGCTGCAGAAGGTCAAGGACTGTAGTCTTCAATAGGGATTGAAGCTCAACATCAAGAAGACAAAGATTCTCACCACTGGGCCAACTGGCAGCACCAATATGGATGGAGAAGAGATTGAGGTTGTTAATAATTACAGCTTCCTTGGCTCCACAACCAACACTCCTGGCACCAACAATCTGGAAATCAAAATACAAATTGCACTAGGGAAATCTGCTGTCAGGGATTCTTCAGAGTACTGAAAAACAACAATGTCAGCCTAGAAACTAAGGTGCACCTGGTCCAGGCCACAGTCTTTGTAATTACTTGCTATGCATCAGAGAGTTCAGCAATGACTAAGGAAGACAGAAGAAGAATTGATAATGCCTTTGAGTTATGATGCTGCAGAGGGTTCTTGAACATACAATGGACCACCAAGAAAACAAATAGGTCTGTCTTGGAGAGGGTGAAACCAAGTTTATACTTGGAGGCTAGGATTTTGAAGCTCTGTCTCATATACTTGGGGCATGTGGCCAGGAGGAATCTATCCTTGGAGGTGGACATCATGCTTGGAAGTGTGGAGGGACAGCGCAGGAGAGGAAGACCCTGGATAAGATGGATTGACATGGTAACTGGGGGTAATGGAGGTAGGTGTGTCAGATCCAATGAGACTGGCTCAGGAAAGGCCAGGCCCAAGGACGGGCAATCTCCTCCCGTGTTATTAACCACCTCTGAAAACCTACCAGAGGATCACTTCTGACTAGATGGTAAACAACAACATGCTTAATCCTGCAAAAACTCCACCACTCTCAACCACCTAGCAGATTCCCTTTTCTCCTTCAAGCCTTCTTTTTAAACCCTTCTCAGAACATTCCCCAGGCTAAATGAGGAGATCCGACAGATATCATGCTACTGAGCTGGATTCTTTTCTTGGCTGTGAGCTCCTAGAAAACAAGGACAATTGTGCCTTTATCGTGGGTCCCAGCACCTCACATAGTGCCTGGCATAGAGTAGGGCCTGCTAAATGTCTGTTGAATGAATGAGCCCCTGAACCCTCCTAGCTCCTCACACAAAACAGGGCCAGTGGGATTCAGGCAAGGAAGACTTGGTTGCCTGGCTGCCAGTATTTGTCCTAATTAACCGCCTCACCTGTTATTTCTTTCTTCTCTCATTTGGAATCACAAACTCCCTCCCATTTGCTGCACAGCCTCTGCTACAGTAACCTCTTTATTCTGTTTTAATAATACCTAGACTATGGGCAGAGTGACATAAAGGAAACCCGTGAGTCAAAACATCTAGGGAAGGAAAAATACAGGTGACCTATAAAGTCCTCCACCAACTTTCCCCAAGACTTCATGTTTGGACCTTATAAATCATGGGCGCCCGTCCCGCACAGCGCAGGCCAGCCACACTTGCCATGTGCTGCCCATCTTTAAGAGGCCCGGTGGCACAATGGCTTGTTGATGCAGGGTATTTATGCAGAATTTCCCACATCAATCTTGATGCAAGAAGGGAGGTGATGTCATGAAGCAGTGAAACAACTATCATCTGTAGAAAGTCCTTGGCAATCAGGGCAGAGTCACACTTGTTTACTTACTCAAAGGCGGGCAGGTTTGCAAGAGAAACACAGAAATTATACTCCAAAGGCTGGGCGAGCTGAAAATATCCCTGCCCTCTGACCCAGGACTCATCCCCCTTCTAGGAATCTGCCCGAATAAAATCTTCAGGGAGGTGCACAGAGAGTTGCACTGAGGTCTGTGTGCACCATTTGATTCCAGGAATGATATTTAGAAAAGAAAAAAACGGAGAAGCAATCTCTTCTTAACACAGCTGGGAGGTGGTTAAGCAAAGTTCGTGCTATCATTAGACGCTGTCGGGTTGGGTCCAACTATTTCCTTGGGGGTCTTGCTCTTTTTTCACTGACCCTCTACTTTATGAAGACTTCTTTCTTCAGGAACTTGTCCCACTTGATGGTGTGTCCAAAATATGTGAGTCAACCACTTGCTATCCTACTCCTAAGGAGTATCTTACTGGTCAAATCTGGAACAATTTTATTATCAAAATAAAAAACCAAGTTAATCTGTTCACCTTATCCTGACAAGTGGAGCTCTGCTGGTGTGGTCCCTAGGGAGTTGCACTGCTAACCCAGTATCTCTCTGGCTGTTCAAATCCACATCAGGAGAAAGTTGGATAATCTCTGCCTGTGTGATTTAGTCTTAGAAACCCAGAGAGCTGTGAGTCAGTTTTGACTCTCTGACAATGAGTTTTACTGTCATAAATTAATAAATTGGTTGATCAATCTTCTATTTTGATGAAAGAAAATATTTAGAAGGAAAATGACAAGTGTTGGTAAGGATGTAAAGAAACCGAGCCTTCATATGGGTAGTGAGAATGTAAAATGGCATAATCAATGTGGAAAAGTTTGGCATTTCCTGAAAAAATTAAACACTGAATCACTACATTGGTTTTAGGTACCATTGAATCAACTACGACTCATAGCAACCCTACGAACAACAGCTCTGAGCCTAGCCCTATCCTGCATCACCCTTACAATTTCTGCCATACTAAAATCTATTGCAGTAGTCCTGTGTCAGCCTACCTTGTTGATGATCGTCCTCTTTTTTTATTAACCCTCCACCTTTCCCAGCGTGATGTCTATCTCCAAGGATTGGTTTCTCCTGAGACTATGCTCAATGTAAGTGAGACAGTGTTATACCATCCTTGCCTCTAAGGAACATTCTGGTTGCACTTCCTTCAAGATAGATAGATCTCTTGAGAGTTTTTTGGTAGCCCATGGTTTATTGAATATTTTTTTTTTTGTCAATGCTGCAAGTTAAAGGCATAGTTCTTCTTTGGTCTTCTTTATTCATTGTCCAACTTTCAGATAAAGGAAGCAATTGAAAATACCATGGCTTGCATCAGGCATGTCTTAGTCTTTCAAATTAAAACTTTGCTAGTTAGCACTTTCGAGACGTCCTTGAAAGTAGATTTCTCCAATGAAACAAGTTTTGATTTCTTGACTGCCAAATAGCTACTCTGAAGACTGTTGAATGAATTATTAGAGTATGATACAGTAATAAAACTTAAAAGAGGAACATGTAATCCAGTGTTCATCACTACATTATTACTGCATTATTCACAAAAGCCAAAAGATAGAAGCAATCTCAAATAGTAATGGACAGACATATGGATAAATAAAATGTTTTCTATTCAATGGAACATTAATTATGAAAATATTAAATTATGATGCATGCTACAGTATGGATAAGTATGTCGCCTAATCTCCTCACTGCTGGTACCAAGTGTGCTGACTGGATTCAAACAAGATTAAGTCATTGACAGTTTCAATCTTTTCTCCATCTATCATAATTTTGCCTATTGGTCCAGTGGTGATAATTTTTGCTTTCTTGACATTGAGATGCAATCCATATTGAAAACTAGTGTTTGATCTCCTGCAGTAAGTGCTTCAAGTGTTCTTCACTTTTACTACTATAGCACTTGTCTGTCAGTTTACTGTCCTGAAATAACTTGTGGGTACTATGATGCTGAAAGCTGTGCCACCAGAGTCTCAATCACCAGAAGGGTCATCCGTGGTGGATAGGATTTAGTAGAGTTCCTAGATTAAGACAGACGAAAAAGATTGGCCATCCTCTTCTGAAATACCAGACCTATGAAACCCTATTCCTTAAGAAACACTATTTTCTTCTGTGAATGAAGGAAAACATTTAGAAATACTAAGATGATGGGTTCGCATCATGGAAAGCATAGTAAATGTCACTGACTTGTATACATAAAAAAGGTTAAAATGGTAAATGAGCTCATTTTGCTTTATTGAATTATTGATTTATTTAACCAATTGCCTCTGGTTGGACATTGTTTTTGTTTTCTTTTTTTTATTGTGGTAAATACATACGTAAAAAATCATTTTCTATATTAACATTCTTTATGTGTACAATTCAGTGACACTCATTTCATTCATCATGTTGTGCAACCAACAAAAACTTCCATTTCCAAATTTTTCCATCACCTCAGATAGAATCCCCTAAGCAATCTTCCCCCTCACACCCTCCCATCATGGTAACCACTAATACGCTGGTTACCTAGATCTGTACAGTCTTGTTTATTCTAGATAAAAACCATGCCTGAAGTCAGAAAGATGGGATCTCTGTCACATTTTTTTAAGAATGTGTGCTTCCAAACCAGTCTGAGCCCAGCCTATGGTAGCCAGTGACTGTAAAACATTAAGTATAATCCATGGGGATCAGGCTTTTATCAAGAAAAAAGGAACTACTACAGTTGCGTTGTTGTTGTTAGGTGCTGTAGAGTTGACTGTGATTCATAGCAACCCAATAACCAAGAGATTGTCACTGTCCCCTGTCCTACACCACCCTTACCATCTCTGACATGTTCCAGCTTATTATTGCAGTCACTATGTCATTCCATCTCTTAGAAGGTCAACCACTCTTTAGCTGATGCTCTAACTTTCCCAGTGTTTTTGCCCAAGGAATAGCCCCTCCTGACAATATACTCAAATTATAGGAGCCAAAGTTTCCCCATCCTTGCTTGACTGCAATTTCCTCAAGACAAATTTGTTCATTCTTTTGGTAGTCCATGATATATTCAATACTCTTTGCCAATATCACAAATCAAAGACACCAATTAATCTTTTTTTCCCCATCCTTATTCATGATCCAATTTTCAGATACATTTTGAAAATACCATGGCTTTAATCAGGTGTGCCTTAGTCTTTAAATTCAAATCATGCTTATTAGCACTTTGAAGAGGGCTTTGAAGGCATATTTTCCCAATGCATCACTTCTTTTGATTTTTTGACTCCTGCTATCATGGGTATTGGCTGTGGATCCATGTAAAAGGAAATAATTGACAACTTCAATCTTTTCTTCATCTATTATGATTATTTAATGATCCAATGGAAAGGATTTTTGCTTTATTGATTTTGAGATGTAATCTGTATTGAAGCCTGTAGTTGTTGATCTTCCTCAGCAAGTGTTTCAAGTTTGCTCCACTTTCTACAAGCAAGGTTGCATCATCTTCATGGCACAGGCTGTTGATGAGTCTTCATTCAGTCATGATGTTACATTTTTCTTCATACACTCCGGCTTTTCAAATTATTTGCTCAACATTCTAATTGAATGGCTATGGATAAGGGAGGCAACCTTGATTCACACCTTTCCTGATTATAAACTATGTGGTGTTTCCTTGCTCTGTTTGGACAACTGTTTCTTGGCACAATTAAGTGTTCTGGGATTCTTATTATTCTCAGTGCTAGCCATAAATTGTCATGATCCACACACTAAAATGCCTTCGCATAGTAAATAAATTGCAAGCAAACACCTTTCTGGTATTCCATGCGTTCAACCAAGATGCATCTATATCAGCAATTATATCCTACTTTCCACAGCCTTTTCTGAATCCAGCTTGAATTCTTGGCAGTTCCATGTCGATGCACTGTTCCAGCCATTTTCATAATCTTCAGCAAGATTTTATTTACATGTTTCACTATTGACATTATTTGTTAATTTCATCTGTCTTTTGGATCACCTATTTTGGAATGGAAACAAATATGGATTTCTTCCGGTCACTTGGCCAGGTAGTCATCTTCCAAACTGTTTAGTATATTGTAGCACATCCAAGGATGCTTCTGTTTCCTGAAACATCTCAGCTGGTTTTCCAGCGATTCTTTGCCAATGTCTTCAATGCAGCTTGGACTTTTCCCGTCAAATCTATTGGTTCTTGATTATGCGCTACTACCTGCAGTGGTTCCAGGCTAATTCTTTTTGGTGAAGTGACTATATTCCTCCCCACTTCGTCTGTGGTAGTTTGCATGTTTCTGTGATGCTGAAAGCTTTGCCATAGCCATGTCAAACACCAACAGTGTCGCCTATGGGTACAATTTTCAGGGAATTTTCTCAAGACAGACTGAGAAACATGACTGACCTTTTACTTCTGAACAACAGGACTTCAAACATCCTATGAAGGAAAGATCTAGGAATATGAGTATCTGTCAAAAAATAAAGTTGAATACATAAAGATCCACATCTTAGGCATTAGTGAGCTAAGATGGATTGCTATTGGCCATTTTTAATTACATAATTATATAATTATATATGATCTGAGGAGTACCTGAGGCGCTTGTTGCAGAGGGTCAAGGACTACAGCCTTCAATATGGATTGAGGCTCAATATCAAGAAGACAAAGATTCTCATCACTGGACCAATTGGCAGCATCAGGATGGATGATGAAGAGATTGAAATTGTTCACAGCATTAGTTTGCTTGAATCCACAGTCAACACTCTTGGCACTAGCAGCCAGGAAATTAAAAAATGTATTGCAATGAGAAAGTCTGCTGTTAGAGACCTCTCCAAAGTACTGGAGAGCAATGATGTCACTCTGGAGACTAAGGTGTGTATGATACAGGACATGGTCTTTGCAATCACTTGCTATGCATCAGAGAGTTGGACAGTGACTAGGGAGGATAGAAGGAGAATTGACGCCTTTGAGCTGTGGTGCTGGAGAAGAGTATTGAATGTATTGTGGACTGCTAAGGAAATGAACAAGTTCATCCTGAAGAGGGTTAAACGAGGTTGCTCCTTGGAGGCAAGGATTCTGGGGCTTCATCTGACCTACTTTGGACATGTTGCAAGGAGGGAGTGGTCCTTGTAGAGGAACATCATGCTTGGTAGGGTGGAGGAACAGCACAGCAGGGGAAGACCCTCTGGGAGATGGATTGATTTGGTGACTGGGGTAATCAGTGTGAGTGTGTTGGAGACAGTGAAATTGCCACAGAAAAGAGCATGGATTACAGCTATTGTACATAGAGTCACAAGTGACTCAATGGCACATAACAACATATGATCTACTGACTTGGTGACAGAAATTTAGCTGGAGATAGAATGATAGAATTCGCATATTCGGTGATTTATTCATTGCAAATCTCTTATAAAAACACAAACACAGACTATACACATGGATTTCACTTGATGGTATGCATACGAATCAAATTGATTACATCTGTGAAAGTAATCGCTGGAGAAGCTCAATATCAGCTGTGAAAACTTGGCCAGGTGCTGATTGTAGAACAAACCACCAACTACTCATATGCAAGTTCAAGCAGAAATTGAAAAAATCAAATCTACAAGAACCAAAATTTGACCTTAGTTCTATCCCACTTGAATTTCAAAACCATCTCAGGTAACAGGTTTGAGGCCTTGAACACCAATAAGTAAAGACCAAATGAGCTGTGGGAGGATATCAAGAATATCATTCATGAAGAAAGCAAAAGGTTATTACAAAGGCAGAGGAGGAAGGAAAGACAAAGATGGATGTCAGATGAGATTCTTAATATTTCACTAGAGCACCAAGAAGCCAAAGGAAAAAAATTAAATAAATAAATAAATTTTTAAAAAAGAAGCCAAAGCATAGGGAAGAAATCAAGAAATTAAAAGCTGGAGAGAAGATTTCAAAGGGCAGCTCAGTAAGAAAGAAAAGCACTATAATGAAATGTGCAGAGAGCCTTAGAAAATCAAAAGGGCCAAACTTGCTCAACATTGCTTAAGCTAAAAGAATTGAAAAACAAATTCAAGCCACGAGCTGCAATACTTAAGGAGGCTTTGAACAGAATATTAAATTATCCAAGAAGCATTAAAAGAAGATGGGAGGAGTGTGCAAAGTCACTGTACCAGAAAGAATTGGCAGATACAGAAGAATTTCATGAAACAAAGTATGAGCAAGAGCCTGTGGTGACAAAGAAAGAAGGTCAAGCTGCTCTGAAAGAATTGACAAAAAACAAGGCTCCAGGAGTTGACGGCATACTAATTGGCGTATTTCAACAAAGATACACTGCCCTGGATGTGCTCACCAAGCTGTACAAAGAAATCTGGAGGACAACCATCTGGCCAACTGACTGGATGAAATCTATATTTTTTCCCATTCCAAAGAAAGGTGACCTGACAGAGTGGGAAAGTTATCAAACAATATCATTAATATCACATGTAAGTAAGATTCTGCTGAAAATTAGCCAAAAACGACTGGAAGAGCACATCAACAGAGAACTGCCAGATGTGCAGGCTGGGTTAAGAAGAGGCCATGGCAGTACGGATATTATAGATAATGTTAGAATGATCTTGGCTGAAAGCAGAGAGTACCAGAGGAATGTCTGTCTGTGTTTCATTGACTATGCAAAGGCATTTGACTGTGTGGATTACAACAAACTGTGGCTGACTGTGAGAAGAATGGGGCTCCCAGAACATTTGATTGTGCTTATGCGAAACTTATACTTGGACCAGGAGGCAGTCGTCAGAATAGAGCAAGAAGACACAGCATCGTTCAAAATCATGGAGGGTATAGGCCAGGGATGTATTCTGTCTCCATATCGTTACAGTCTATATGCGGAGCAGATCATCCAGGAGGCTGGGCCATATGAGGAGGAATGTGACATCAGGACTGAAGGAAGATTCATCAATGACCTGCCTTATGCAGATGACACAACCCTGCTTGCTGAAACTGAGGAGGACCTGAAGTGCTTGCTGCAGAAGATCAAGGACTGCAGCCTTCCATAAAGATTGAAGCTCAACATCAAGAAAACAAAGATTCTCACCACCGAGTCAATTCACAGCATTATGCTAGATGGTAAAGAGACTGGATTGTTAAGAGCTTTAGTTTCCTTGGCTCCTCAATCTTGATACCAACAGTCAGTAAATCAAGAGACAAATTGCACAGGGAATTCTCCAGAGAACTGAAGAGCAATGACATCAGTCTGGAGACTAAGATGCACCTGATCCAGGCCAAAGTCTTCTCAAAGTCTTGCTATGCACCAGAAAACTAGATAATGACTAGGGATGATAGAAAGAGAATTGATGCCTTTGAGCTGTGGTCCTGGAGAAGAGTTTTGAGAATACCATGGACTGCCAGGAGAAAAAACAGGTTTATCCTATAGAGGTGAAGCAGGCTGTTCCTTGGAGGCAAGGATTCTGAGGCTTTGTCTGACATACTTTTGGCATGTTGCAAGGAGAGACCGGTCATTGGAGTGGAACATCTTACTTGGAAGGGTGGAGGGACAGAGAAAGAAAGGGAGACCATCAATGAGATGGATTGATACAGTGACTAGGGCAATGAGGGTATTTATGTCAGAGACTATAAAGTTGGCATGGGATAGAGCAGGTTTCGGGGCTGTTGTCCATAGGGTCGCTATGAGTCGCAGGCAACTCAACAGCACATAACTACCATAGCATATGATCAACTATGCCAGGAATGAAAAATTGAAGAAGAATGGAGTCACATTCACCAACAACCAGAACATTTCAAGACCTTTGCTGATGCACAATACTATCAGTGAAAAGATAATATCCATACACATACAAGGAAGAATGATTAATATAACTGTTAATAAAATATACACATCAACCACTAAAGCCAAAGATAAAGAAATTGAGATTTTCTACCAATTTTTGCAGTCTGAAATTGATTAATCATACAATAAAAATGCATTAATAATAATTGGTGACTAATATGCAAATGAGCCCTGCTGGTTTAATGGTATGAAATTGCACTGCCAACCCAAAGGCAGATGGTTCTAATCCACACACCAGCTGCTCCAAAGGGGAAAGATGGACAATCTCTTCCATGTGATTTACTGCCTCTGAAAATTAAATGAAGGGTCAAATGAATAGGTTCTAACTCCACGGTACATAACAACAGAATGCAAAAGTTAGCAATGAGAAGGAATGGTAGTTGGAAAATATGAGCTTGATGTGAGAAAGGAGGTTGGAGTTGAATGACAGAATTTTGTACAAAGATTTAATCTTTACACTTTTTAAAAAAACATAAACCATGACAATGTATATAGGCCTCACCTGATAGATTGAACAGGAATCAGATTAACTACATTTTTGGAAAGAGTAAATGGGGAAGGGGGGGGCAGTAAATGGAGAAGCTCAATATCAGCAATCAAAACCAGGCTAGGGGATGACTTTGGAATAGATTATCAATTACTCATGTGCAAGTTCAAATTGAAGGTAAAGAAAATTAAAACAAGCCCACAAAAAGCAAAATACAACCTTAAGTCTATCCCAATTGAATTTAAATTCATCTCAAGAATAGATGTGCTGCATTGAACACTGAAGACTAGAGAAGTTTTAAGATAACTTCATGCAAGAAGAAAGCAAAAGGCCATTACAAAGACAGAGGAGAATGAAAAATGACCAAAAATTATTTTTTATACTTTTTGTGCAATATTTCAGCAGAAATTTATTACTTAATTTTAAAAATCTCTGCAGTTAGTTATAACAACAAAAACATTTTGCATGAATATAACTTATACATATCCATATATCTTAGCTGGCAAAAACTCTAAATGCATTTGCTTCTTATTTTCTTTTTGGAACCTTCTAATGTGTTATATGAAAAGAGAGAAAGACAAATTGAATTGGGAAAGTCAGGGACCTCCAGGAAAACTAACAGGTCTGTCCTAGAGAGAATGAAACCAGTCTGCTCCTTGGAGGCAAAGTTGTTTTGTTTTTATTTTTTACAAAATGTATACTTTATTTGGTATTGACAGGTTTGAACATTTTCTTTTTTTTATTTCCATTCATTCATTGTTACACATTTTCTTCCCTGTCCTCCCTCACCCCCAGTTCACTTTTTTCTTTGGAAAAAAGTTCTTTCTTTGTTATACATTCCTTCCCCACCCTACCCGCCACTCTGCCTGCAGCCCCAGGCCACTTGACTATGCAACTTATTCTGGACTCTTGTTAGGAGGCAAGGATTTTGAAGCTCTATTTCACATATTTTGGGTACGTGCCCAGGTAAGACCATCCCTGGTGAGGAACATCATGTTTGGAAGGGTGGAGAGACAGCACAGGAGAGGAAGACCTCTGATGAGATGGATTGACTCAGTCACTGGAGAAATGGGATTAGGTCTGTTGAAGATGAAGAGATTGGCCCAGGATAGCTCATGGGTCAGAACGAATGCAAATAGGGCACTATGAGGTCGCAAGCAACTCAGTGGCACAGAACAACAGCAATGTGTTCTGTGCAGAAAACAAAAGATGAACAATCTCCTCCTGTGCAATTTAAAATACTGTTTTTTATAACCCACTGGAGGGTCAGCTATGGCTCAGTTCTGACTCGAAGACACACAGTCACAATACTATGTGCTATGTGCTCTTTGCTTGCAGACAAAGAAGACTTGAAGCACTTTTCACTGTTGCCTTCAGTAAGGATTATACATAGTCCACATAAAGAAAGTTAAAATTATCACAACTCACCCAAAAAAATCATGATTAATGGGGGGAAATGACTGAAGTTGTCAAAGATTTCCTCTACAATCAACCAATATACATGGAAGTAATAGATCAGAAATCAAATAAAGTCAGGAGTTGGGCAAATCTGCTGCAAAAGTCCTCCTTAAAATGTTAAAACAGATTGAACAAATCTGGCTAGGAGAAAGGACAACCAGAGTGCTCCTTAGAAGCAAGGATGGTAAGACTTTGTCTCACACACTTTGGGCATGTTGTCAGAAGGGGCCAATCCTTGGCGGAAAATACAACACACTGGAAAGGTAAGAGGGTCAGTGAAAGAGAGGAACAGCCCTAGTGAAATGGAGTGACTACTGCAACAAGAGGATGCAGCACAGGGGAGATTGTAGGATGGCACAGGGTAGTGCAGAGTTTCCTTGTGTTGTTCATAAAGTGGCAATGAATCGGAGGCCACTCAATGGCAGCAATGTGCTCCCATCAGAACTATCGTTACTGCCCAGTTACAAAGATGCCTCAACTCATGTGGCTTCATCTGTACTCACTATAATGCTATTTATTTCATTCTGCTTGCTGTTTTTATAGTCCTGATTTTGTCAAATGTTCTGATGGTTTTAGGTAACGGTTATTGTTGTTGTTGTTGTTGTTATTGTTGTTAGAGGCCGTAGAGTTGAGTCTGACTCATAGCGACCCTATGAACAACAGATCTGAACCCTGTCCTATCCTCTGCCATCTTCACACTTCATGACACAGTAGAGCTTGTTGTCGCAGTTACCGTGTCAGTCCACCTGGTCAAAGGTCTTTCTCTCCTTCTCTGACCCTCCACCTTTCCAAGCATCATGTTCCTCACCAAGGAATAGCCTCTTCTAGCAACATGCCCAAAGTACGTGAGGCAAAGCCTCATCATCCTTGCCTCCGAAGAGCACTCTGGCTGCATTCTCTCCAAGACATATCTGTTTGTTCTCCTGTCTGTCCATGGGATGTTCACTGCTCTTCTCCAACACCACAGCTCATAGGCATCAATTCTTCTTCTGTCATCCCTATTCATTGTCCAGTTCTCAGATGCATAGCAAGTGATCAGAAAGACTATGGCCTGAATCAGATGCACCTTAGTCCTTAAACCAAAATTATTACTCCTCAATAATTTGGAGGGGTCCCTAACTGCAGGCTTTCCAGTTGCATTGACTCCTTGTTTCCTGACTCTGGTATCAAGGGTGTGAATTGTGGATCCAATAACAGGAAGTGGTTGACAGTTTCAATCTCCTCTCCATCCAACATGATATTGCCTACAGGTCCAGTGGTAAGAATCTTTGGTTTCTTGACATTGAGATGCAATCCATATTGAAGGCTGCATTTTTTTATCTTCTACAACAAATGCTTCAAATTCTTCTCACTTTCAGCAAGCAAGGTTGTGTCAACTGTGTAACACAGTTTATTGATGAGTCTCCCTCTGATGCTGATGCCACATTCCTCTCCATTGAGTCCAACTTCTCAGATAATTTGCTCAGCATACAGATTGGATAGGAATAGAGAGAGAATACAACCCTGACACACTCCCTTCTTAATTTTAAGCCATGCAGTGTTCTGCTTCATTCACACAACAGCCCCCTTATCCAGGTATAGATTTCACATGAGCATAATTAAGTGCCCTGGGACTCCCATTCTTCTCAATGTCAGGCCCAACTTGCTATGATCCACACAGTCAAATGGTAAGTTGCATTTATGATCCAATATCAATAACTTTCTTAACTTTGTATCATAATTTGAGGGAACATTTACAGAGCAGATTAGTAATCCATTCAGCCATTCATATATATTATAAAAAACTTTTTTGGAGAATGGATTGATAATTAAAAGAAAAAGTATAAAAAGGCTTCCACTCAGTTTTTAATAATATAACTATCATAACTCAATGTATACCCTAAAGAGACCATAAATGGCACCCAAGTAGATATATGCAAACCCATGTTTCTTGCAGCTTTGTTTACAATAGCAAGGAGTTGGGAACAACCCAAATGCCCATCAACAAACGAATGG
>NW_006399783.1:11862626-11875475 GCF_000299155.1 Elephantulus edwardii
AAACGGGGTGGGGGGGGTGGAGGGGCAGGGAGAGGGGTGCAACAATGAATGAATGGAATTCCAAAATCTCTGTAGATGTTCATTGAAATGAAAAATAAAGAAATAAAAAAAATTTTTTTAATGTTATGCAATAATTTTGTTGGCATTATTCATATAATCTAAGAAGTATTACAGTTAAGTGATTTATAACGATATTTACTTACAAGGTGTGGCCCATCATATTTTTATCTCACTTGGAGGCATAAAAGAGAGACAAGTTAGCTAAGAGGAGAACCCCAGTACCAAGAGGGAAGAGTTGGTAGAAACAGAGTGAGTCCTTTCGGACTCAGGCCTCTGTTCTAAGAAGTATCCTGACATCAGGATACTTGACACATGGAGGCTTACAAAAGCTGAAGGTTTTCAAACAAGGGCCTCTCTCCAGAACTGACTGAGCGAGGCCACCCCTAGAGCTGGCACCTTGAATTATACTTCTAGCCTTCTTAATTATAAAAGGATAATTTTCTATTGTTAAAACCATTCATTTGTGGCACCTCTTTTAAAACAGCACTAGATGAGTCAAGACACAGACCAGGCAGCATTGCATTCCATTGTTCAAGGGGTCATCATGATGATGGCCAACTCAGCAGAAGTTACAACAGTGACAACTTTCAAATCCGTTTCGTTCTCTTTATCTACTACACTGTAATATGGAGGCACCACAATTTATTTAACTACATTTTCCTGTTAATAGTCAGACTGTTTCCAATGCTACCATTTACTCTTAAAAATATGCTGCATGGATAGGAAATCTCAATATAGTGAAAAAGACAATCCTACCAAAAGCAATCTACATGTTTAACGCCACCTCAATAGAGATACCAAATTAATTTTTCAAAGAGAAAAGCGAACTGGCAAGTTTATTTGGAAAAGAAAGAGACCTCAAATAAGCAAAATACTTTTTTTGTAAAACAAAAATGAAGTGGGAGGCATGGCACTCTCTGACCTCAAAACCTACTACACAGCTGTAATAACCCAAACATCATGGTACTGGTACAATGACAGACACGTCAACCAATGGGACAAAATCAAGAACCCACAAATTAACTCATCCACCTATGGTTATCTGGTATTTGACAAGGAAACAAAACCTATCAAAAGTGGAAACTGCAATCTCTTACAAATAGTACTGGGAAAACTGTACTTCTACCTGTAGAAAGCTGAAGCAGGATCCACATCTCACACTATAAGCAAAAAACAACTCAAGGAGTATCAGAGACCTAGGGGTAAAGTCCAAAACCATAAAGACCATAAAGGATCAAATGGGACCAAACATAGAAGGCCTAGCCTATGGTATAAAAAGGTGGCAAATACAGCCAGCAATGCATAACCATAAGAGGATAATATCAATGAATGGGACCTTCTAAAGATTAAGTGACTGTCTGCATCAAAAACTTTTTTCTAAAAGAGTGAGAAAAACCCTACTGACTGGTGGAAACGTTTGGCAATACCATCTCAGGCAAAGGTCTCACAACAAAGGTTTACAGAAACTACAGGGCCTCCACAAGAAAAAAATCAACTGATAACCCAATTACAAAACATGTAAAAAACATAGAAAGACTTTTCACAGAGGAAGACATTTGAATGGCCAACAGACATATGAAGAAACACTCAAAATCACTGGCAATAAGAGAAATGCAAATCAAAACCACGAAGAGATATAATCTCATTCCAGTAGCAGTGGCAAAGTTTAATAGTACAGCAAGTAATAAATGTTGGAGAGGATATGGAGCAATTTCTCATACACTGTTGGTGGGATTGTAAAATGGTACAACTACTCTGAAAGGCACTTTGGTGTTTCCTCAAGAAGCTGAGCATAGAAATTCCATATAACAGCTATTCCACTGCTAGGAATGTACCCCAAGGAAAATGGAACTGAGACACAAACAGAGATTTGTATAGTGATGTTCATAGCAGTGTTATTCACAATAGCAAGAAACTGGAAACAGCCCGATTGTCCATCAACAATTGCATGCATGGAGAAATTGTGGTATATTCAGACAATGGAATACTATGCAACACTTGGGTGCAACAATTTAGAAAAATACTATATAATGTGGGAGAGGCTAGAGAGCATTGTGCTGAGTGAACTAATTCAGTCTTATAAGGACAAATACTGTGTAAAACCATTTTTGTAAAAATAGAAAGATAACTAGTAATATGTGTCTCAAAGTGCAAAGGAGGGAAGCGAGAGGGGCTGAGGCACTTAGGGTGGGGAGGGTGGGGAAACCATGAGGTCACAGAGTTTGGTGGGTAGAGGAATGGGGTGAAGGTATTAGGAAACACCCAGAGGGGAACTGAAAAAGTGGGGTGATGATGATAGTGGGTATAGATTAAAGGTAATTGGTTTTATTAAATGCAATGTATGGGAATGATCATATGAAAGGCAATGTGAATGAAGGAATGTGTAAAACACAATGTATATGAATGAAACACAATATGTGTGAATTTTTTATGCAAACCAATATAAAATTTAAAAACATACATGTTTTAACAAACCACAGTGCTGCAGGGGAAATTCTTGTTTCTGGTTCTTCATGAACATGTGCAGGTATTTCTCTAGGGTAGATACTCCAAAGTGGAATTGCTGGGTCATAGGCTATGCACATTTTTTATTTTTATGTCCTTTTAAAATTTTAATAGATCCTGCCAAATTTCCCTCCAACGTGGCAGTACAAATTTATAGTCTCTCAGCAGTACATGAGAATTTCCCACACTCTTACCAGCTTTAATTTTCCCCCCTAATCTGATAGCTGTGCTCAGGCTGTTCGTTCATAGGGTCGCTATGAGTCGTCTACGACTCGACGGCATTAAACAACAACAACAACAATCTGATAGCTAAGAAATGGCTTCTGGTTGTGTTCATTTGCAATCTTCTGAGGCAACGTGAGCTGGTGTCCTTCTTCCGACTCCTTGCTCCTAGGCAGGAACTCATTCATTCAGGCTCTGTCTTACAAAGGGAGTCTCTGTAGTTGAGTCTGCATGTCTTTGCTACAGTAACTCAGGAAAGTGTATGAACCTTTGTGGTTCAGAGAGCTGTGTGAGGATTAACTAAGACAACTCATGTGAAGGAGTTAGTACAGGGGTTGGTATCTTGAAAGCACAAATAAATGCCAGCTATTGTCACCAGCCTTGTTATCATTGTTAATGTTTTTAGGTGCTATTAAGTCAAACATAACTCATAGCACCCTATGAATGACAGATCAAAACCTTGTGCTATCCTGCCGCCCCCCATGATCTCTGCCACACTCAAGCCCGTTGTTGCAAACACTGTCAATGTATCCATTGGTCTTCTCTTTTGCTGATCCTCCATTTTTTTAAAAAAGGGTATCTTTTTCCAATGACCATCCTCTCCTGACAACATTCCAAAGCATTAAGAAGTTTCGCCATTCTTGCATCTAAAGAATATCATGGTTACACTTCCTTCCAGAAAGATTGGCTTATTCCTTTGGCCATTTGTGGGATACTAGTCCTTCTCGCCATCACCACAATTCAAACGCATCAAGTCTTCTTGGGTCCTCCTTATTTACTGTCCAACTTCCAGATACATATGAAATAACTGAAAATTGGCCTGGGACAGGCACCCTTTAGTTTTAAACTAATGTCTTTTGTCTTTAAAGCAGATGAGCCCAATACAACATCTTCCTATTGTTATTATGACTCCACAATCTCCACTTTTGTGGAGTGAGATGGGCAGCTTCTGACAGAACCCTCAGTGATCCCAGCCTTCTGATGGTCAGACCACTTGCCACGAGCTGATGCCAACTCATGGAACACTTAGGAGGAAAGACAGTGAATGTGGGTGTCAGAGTAGAACTGTGTTCCAGAGGGCTGAATTTTCAGTAGATACCAGGTCTTTCTTCTGAGATGCCTTTGGGTAAATAGAAACCTCCGACTTTACATTTGCTTGGTTGTTGTTAAGAATCATATGTTCAGTGACTATAAATCACATGGAAGATTGTCCATCTTTCTCCCAAGGAGCAGCTAGAGGACTCAAACCACCTAATTTTGCATTGGCAGAGCAACTTCATAACACTAGGTTACCAATTCTCTCTTTTAGTTAGCAGTCAATGGTATTAACCATTTACACCACCCAAGAACCCCTCTGTGTGCTCATGCCTTTGTGTAATCTCCTCTCCTTATAAATAAACTAGAACTGGGAGCCCTGGTGACCTAGTGACAAGAAGCTGAGCCGGAATCCCAAAGGCACACAGTTTGAATCCACCAGATGCTCCACTGGAGAAGGAGGGGCAATCTCTCCCTGCTTTCCTGCCAATCGGATCTGACTTGATAGTACACAACAACAAACAAACAAAAATTCTTCAAGAATAAACTAGAATTATTTACTTGTTCCTAAAGACCTGTTGTTGTTATGTGTCATCTAACTGACTGCGACTCTGACAGACCATCCATCTGAACAAAGGATCTGTATCTTTCTGGGATAAGATAAAAGTGATAAAACAACACTTCCAAAGCTAAGTGACCAAAAATTGCAACTTCCAACTGTCTGACATATTCCTAATTACTCTTGTAGCATAGTCCATAGCGGATTGTGCTGCTAACCCCAACTTAGTGTCTCCTGTGTTTTGAATTCACAAGTGATGAAGTGGGAGAAAGATGACAGTCTCCTCTCATTATAATTTACAGCCTCAGAAACCTGCTGGAGGGTCAGCTGTGAGTCACAACCAACTCTGTTGCAGTGAGTTTGCATTTCAGTTCCTGGAGATAAAATCCCCTAGAATGTTATATAAGCTGAAAACAAACTACATACTCATCAACAGATAAACAAAATATGGTGTGTATATGCAACATAACACTACTCAGTCAGAAAGAGAAGTGAGGTCCTAATACATGTGTGGACCTCAAACACATTATGCTGAGTAAAACAAGACAATAACAAAAGGGCAAATACTACCTTCCATACGGCCACATTTATATAAAAAGACAAGAGTATGCAAATGGATACAAACCAAAGTTCATTAATGGTTACCTGGAATGGGAAAAAGTGGAAAAGAGGCAGTTATGCTTATGTAACAATAAGTTTCTGAGCATGTGTTGTTGTTGCATGTGTCATCAAGTCATCTGTGACTCAAAGCAACCGTATGTACAATAGCTCTAAAGCCTGCCCTGTCCTGAACCAGTCTCACTGACTCCATCACAACTACCCACACTGTCCCAGTTACTGTATTAACTTATCTCATCTGGGGTCTTCCTCTCCTGCACTGTCCCTCCAACCTTTCAAGCATGATGTCTTTCGCCAATGACAGGTCACTCGTGCTACATACCCAGAGTCTGTGAGACGAACCTTCAAAATCCTAGCCTCCAAGGAGAAAATTGGTTTCACCCTTTTCAAGACAGACATATTTGTTATCTTGGTGATACATGATATGTTCAAGACTTTTCTCTAGCATTATAACTCAAAGCATCAATCCTTAGACATTGTGCAGCTCTCTGATGCATAGCAAGTAATTTTAAAGACTATGGCCAGGATCAGGTGCACATTAGTCTCTAGACTGACATCATTGCCTCTCAGTACTCTGGAGAGGTCCCTAACAGTAGATTTTTCCCAGTGCAATTCATTTTTTGATTTCCTGACTCCTGGTGCCAAGAGGGTGTTGATTGTGGAGCCAAGCAAACTGTAACTATTAATGACCTCACTCCCTTCTCTATCATGATGCTGTCAATTGGTCCAGTGGTGAGAATTTTTGTCTTCTTGATGTTGAATTTCAATCCATATTGAAGACTACAGTCTTTGACTTTTTGCAGGAAGTGCTTCAAGTCCTCTTCAGTTTCAGCAAACAAGGTTGTGTCATCTACATAACATAGGTTCTTAATGATTCTTCCTCCAAACGTGATATCACATTCCTCCTCATAAAGCCCCAGCCTCCCAAATGATCAGTTCTGTATATAGACTGAAATGGTATGGAGACAGGACACATCACTGACACATTCCTTTTTTTATTTTGAACCAGGCAATATTTCCTTGCTCTGCTCTGAGAACTGCTTCCTGGTCCAAATATAGGTTTTGCATAAACACAACCAAGTGTTCTGGAATTCCCATTCTTCCCAAGGTTAGCCACAATTTGTTGTGATCCACACAGTCAAATACTTTTGCATAGTCAATGAAACACAGACATTCCTCTTGCTTTCTGCCACGATCCAGCTGACATTGGAGATACTGTCTCTAGATAATGTCTCATGACCTCTTCTAAACCCAGCTTGCATTTCTGGTAGTTCTCTGTCAGTGTTCCAGTCATTTTTTTATTATTTTCAACAAGATTGTGTTTGCGTGTGATATTAGTATATTATTTTATAATTTCCACACTTTGTCGGGTGACCCTTTTGGAGAATGGGAATAATTATGGATCTCTTCCAGTCAGCTGGCCAGGTAGCTTTGCTCCAGATTTCTTGGCACAACTATATGAGAACATCCAGAGCAATATGTATTTGTTTAAACATATCAATAGGTATTCTATTAATACCTCAGGTTTTAGTCTTTGCCAAGTTCAGAGCAGCCTATAGTGATAGAAAATTCTCACTTGGCTCCACACAGATGTGCTCCCACCTGGAGCACTAGACCACTCCCCTAAAGCATGGATACCACAACCCTGCCATGTGGAGACCTCTGTCCCACCAGCTGGAGATCAAGTGTGCTATGCTGTCCTATGTCAGGAACACCAGTATCACAGATGAAGCCATTTCCTTCCTGAACACCACCTCAGAATCTCTGGCCCTTCCCAGATTCAATGCTTGAGCTGTAGAACCTTTGGAACCGACCTAGCTGCTGCAGTTGCCTGACCAAGAAGGCTGCTAATTCACAGGACATCTCTCTCCCCACTTGAAACAAGTCTTCCCTTGAGTCAAAGGATCAGAGAAAAATTCAGGCAGGTGAGCTCTCCTTCCCTCCTCTGGAGCAGTGAGCTCCTGAACCAAGGTTATCAGACCAAGGGCCTGCTAAAGCACTAGGCATAGAAAAACTCCACCACAGCAATGACATAGAAAAAAAGCAAACTATCTCATACCCTACATAAAACCAAACCAAGATGTCACTCCAAAAAGTGATTAAAATAGAATTAGCGGATTTCGTAAAGCCAGAAAGTCTAATGGAACTTTTTGACACATAGTTCAAAAGAACAAAGATTAAATATTTTCAATGAGTGAAAGACAAACTCAAAGAATTAGAGGACTCTACAAACAGAAGCCCAAAACTTTAAAAGACAATACAGATTTAAAAAATGAGGCATTAGAAGTTCTGGAAAAACAAGAAATCACAATCCAAATTTTGAGAACAGATGTTTCAGATGCTGTCAACATGTTCAAGGGCTATATGCGCAAAGTTGAAGAGATGGGACATAGAACCAGTGAAAAAGAAGATAGAATTCTCAGCGCTGATAAACTTGAATAAAAAGAACCAAAAAGAAAGGAAAAAGAAGAAAGCCTAAGGATAAGGTGGGACACCATCAAGAGGAATAACATGTGCATAATTGAAATACCAAAACAGGTAAATGCAAGTAAAGGTATTGAGAAAGTTGTGGGGAAATTACTAGAAGAAAACTTTCAGGAATAATGAAGAATGAGAGAATATAGACACAAGAAGCTTAGCGAACTCCATATAGAATAGACCCCAAAAGAAAAACATCAAGGTATATCATAGTCAAATTTTCTAGAACCAACTATAAGGAGAGAATTCTGAAAGCAGGTAGGAAGAAGAGTAACCTATAAGGGAAAGCAAATAAGATTAAATGCTAATTTCTCAGCAGAAAGCATGCATGCAAGAAGACAGTGGAATGACATATATTAAACACTGTAAGAATACAATTTTCAACCAAGAATACTGTACCCAGCAACACTGCCCATCAAATATGACAGAGTTCAAGATATTCTCAGAAAAGCAAAACCTAAGGAAATTTGTAAAAACAAGGCCAGCATTGCAGGGAATACTGAGGAAAGTCATTCTTACAGAAATGCCACAAAAAGCAGGATGGACCAAAGTAACCAGCAACAACACCAAAAAGAACTCAACAAAATGATAGCAATAAAATCAAGCCTCTCAATAATTACACTGAATGTGAATGGTTTAAATTCACCAATGAAGAGAAAAAGAGTAGCAGATTGGATTAAAAAACAACAACAATAACTCTAAAACCCATCAATACACTGTCTACAAGAGACACACCTAAAAAGTGAAGATAAAGACTAAAAATACAAGGGGGAAAAACATATACCAAGCATGTAAAAACCATCACAAAGGACAAGGAAGAACACTATATAATGCTTAAAGGGTCAATGGAACAAGAGTACATAATCATAATAAATATCTATGCACCAAATGATTGTTGTTGTTGTTGTTCCAAATGATACAGCTGCAAAATATATAAAGCAAACATTAACAGAACTGAAAAAAGAAATAGACAATACCACAAAAACAGCAGGAAACTTCAATACATAGCTCTCAAGAAAGATAGAACTACCAGAAATAATTCAACAAAGATACTGAAGAATTAAACGGTACAATAAAACAACTTAACCTCTTAGATAAGTACAGGCTAAAGCACCCCAAAAAAAGTGCAGTATACCTTCTTCTCCAATGTGCATGGCACATTCTTCAGAATCAACAACATTTTAGGTCACAAAGCAAGCTTCAATATATTCAAAAACACAGAAATAATACAAAGGATCTTCTCGGAGCACAATGATAAAAACTAGAAATTAGTAAGAAAAGGATGAAAGAGGGGAAAAAAAACTATACACTTGGAAGCTGAATGAAACCCTACTTGAACACGAGTGGGTAATAGAAGAAATAAAAAAGTTTCTTGAAACAAATGACAGTGAAAACACAACAAAACTTCTGGGAAGCAGCCAAAGCTGTTTAGAGGTCAATTTATAGCAATAAGCAAACACATCAAAAGGAAGAAAACCAGGAATTAGTTCTTTGAAAAGGTCAATAAAATCAACAAATCACTAGCAAAGCAAAAGATAGAAAAGATACATATAATATGAATAAGAGATGAAAGAGGCAATGTCACAACAGAGCCAACTAAAATAAAAAGGTTAACAATGGAATTATTATGTAAAACAATACTTAAACAAACATGAAAACTTAGAAGAAATGAAAAAATACTTAGAAACTCACAACCTACCTAAACTGATGCAGACCAAAGTAGAACACCTGAACAGACTCATTACAAAAGAAGACTTTGACCAGGTAAATAAAACAACTTCCAACAAAGAAAAGTGCTGGACCAGATGGTTTTACTATGCATTTTATCAAACATTCAGAGAACCATCATCAATTCTACATAAAGTTGTTGTTGTTGTTGTTGTTGTTGTTGTTGTTGTTGTTGTTGTTGTTGTTATATGACGTTGAGTCACCGGCAACTCATAGTGACCCTGTGTACAATATCTCTGAAGCCTGCCCTGTCCTGAACCAGTCTAACTCTGACACACTACCTCCATTGACTATATCAACCCATCTCATCTGAGGTCTTCCTCTCCTGTGCTGTCCCTCCACCCTTTTAAGCATGATGTCCTTCTCCAAGGACTAGTCCCTCCTGGCTATGTGCCAATGGTATGTGAATGTATTTCAGAAAAGAAAAAAAAAGATGAAGGTCTCTCAGACTCATTTGATGAAGCAAAGATATTCTTGATACCCCTGCCCCTCCCAAAACTGAAGCCAAAGCAAAGGCATTAAAGGCCAAGAAGGCAGTCCTGAAGGGCATCCACAGCCAAAAAAAAAAAAGATCCACACGTCACCCACCTTCCAGCGGCCTAAGACGCTGAGACTCGAAGGCTGCCCAAATACCCCCAGAATAGCGCGCCCAGGAGAAACAAGCTTGACCACTATGCCATCATCAAATTTCCCCTGACCACTGAGTCAGCTATGAAGAAGATAGAAGATAACAACACACTTGTGTTCAATGTGGATGTCAAGGCCAACAAGCACCAAATTAAACAAGCTGTAAAAAAGCTCTATGACATTGATGTGGCTAAGGTCAACACTTTGATTAGGCCTGAGAGAGAGAAGAAGGCCTTTGTTCAACTTGCTCCTGATTATGATGCTCTGGATGTTGCCAACAAAATTTGGATCATCTAAACTGAGTCCAGCGCGCTAATTCTAAATATAAATTTTTCTCACCAAAAAAAAAAAAAATCACCATGACCAAGTGGGATTCAAACCAAGTATGCAATGATAGTTCAACATAAGAAAAACAATCAGTGTAATTCATCACAAAGCAAAGAACCACATGATCTTATCAATTAGATGTAGAAATGGCCTTTGACAAAATCCAACACATTTTCCTGATTAAAACACTTAACAAAATAAGATTAGAGAGGAATTTCATCAATATAGTAAAAAATATATATGCAAACCAAGAGCCAATATCATTTTCAATGGAGAGAGATTAAAGGCATTCCCTTTGAGAAAAGGAACTAGGCAAGGGTTCCCACTATCACCTCTCGTATTCAATATTGTAAGTCTCAGCAATAGCAATAGGACAAGAGAAGGAAATAAGAGGTATCCAAATTGGCAAAGAGGAGGTAAAATTATCTCTCTATGCCGATGATAGTATACTTAGAAAACCCTAAAAACTCAGCAAGAAAACTACTGGACATAATTGACCAATTCAGCAAAATGGCAGGATATAAGATGAACATACAAAAATCTATTGGATTTCTCTACACAGACAAAGAGAATACAAAACTGGAGTTAAAAAAAACAATACCCATCACAATAGCTAAGTGCAAGATTAAATACTTGGGAGTAAATCTAAGTAAAAACGCAAAAGACCTCTTCAAAGAAAATTACAAAAAGAGACTTGGAGAAATAGAAGAATAGAATAACAAGACTCAATATTGTGAAAATGACTATTCTACCAAAGGCAATCTACAAGTTCAATTTAATCCCAATGTAAATACCAATTCCATTCTTCAATGAGATGGGAAAGCCAATCTCCAAATTCATCTAGAATGGAAAGAGACCCCAAATAAATAAAGTACTCCTGGAAAAGAGAAATAAGAGGCATCTCAATCCCTGATTTTAAATCCTACTACATAGCCACGGTGGTCAAAACAGCATGGTACTGGTACAATGACAGACACATTAATCAGTGGAATATAATTGAGAACCCCGAAATCAGCTCATCTATCTACGGTCAACTGATTTTTGACAAAGAGATGAAATCAGTTAAGTGGGGAAACAAAAGCCTCTTTAAGGGGAGCTCTGGTGGCCTAGTGGCAAGGACCTGCAACTACAATCCCAGAGTCGCACTGTTTGAATCCACCAGATGCTCTGCCGGGGAAGGAGGGACAGTCTTCCTCCTATACCAGTTAGATCTGATTTGACGGTACACTCACACAAAAATAATAATAATTTTTTAAAAAGCCTCTTTAACAAATAGTGTTGGCAAAATTGGAAAACTATCTGTAGAAAACTCAAGCAAGATTCAAATCTCATACCATACACAAAAAACAACTCAAAGTGGATAAAGGACCTAAGACTATAAACTTTATCAGAGAAAAGCTTGGAAGGACTCTAGAAGCTCTAACCCACAATATGAACAATCTTTCAAGCATCTTCCAAGAAAAATCTATAATCAGGAAAGAATAAAATAGATGAATAAGACCTTCTAAGAGTCAAATTCCTATGCAGATCTAAAAACTTCTACAACAGGGTACAAAGGAAAGCCACAGACTGGGGAAAATATTTGGTAATTACATATCTGATAAGAGATTCACATCTAAAATTTATAGAATACTCCAGCAATTTTATAGGAAAAAAGGTAAACAACCCTATTTCTAAATGGGCAAAGGATATGAATAGATATGTCACAAAAAAAAGACATTTAGATGGCAAACAAACACGAAGAAATGTTCAAAATCCCTAGCAATCTGAGAGATGCAAATCAAAACAACTATAAGATATCATCTCACCCCAGTAACAATAGCAAAGTTTGACAGAGCAGCAAACAATAGATGCTGGTGAGATTATGGAGAGATTGGAACCTTTATTCCCTGCTGGTGGGAGTATAAACTGGTGCAACCACAATGGAAGGCAGTCTGGTGCTTTCTCAAAAAGTTGGAAATAGAAATACCATTGGACACAGCAATCCACTACTAGGAATATACCCTAAAGACCAGAGCCGCCGCCCAAACAGATATATGCACACCCATGTTTATTGCTGTGTTGTTGACAATAGCAAAGAGTTGGAAACAACCCAAGTGCCCATCAACAAATGAACTGATAGAAAAACTATATTCATATAATGGAATACTACGCAGCAATGAGAAACAAGGAACTCATCAAATATTACACAACATAGGTGACTGTGGAGGACATTATGCTGAGTGAAATATCTCAGTCACAAAAGGATAAATTCTGCATAACACCAATATAGGACTGACACGGAAGTAGGGGAAAACTAAAAAGGAGAGGATAAATAATGAACACTGCATTGGCACAGATAAAGGAAAGAACTGTTTGAAAGGAAAATATGATTAGGCATTATTTGTATGACAACAGTCCAGAGTAAGAGGTGCATAGCCACATGGACTGGAAGAGGGGTGGGGGGATAGAGGTAATTATGCAACAAGGAATTATTTTTAAAAAATTAAAAGTACAATGGAATACTATGATGCATTGAAAAACAAGAAACTCATGAATTATACAAAATGGGTGACCCTGGAGGACGTTATGCTCAGCGTAATATTTCAGTCACAAAAGGACAAATACTGCATAGTGCCACTGTTGTAAAGCAGGACTGACATCAGGGTTGGTGGGGGCGGGGACTAAGAAAAGAGGGGATAAGTAATGCA
>NW_006399783.1:11875755-11876436 GCF_000299155.1 Elephantulus edwardii
GATAGATAGATAGATAGATAGATAGATAGATAGATAGATAGATAGATAGATAAGATAGATGGATGTTCCAGCCCAGCTCTTCTTTTCTAACTACAATCTTGGGCATGTTGCTTCTCCTCTCTGAGGTCCCATTTCTTCAACCTTCAAAACAGGTTTTTAAAGAGAAAACAGCTCCTGTGTTCCAACCTGACGTGTTTCTCTTGTGCTGATCCAGAAATATATGGCACTATGGAGTGCATGTGTTAGGATATGTGATATGTATACAGTACATTGTAGAAAGGAGTGGTGCAAAGATTAGTACACTCATCTATGAACATAAAGGCTGGCAGTTTGAATCCACGCTCTGGTGCCTCAGAGGAGGGTTCTCGTGATCTCAGCCACTGGAAACCACCTGGCATGCAGTTCCACTGTGACATACATGAGGATACCAGGAGTTCACATGGCTCCACAGCAAGTGGTTTGGGGAAACTTCTGACCTTCACAAATAAAGCACTGCCCTATCCCAGCTTACCTCCTAAAAAATGTCACTGAAATGATAAAAAAAAAAAAAAACAACGAGTTCTGTTGAGCTTGTAAGAAGAGAGAAAAGGAGCCCAGGGTGTTCATCGCAGGATTAAGAACTGAAGCAGGTGAGATGTGTGAACTCAAGTGGGACTGGATGGCATGATGCCTCCCGTGGAA
>NW_006399783.1:11876684-11877990 GCF_000299155.1 Elephantulus edwardii
GGGGGCGCCTGAAATATCACCTGAAAGCACAGGAATTGGCTTTTATCAGTTAATCTTTTTGATCTCCTTCTAAGTGATTAATGGCTGCAAAGCAAATGTCTGCTGACTTTGGAGGGGCCTTATCTGGACACTTTTCCTTCTTTTTTCCAAAAGAAACACTCCTGACCACAAACCTGCACCTGTTTCCCTTGATTTAAAGGGCCGCAGACATCATGTTTTCAATTAGGAGATGCCTCTCTTTCTAAAGAACTATTTCAGGCCAAAGATTACAGCTAAAATATTAATTATATTTCACTGCCAACCCTCCCCCACAACTCCCTGCCCCCCCAAAAAAAGGATAAATAAAACAGAATGTAGGGTCCCATTACTTACTTACCTCTTTCTTTCCATCTTTCAATGTAAAATTACAAGCGTTTGCTTTGGTCAAAACATGGGTCCTTTGAAACTGGAGTAAGAAACAGCCCCAGGCCAGCTTGGCTGTGACCCGACAGCTGAGCCTGGGTGAGGATGGCTCTCGAGAACCTTGGTGAAGGCTTGAGTTTCAGCTTTGGCCAAAGCTCACTTCCGTCTGCCTTCCTTCCCACCCGGGGGATCGGGCTCTGTCTAGACAGCCAACATCATGGGTTATTTCCATTTTAGTTCAGCTCCTTCCTTCATCTGATTTCAAGAGGCAAGAGCTCCTGTGGTGGACACTGGGGCCCTTCCTAAGATGGTCCAAGAGATAAGCAGTTCCAAGAGGACATTTTACATGAAGGAAATCCAGCACAGAAAGGAATAAATGCGGGTTTTTTCTATATTCCAGGCCCTCTCTGTGTGGAAGACAGAGAACAGATCAAGCAGGTGACTTTAAGAAAAGGGGGTTCTCAGGGAGCTCTGATGGCCTAGAGGCAAGAAGCTGCACTGCAATCCCAGAGGTGCCTGGTTCAAAACCACCAGATACTCTGCTGAAGGAGGGACAAACTCCTCCTGTATCAGTCAGATCTGATTGCACAGTACACACACAAAAAGTAATAAAATGAATTTCAAAAAAAAGAAAGAAAAGGGGGTTCTCATTTATATGAACAAAATTATATTAATTATATGGTCTATTCACCACAAATATTGTTGTTATGTGCCATCGTTTCCTGTGACCCATAGTGACCCTATGTACAACAACTCTGAACCCTGCCCTGTCCTGACCCAGTCTCATTAATTCTGACACACCAACCTCCATTGCCCCAGTAACTGTATCCATCTCAGCCAGGGTCTTCCTCTCCTGTGTTGTCCTTCTACCCTTCCAAGCATCCTTCTCCAAGGACCAGTCTCT
>NW_006399783.1:11882320-11914659 GCF_000299155.1 Elephantulus edwardii
GCGACTAGACGGCACATAACAACAAAACAACAACCTTTTCATATGTCTTTTGCGGGGGGGGAAGCAAAGTATTCTTATGGAATGCACACAGAGCTGGAGGCAGAGAACAAAAAGGAAAGAACTCACTTGACATTTCTCAAAGTGAAAGAACTGGGGTGGGGGGAATGAATTCAAGCATTGGCTTGCAATTCTTAGAGATACAATGGGCAAAATCTTAAATGATCCTGGAAACATTAAAAGAAGATGGTGGGGAAAGTTTTGTTGTTTTTGTTTGTTTGTTGGGGTTTGGGAGAAGGGGCTTTGGGGAGGGAGAAGTTTTTAAAAAGAAGGTGGTGAAATACACAGAATCACAGTACCAAAAAGAATTGGCTGAAACGGAAGTATTTCAGGAAATACCATATGATCAAAAGTCAGTCGTAATGAAGGAAGAAATTCAACCTGGAATGAAGGCTTTGGCAAATAAATAAAGCCCTAGGAATCGATGGGCTATCAATTGACATGTTTCAGATAACAGATATGACATGCTCACCAGTCTGTGCCAAGAAATGTGGGAGTCAAATACCTGCCCAGCTGACTGGAAGAGATCTATATTTGTTCTCAAACCCATGAAAGATGGAAAATATTTAATAATATCATCAATACCATGTTGTCATTAAGTGTCGTTGAGTCATAGGTGACTCACAGCAAACTTATGAACGAAAGACCTGAACACTTGTATAACTTCCATTCTTTCTCCAGGTTC
This sequence comes from Elephantulus edwardii, assembly GCF_000299155.1. Taxonomy (NCBI): domain Eukaryota; kingdom Metazoa; phylum Chordata; class Mammalia; order Macroscelidea; family Macroscelididae; genus Elephantulus; species Elephantulus edwardii. The sequence goes on from NW_006399783.1 coordinate 11,883,063, forward strand.
ATAGGGTTTCCGGAGACAAGCTATTTCAGAAGTGGTTGCCACTCCTGCTTGCAAACTTGTCTTAATCAGGGAGCTTCACCAAAGACTGCCCACCATGGGTAACCATTATTGCATTTCAAATTATTGCAGAAGATTCTCCAAAACCAACTGGAATGGTACATTGTCAAAGAACTGCCAGAAATTCACATTAGGTTGAGAAGACGCCGTGGCACCAGGAATATCACTGCTGATGTCAAAAGGATCCCAGCTAAAAACAGAGAATACCAGAAGAATGTCTTTTTCTGTTTTATTGACTGTGCAAAAACATCTGCCTATGTGTATCATCACAAATATAGCTGACACTGGGAAGATGAGCACCCTAGAAGACTTAATTGTGCTCATGAGAAACTTATACCTAGATCATCAGCAAGAGAACACTACTTGGTTTTAAATCAGAAAAAGTTTTTATCAGGGTTATATCCCAGGGTTATCTCCTCTCTGGATATCTGTTTAATCTGTATGCTGAATAAATCATCCAAGAAGCTGAACTCTGAAGAAGAATGTGACATAATCATGGGAAGAAGACTCATCAACAACCTACATTATAGCCTTGCTTGCTGAAAGTGAGAAAGACTTGAAGCACTTGTTGCAGAAACAAAAATTCTCACCACTGGGCTGATAGGCAACATTATGAGAGATGGAGAAAAGATTGAAACTATCAATGAATTCATATTACTTGGATCCACAATCAATATACTGGTACTAGCAGTCAAGAGATCAGAAAACATATTGCATTTAGAAACTGCATTTGGGATTTCTCCAAATTACTGAGCAGCAACGATGTCAGTTTGAGGAGTAAGGAGTGTCTGATCATTTGAGTGTCCCACTCATTTGCTATACATCTGAGAGCTGGACGATAAATAAGAATGAGAGAAGAACTGATGCTTTTGAGTTGTGATGTTGGAGAAGGATAGTGACTATCCCATGAACAAACAAATCATGGAGAAAGTGCAATCAGAGTGCTCCTTGGAGGCAAAAGTCGCAAAGCTTCATCTCGTGTACTTTGGGCATGTTGTTGGCAGAGGCTCTTCTTTGGATAGCAGATTATTAGCACCACCAGTCAGGAGATCAGGGATGCATTGCACTAAGAAAATCAGTAGTCAGGGACCTCTCCAAATTATTGAAGAGCAATGATGTCAATTTGAGGACTGATGTGTGTTTGATTCAGGCCATGGTCTTTTCAGTCACTTGTTATACATCTGAGAGCTGGACAATGAATAAAGATAACAGAAAAAGAATTCATGCCTTTCAACTGTTAACATTGGAGAAAATTACTCAACATCCCATGGACTACTAAAAGAACTAAAAAATATGTCTTCGAAGGGGTGCTGTCAGCATGCTTCTTGGTGGTGGTGGCGGTGATTGTTATGAGCAGTCGAGTCTCCTGTGACTCATAGTGACCCTATGGACAAAAGCCCTAAACCCTTCTTTATCCTGTGCCAATCTTACTGTCTCCGACACATCTAACCCCATTATCTCAGTAACTGAATTAATCCATCTCAACGAGGGTCTTCCTCTCTTGCACTGTCCCTCCACCCTCCGAAGCATGACGTCCCTCCTTGCAACATGTCCAAAGTAAGTCAGACAAATCTTCAGAATCCTTGCCTCCAAGGAGCAGCCTGGCTTCACCCTCTCTAGGACAAACTTGTTTGTTCTCCTAGCAGCCCGTGGTATATTCAATACTCCAGCACCACAGCTCAAAGACATCAATTCCCCTTCTATCATCCCTTGTTATTGTCCAGCTCTCTGATGCATAGCAAGTAATTGCAAAGTCTATGGCCTGGATCAAGTGCACCTTAGTCTCCAGGCTGACATCGTTGCTCTTCAGTACTTTGGAGAGGTCTCTGACAGAGACAAAGATAATAAAGCTTGTTTCATATCCTTTGAACATGTTGCTATGAGAATCTATTCCTTGGAGAGGGACTGTATGCTTGGAAAGGTGGAGGATCAATAAAAGAGAGGAAGAACCTCAAGCCGGTGAATTGACATAGTGACTGCTGCAATGGGCTAAAGTATGTCAGAAATTATAAAGATGGCACAGGATAGGCCACAATTCAGATCTGTTGTTCTTAGGCTCACTGTGAGTCACATGCAACTCAATGGCACCAATCAGCAACAACATTTGTATGAAATATCTAGAAAATGTGTAGAGCTCAAGGAATATTAGTTTCTACCAAGGACAAATGATTAGGAAGCCTTAATTATCTGCTTATGGTTGTAGAAAATTTGACAACAGACACTGGTGATGGCAGTGCACCATGATGAATAAAATGTATATGTGAAAATACTAACCTGACAAATGCTTTGTTATACATATTGTGACATTTTTAAAGAGGTGCCATGGATTAAATTACAACCCCTAAAAATGCAAACAACTTCTATACCTGGTGGTACATTAAGTACTTGGGTATTAACCAAAACTTTGGCAATTCAAGTTCATGCCACAGCTCTGTGGGAGAAAAGTCTGCGGGTCTCCTTTCATGATGATTTCAGCTCAGGAAACTGACAGGACATGCTACCTAGTCCCATAGGCTTGTCTGAGTCTCACTCTATTAGAGGGCGCCCAACAATAGCTCTGTAGATATAATCCCATTAGTACAGCTTCCTTTGTTGTATTAATAAAGACATACTTGTATAAGGTATGTTTGTAACTAATAACTTTTCAGGTATAAAAAGAACATATTAGGAACAAGTGCAAGGAAACACAGGTGTAAAAAGGGCATTGCTTCATCCCATAAATCAGCAAGGAGCCAAGGAAGAGAAGTTGAAGCAAGAACTTTCCCCCAAAGCAGACAGAGAGAGCCTTCCTCTAGTGTCGATGCCCTTGCATTCAGACGTTTAGCCTCCTAACCCCCTGAGAAAAAGTGGTGGTGCAGTGGTTAGTAGCTTAGCTGTTAACTGAAAGACTAAGGGTTCGAACTCACAAGCAATTCATTCACACTCTCAGAAAAACTATGGGACAGTTATTCACTCTCTTCGTCACCATCGAGTCAGAACAGACTCCTAACTAACACTCCTGCGGGTATTGATGGAAGGTGTAAATCGTACTGGAGAAACTGCTCCTCTTTCTCCAGTGGAGCCCCTGCTGGATTCTAACCACTAGAGCTGTGTTGCCTTCAAGTTAGCAACACAACTCCCTAAGGACTGCACCACTCTGTCCTACATGGCCTCTATGACTCAGAATCAAGTCTGTGGCACCAGGTAAACTGTGAGAAAATAAATGTCTGTTTGTTAAACCACCTGATATGGTGTTTCCATTATTATTGCAGTTGTAGCAAGGAGTCCTAGTGGCTTAGTGGTAAGGATTTGTGCTGCCAATCCAGGAGCAGGTGGTTTGAGTCCACCAATTGCTCCGTGGGAGGAAGGTGGGCAATCTCTCTCTCAATGCGGTTTACTGCCTCTGAAACCCTGCTGGAGGGTCAGCTATGAATCCAAAGTACAAAACAACAGCAGTGGGAAGCCAAGACAGGAGGTTTTGTGGAATTGTCATGGACATTTATCTATTTGGCTGTCTTGCACCAAACGATGCAGTCCAACCAATCTCCCTAAGATTGGCATTGTCATCACAGGTGTGAGGGACAAATGGCCCTCAATGGCCAGTTCCAAAAGCAGGATCACATGTCCAGAGCATGGTACTCTGAGTAGGACTGCCAAATCTAGCACATGAAAGTACAGAATGTGCAGCTGAATTTGAATTTCAAAGACAAAGCTCTTTTATTTCTGTTAAAAGTTTGGTGGGTTTGGTGGTGGGGTTTTTTTTTTTTTATTTATTCAGGGTTAACTAGGTGTCATCTACTTGCCCAGGAGACTCTGCCTCTGGGGAATTTCATGCTGGAAGGAGTGATCCAAGGTGAGGGTGACTAGCAGTAACTGTAGTGAGGCCAAGCATCCAGGGCGTAGTAGGGCGGGTGGGATGCCTACAGCTGAGGCTCATAGCGGCAGGTGAGAGAGCTGTCACGGTGCAGGCTCTCAGCTCTGCCTCCATCCTGGGTTCCTGGCTAAGGCAGGCTCTCTCGCCTTCCTCACCATTCTGACAGCTACTTCATAACTGTCAAAAAAAAAATGCCCGTCCTGGTCACATATTTATTTAACTTTTATTCTTTTGAGATCGTTCTAGCTTCACATTTGGGGATAAGAAATTACACAGAGAAATCTTGTGAGACTTTTAACCAGTTTTCCACTATGGTTGCTACTAGTTACCATCAGGTTGTACAGGACTCATAGCAACCGTATGAACAACAGATCTGAATCTTGTCCTAGCCTGTAGCACCCTCACAATCTTCACCAATGAACTCATTATCACAGTCACTGTGTCAATCCATCTTGTTGAGGGTCTTCCTGGCTTTCACTGACCTTCCACTTTTCCCAGTATAATATTTCTTTCCAAAGAATGGACCCTCGTGGCAACATTCTCAAACTTATGTAAGAGGAAGTTTCACCATCCCTGTCTCTAAGGAACACCCTGGCTACACTCTCTTCAAGACAGGCTTGTTTGTTCTATGGCAGTCTAATACATACTCAATACCCTTCTTCAACACCATGATTCAAAGACATCAATTCTTCTTCAGTCTTCCTTATTCATTTTCCAATTTTCAAATACATAGGAAGCAATCGAAAATACCATGGCTAGCATCAATAGCACCTTAGCCTTTAAATTGACATCTTTCAACCAGGATATTGACATTGATAATCTCAGGAAAGGATTCCATTAAAATGATAACTGTTGTTGAAGTGAAAAGTTGATAGATGAAGGAAATGAGAAGGATCTTTAGTGAAAACCAATATATTCAAACATTCTAAATACATCAGTATAAAATTTAAAAAATTTATAGAAGTTTGGTAATATATTTCTGAAGAATCAGTCACGGAAAAACCTATGGAGTTCTTCTCTTATACACATGAGCTGCCATGAGTTTTAGTCAATTTGATGACAACAAGTTAAAGTCAAGACACAGACCATCTCTACTGACACAAGGATCCTCTGTGCTGTCTTCTCACCACACTCACCCCTCTTCCTACTCCCCATCTCCACCAGCTGAATGAACCCAGAGAAACACCAACTGTTCTCCCCTGCTATAGCATCATTTCCTTCCGCTTAAGAAATGCCAAGTGAGTACAGCCTTTTTGTCTTCGAACTCCAGTTCTTTGCACATTTCACTTTAATACTTTCCTTTGTCTTCCCAAGCTTCCCTTTGAAATCTTCTATTCAGCTCCTTAACTTCTTGATTTCTTCCCTTTGTTTTGGCTTCTTGGCACTCTACTGCAATATTCAGAGTCTCTCCTGACATCCATTTTGGTCTTTTCTTTTTCTTCTGTCTTTGTAATGATCTTTTGCCTTCTTCGTGGATGATATTCTTGATATTCTCCCACAGCTCACCTGGTCTTCATTCATTGATTTTCTAGCCTCAAACCTGTTCCTGAGATGGTATTTAAAATCAGGAGGGATACATTCAAGGTCAAATTTTTATTCTGTGGATTTGATCTTACCTTCTTTAGCTTTAATTTGAACTTATCTATGAATATTTGATAGTCTATTCTACAATCAACACCTGGTCTGGTTTTCACTGCTAATATCAGCTTCTCCAACGATTCCTTCCACAGATGTAATCAATCAGATTCCTGTGCATACCATCATGTGAAATCCATGTGTATAGTCTGCATTTATGTTTCTTATAAATTCAAGCCTTGAGTTGTAATACTTAAAGGTGCTATGGGTAGACTGTTGAATGATCCAGGAAGTATTAAAAGAAAATGGAAGGAGTATAGAGTTACTGTACCAAAAAGAATTGGATGACACAGTAGAATTTCAAGAAACAATATATGATCAAGAGTCAATAGTGATGGAGGAGAAAGTTCAAGCTGCTCTGAATGACTTGAAAAAAAATAAAACAGAGCCCCAGGAACTGATGGAATACTAATTGATGTATTTCAACAAACAGATGCTTCCCTGGATGTGCTCACCAGGTTGTGCCAAGAAATCTGGAGGACAATCACCTAGTCAACTGACTTTGAGATGCATATTTATTCCCATTCCAAAAATAGGTGACCTGACAGAGTATAGAAATTATTGTACACTATCACTCATATCACACATAAGCAAAATCCTGCTGAAGATTATACAGAAATTACTGGAATAGTACATTGACAGAGAACTATCAGAAATACAAGCTGGGTTTAGAAGAGGGTGTGGCACTAGAGACATTATTGCCAATGTCAGATCGATCTTGTCAGAAAGCAAGAAGTACCAGAAGGATATCAATCTGTGTTTCATTGACTATGCAAAGGCATTTGACTATTGATCACAGTTAACCTTGAGGATAATGATAATCCCAGAATATCTATACTTGGAACAGGAAGCAATCCTCAGAAAAGAGGAAGAAAACACTGCATGGTTCAAAATCAGGAAGGGAGTATGTCAGGGATGCATCCTGTCTCCATACTTTTACAATCTTTATGCAGAATAAATCATTTGGCTTTTTAGAAGGAATGTGGCATCAGGATTGGAGAAAGACTCATAAGTAACCTCCATTATGGAAATGATACAACCTTGCTTGAAGCAGACCTGAAGCTCTTGCTGCAGAAAGTCAAGAACTGTAGTCTTCAATATGGATTGAAGCTCAACATCAAGAAGACAAAGATTCTTACCACTGGGCCAATTGGCAACACCATGATGGATGGAAAAGAGATTGAGGTTGTTAAAAGTTACAGCTTGCTCAGCTCTATAATCAACACTCTTGGCACCAGCAGTCAGGAAATCAAAAGACTAATTGAACTGGAATCTTTTGAGAGAACAGAGAAGCAACAATGTCAGTCTAGGGACTAAGGTGGGCCTGATCCAAGCCATGGTCTTCACAACCACTTGTTATTCATCAGAGATATGGATAATGACTAGGGATGACAGAAGAAGACTTGATCCCTTTGAGTTACGGTCCTGCAGAAGAGTCTTGAACATACAATGGACTGCCAAGAAAAAAAAATAGGTCTGTCTTGGAGAAAATAAAACCAAGTTTTACCTTGGAGGCTAGGATTCTGAAGCTCCATCTTACATACTTTGGGCATGTGGCCAGAAGCGAACAATCCTTGGAGGACTTCATGTTCAGAGGGTGAGGGACAGCACCAGGGAGGAAGGCCTCAGATGAGATGGATTGGTGCAGTGACTGGTGCAATACGGATAGGTGTGTCAGAGCTCAGGACAGGGCAGGCTTCAGAGTTATTGTACATAGTGTCACTATGAGTCAAAGATGACTCGACAGCACATAATAACAACATAATAGTGTCATTTCAAGAAGGTTCTATATGTAAAACTACATAATATGAAATATTTTCTTTACTGCAAGGCGCTCTAGTCCATAAGGAGTTGTGCTGCTAACCCAAAGGCCATGGTTCAAAGGCAGTTCAAATCCATTAGCTCCTCCAAGAAAGAAAGATGCACAACCTCCCCTAGTGTGATTTACAGCCTCAGATAACTCACTATAGAGTAGGTTATGAGCCAATTCCAACTCAATGGCAATGAGTTTTTTATTTTAGTTAATTCGCTGGAGATACATCCAAGTTGTCATGAATATGAACCACTCGTTCACTTTTATTGCCTATAGTACTTCATTGCTACAATGGGCTCAGACATAACAACAAGTAAGAAGGTGGTACCGGGCCAAGTGGTGTTTAGTTCTGTTGCACACGGGGTCACTGTGAGTCAGAAACAACTCGACAGCACCTAACAACCATACTACAGAGGCACCAGAGCTCGTGTAAACAGTCATTCCCTGAAGGATGAATCTGCATCATTGAAACAGTCATCCATTGAAGGATGAACTTACATCATTTCCAGATTTGAGCTATTAGGACTGAAAAAGCACTGCCGTCAAGCCAACTCTGATTCCTAAGGACACCTGAACAGGTTTCTTGAGCTGTAAAACTTTATGGGAATGAGAATGTCCTTCTTTCTCCCACAGACCCGCTAATGGATTCCAACCACCAGACACACGCTGTAGACTGCACCCCTATGAATCTTGTTTTTTAACTAAAAAATATGGAACCCATCACGAATTTGCAGGTGATCCTTGCACCAGGGTCATGCTAATCTCTGTGTCATTCTAATGTTAGTACAGTGCTGCTGAAGCAAGCACTGTTATAAATACTCATGTGTAATATTTTCATTAATTGTGCTAATACGAAACCTATACTTGGACCAAGAGGCGGTAGTCAGAACAGAGCAAGGTAACACTGCATGGTTCAAAATTGGGAAGGGTGTACGCCAGGGATGCATCCTGTCTCCATACCTTTGCAACATGTATGCAGAGCAGATTATCCGAGAGGCTGGGCTCTATGAGGAGAAATGTGGCATCAGGATTGGTGGAAGAGCTATCAACAATCTCCGTCATGCAGATGACACAACCCTGCTTGCTGAAACTGAGGAGGACCTCATGCACTTGCTGCGAAGGGTCAAGGACTGCAGCCTTCAATATGGACTAAGGCTCAATGCCAAGAAGACAAAGATTCTCGCCAGTGGACCAATTAGCAGCATCAGGATGGGTGACGAAGAGATTGAGAGTGTTCACAGCTTCAGTTTGCTCGGCTCCACGGTCAACACTCTTGGCACCAGCAGTCAGGAAATCAAAAAGCGTATCGCGATGGGAAAGTCTGCTGTTAGGGACCTCTCAAAGGTACTCAGGAGCAACAGTGTCTCTCTGGAGACTAAGGTGCGCCTGACACAGGTCATGGTATTTGCAATCGCTTGTTATGCCTCAGAGAGTTGGACAATGACTAGGGAGGACAGAAGGAGAGTGGATGCTTTTGAGCTGTGGTGCTGGAGAAGGGTACTGAATATACCATGGACTGCCAGGAAAACAAACAGATTCATCTTGGAGAGGATTAAACCAAGCTACTCTTTGGAGGCAAGGATTCTGGGGCTTCGTCTGACATACTTTGGACATGTTGCCAGGAGGGACGGGTCCTTGGAGAAGGACATCATGCTTGGGAGGGTGGAGGGACAGCGCAGGAGGGGAAGACCCTCTATGAGATGGATTGATTCGGTGACTGGGGTAATCGGGATGGGTGTGTCAGAGGCGGTGCGGTTGGCGCAGGATAGAGCAGGGTTTAGGGCTGTTGTGCATAGGGTCGCTATGAGTCGGAAACGACTCGACGGCACATAACAACAACAAATATTTTCATAATTGTTTTTACTCTTTCCCCAATTGTGGTAAAATCATATCCCAAAAAAAAACACAAAACAACAACAACAACAAAAAAAACCCTTACCAACACAACAAGTTCTACCTGTGTGATTTGGTGACTTTGGCGACTTTGATGACATGCTTTACGTAATGAACCATCATCAACTCCTCTTCCAAATTACTCTAAGCCCCCTAAGCAAAAATGTCTCCCCTCCTCCTTTCTTCCAATCCCTGTCGTTATATACTGGACTGACCCATAGCTCACCTTCTGGCAGATTTTCAGAGGCAGTTAATTTCACAAGCGGAGATTGCCCATCTTTCTTTCACAGAGCAGCTGGGGGATTTGAACCACGTGCCTTCTAATAAACTTTGGTATCTATATGTCTGCTAATTTCACCCAAGTGAAATCATATCATATCCTTTGTTGTTGTTAGGTTATTGTTGTTATCAGGTTATTATTGTTGTTAGCTATCTACATGTCTGCTAATTTTATCTAAGTTAAATTATATCATATTTATGCTCTAGTAACTGACAAATTCCATTCAGCACCGTGTTTCTGGGTTCATCCTTCTTGGGGCATAGCATTAGAACTTCATTTCCATTTTATGTTATATCACATTTTTAGCTATTATAAAAGTGGCTGCCATGATCAGTAAAAACATAAATTCCCATTCTCAAAAAAGGTGATCCAAAAGAATGTGGAAACTGATGAACAACATAAATAATATCATATGCAAGTAAAATCTTACTGAAGAATATTCAAAAACAACTAAATCAGTACATCAACAGAGAACTGCCTACATTCGGGTTGGTTTTAGAAGAAGCTTTGACCCAGAGATATCATTGCCTATGTCAGCTGGATCTTGACTGAAAGAAGAGAACACCAAAAGAATGCATATTTTGTTTAATTGACTATACAAAAGCATTTGCATATGTGGATCATAACAAATTATGGTTGACATTGAGAAGACTGGGAATCCCAGAACATTTAACTGTGCTCATGCAGAACCTTAAAACAAGAGGCTGAAGGGGAGCTCTGGTGGCCTAGTGGCAAGAAGCTGCACTGCAATCCCAAAGGAACATGGTTCGAATCCACCAGATGCTCTGCCGGAGAAGGAGGTGCAATATCCTCCTGTACCAGTCAGATCTGATTTGACGGTACACGCACACAAAATAATAAAAAATAATGAAAAATTTTAAAAAAAGAAGATATTTAAAAAAAAAAAAAAAACAAAAACAAGAGGCTGTAGTCCAAACAGAACAAGGGAACACTGCATAGTTTAAAATCCAGAAAGAGATACAAGTTGTCAATGACTTCATCTTGCTTGGATCCACAGTCAACATCCTTGTCACCAGCAGCCAGAAAATTAAAAGACATATTTCATTGACAAAGACTGTTTCCCAGGATGAAGCCAAAGTACTGAAGAGCAAAGAAGACTAAGGTACACCTGATTAAAGCCAAGGTCTTCTCAATTACTCACTATGCATCTGAAAGTTGGACAATGAATAAGGATGACAAAAAAGAATCAAAGCCTTCAAGCTATAGTGCTGGAGAACGACTGAATATCCCATAGGCTGCCAAAAAGACAAACAAGTATATTTTGGAAGAGGTGCACCCAGTGCTCCTCAGGGCAAGGACAGTGAGATTTCACCTCACACACCTTGTGCATGTTGTTAGGAGGAGGAAGACATCATACTTGAAGAGGTAGAGGGTCAGCAAAGGAGGGGAAGATCTCGACAAGGTGGTTTACCCAGTAACTGTAAGAATGGACTCAAGTGTATCAGAGATGGTGAGAACAGATCAGGATAGGGAAAGATTCAGATCCACGGTTCATAGAGTCACTAGGAGTTGTAGACCACTTGACCGCACTTAACAAAAACAGCAAACATCTTTCTAGCATTCTTTACTTTCAGCCAAGATCCGCCTGACAACAATTATACTCCTTCTTTCACAGCCTATTCTGAATCCAGTGTGAATTTCAGGCAGTTCCTCGTAGATGACACTGTTTCAGTCATTTCTAAACAATCTTCAGCAAGAGTTTACTCTGTGTGATATCAATGATACAGTTCAATAATTTCCACGGTCTGTTGGATCTCTTTCAGTCACTTCACCAGGTAACTGTCTTCCAAATTTCTCAGCATAGGACAGTGAGCACGTGCACGGCTGCTTCTGTTTGTTGAAAAATATCAACTGGTATTAGTAAGTTACAGAGGAGAAAACCAGTAATAAGGTTGAGGGTAGGAGGAGAACTGCCATTACCTCTCTGGTCTCCCAGAGGCCAGGGGTCTTCAGCCTCCCCGCCGGTCCCAGCACAGAGCAGAAACCAAAACCCCATCACCATCTCCATGTCCTGTAGAAGAACCAGCCTTGTCACTTGGAGGAGTGGACACCAGGAGGCAGCTCCACAGGCTGTAACCTGGGTGCTTGCCCCACTGCAGAAGCATTCATGGCTGGCCTCCACCTCCTTCTCCTGCCGTGTATGAGTTCACAAGAAAAGGGACCCTTTATGAGGTGGATTTTAATGCAACCCGGGCACTGCCGTCACAAGACCGTGGTGTTTTATTTGCCTCAGAAGGCCAGTGCTGGCAAGGGCAGGGTGGTTTCTGCACTCCCTCCTCTGCCCGTGGAAATTAAGGAGTCCCTCGGGTCCTCTTCCAGCTCAGCTAGGAGTAGGTCCTATCAAGGCACTTGCTAAAGAATTCAGCAGGACAAGGAGCAGCCAGGATAAGCACCAGCCAAAGTGAGGGGACCCTGATCCTTGTGGCTCACCCCCGGTAGCCCTTCCACAGCCAGCCCAGTACCTGCCATCCACCAGGTGACTCTGTCCCTCTGTCTTTCCATCATATATCAGCATGTTTACAAGCAAGTGTTTGGGGACAATACAGATTCCGTTTTGAACCCTGACTCTGATATTCTCCAGCAGTGGAAGCTCAGTCACTGTCCCCTGAGCCTTAACTAGCCCATCTGTAAAATAGGGTGACTCTGACTCTCTAACTTCAGGAGTGTGAGTGAGGAGGCAGGGAAATGATGACAGTGAGATGTTTCAACAGTGCCAACGTCATCCTCTAGCCCTCACTTGGAACCTTCCCTTGCAGAAGGGAACCTTCTCATCCCAGGAAGTGGAACTGGTGAAGTGTGCTGTCATTCTGGTCTTGTCTTCCCCATGACCATGGCCCATGTGCAGCCCCTACAAGATGCCCTCCAGAACCATCATTCTCAGTCAGCAATTAATAAAAATAACCACTATTGCCCCATTTATTTAGTACTGATACGTTCCAGGAAGGAGGGAGCTCTGGTGTCATAGTCCACAGGGAGTTGTACTGCCAACCCAAAGGCAGTACCTCTCTGCTAGTTCAAACCCACCAACAGCCGCCTGGGAGAAAGATGAGCAATCTCCTCCAGTGTGACCTAGAGACTCAGAAACCTGCTGATATGAGTTAGTTACAACCTGACTGCAGTAAGTTGAGTGAAACATCCCAGGAACGCAGGAGGGGACACAAATAAAGTAAAATGGGAGGGAAGACCCCCTTCTGCGCCTCATCAAGTTTGCATGTTTTACCTTGGCCAATTCTCAGCTTGAGCCCCAAGAGGCAACTATTATTGTTATGCCCATTTTACAGATTTGAAAACTGAGGCTCAGGAAGACTATATGACTTATTCATGGTCACCGACCTTTGTAGTAGGTAAATTGGTATTCAAACTTATGATCCAAAGCCTGTCTGTTTGTTGCTGCTTTGTTTCATATAATCGTTGTGAGAAGACCATGAGGCTGAGATTACCAGTACCATTTTACCAGCAGTGAAGTTCTGCGACAAGAAGCCCTCCTGACAACAAGTCATTAAGTTACAGTGCTGCTAACCAGCAGGAGACCAGCAGCCCCCACAAGAGAAAGATGTGGTCAACGGCTTCCATCAGCACCACAGCCCTGGAAATCCCGGGGCACAGTTAGCCTTTGCTTCAAGTGAGTGCTGATGGGGCTGGTTCCACAAGGCCATGGTGGCCTCCTTGCATTACCACCAGGAGGACATCACTGGAAGTCTTTGCAAGATATCAATGGAGGGCGGAGTCCAGGACCTGGTACACAGCAGATTCTCAAGCACCATTCATCAAAAACACCCCAAACTCAACTGCTATGAGAATGGCACCTAATGCCGACTTGTCCTTTGGACATGACCAGTTAGGGGGAATGTTAGAGATAGAAGTCATGAAAAAGTCAGGGCATCCACTTCTAGGCCAAATGGATACCTTTTAACCCCCATCTCCGTGAAATAATCTAGAAAGACAAACGCAGAGAGCAAACCTCGTTAGTAGTCAGCAGGGGCAGGAGGGGCTGGAGACTAGGGCGTATGCCTGAGGGGCACCAGTTTCTGTAGAAGATTATAGAAAATGTGGGAACAGAGAGTGGGGCTATTGTGTAACATGGTGAGCATGATCATGTCACTGAACTGTGCGTGTAGAAATGGGTGAGATGGAAAATGTTATGTTACATATCTTTCACCACAATAAAAATTAAAGGAAGGGGAGCCAAAAAGAAACAGATGTGAGCTCGTTCCTCAACCCTTTTCTCGTCCCTTCTCTTTATTTTTGCATGGTTGATAGAGTCCACCTCCACGGGAGCTTTCCTGTGCTCAGCCTGCGCAGGAACGTCAGGAAGCCGTGTCTTACTCCATGTCAGGGAGCTGGAGGGCCCTGCCACCCTTCCGACAGCTCTCTGCACCACCATGCCACTGCAAGGTGGCATACTGAGCTCCCTCCTCAGAGCTCACCCACGGCTTTCCCAAATGCCCGCTTCCCTTCTTGCAAGCCTTTTCAGTCTGCTGTATTATTTTCCACTCTCAGATCCTGAGTGAATTAGGAATGTAAATGATCAAGGCTTTTCGCCAACTCTGTCCTTTATAGCTTCAGAGCTAATATACCAATTCCTGCCTAGGCGAGAAGATGCTGCAGCCACCTCTGTTCACCTTTTCTGCGTGTGCTACCTCTACACATTGTAAGATTACCTCTCACAAAGCGTGGGCATGTTACTGGGAGGATCAAGACCCTCATAGAGGACATTGCGCTTAGAAAAGTAGAAAGTGAGCAGAGGAGAGGAGCCTCCTCAGTCGGATGGATGGCACAGGGACTGCAGTGAGGGTCCTGCTCACAGCAGGGATTGTGCAGCAGATGCAGGACGAGGGCAAGGGTTCAATCTGCCGGACGTCAGGTCACTGTGACCAGAGCTAATCCAATGGTCCCTAATAACAAGTAACAGATACCTCCGTTTGACAGACTCAGCTGGAAACACAAGCTCCATCCTTGTTGCTGCTGCCGCTGGGAAACGTGAAGGGTCGGCAAAAGAGTGGAAGACCCTCAACAAGATGGTTTGACATGGTGACTGCAACAATGAGCTGAGCGCCTCAGAGATGGTGAAGACGGCACAGGATTTCCTCTCCGGCAGTGACCTCCTCATGCCAGCATGCCTCGTGCAAAGGATCTCCTTCATCCCTCTCCAGAAGAGGAGGAGAGGTACCACGAGAAGAAGGGGCTGGTGCAGAGCCCCAACTCCTGTTTCATGGATGTGAAATGCCCAGGATGCTGTAAAATCACCACAGTCATCAGTCATGCACAAATAGTTCTGTGTGTTGACTTCTCCGCTATTCTCTGACAGGAGGAAACGCAAGGCTTACAAAAAGATGCTCCTTCAGATGGAAGCAGCATTAAGAAAAACATGCTGAATCAAGATGAATGGAAAAGTAACTCAACAAACAGAATTTTGAGTTAAAAAAAAAGATGGCACAGAATAGGGCAAGGTTTCAGTCTGCTATTCATAGGCTCGCTGTGTGTTGTAATCCACATGATGGCAACTAACACCTTATTATTGTTAAGGGGGTTGTGTGTGTGTGTGTGTGTGTGTGTGTGTGTGTGTGTGTGTTAAGGTGATAATTTAATTCAGAGTGTACTATCAAGCGGGCTCTGACTCTTCATGGCCCAGGAACAACAAATAAGAAGCGTTGTCTGGTCCCACACACCCTCAGGTCTACTGTTGACACCAGCTGGTGTGCTTGAGTCGACAGTTGACACCAACATGAATTCTGAGCTCATCTTGCAGCTCTCTATCAGACAATACTCTGTCATGATCCACAAGGTTAGTTTTCAGAAATAAATTGCCAGGCCTTTCTTCTAAGTTTGCCTTAGTCTGGGAATGCTGCTGAGACCTTTGCACACTGGGCGACCCCACTGGTATTTTAAATACTACTGGCTCAGCATCACGGCAACATGTAAGCCACCAGAGCACAACAAACTGACAGAGGGGTGGTAGTCAATTAAGAATTGGTGGAGTCGATTCTGGCTCCTGCGAGCCTTATATGACAGATTAGAACTATTCCACGGGCTCCCCAGGCTGCAGTGTTTACAGAAGCAGACAGATGGGATTTTTCTCCTGGGGAGCCACTGACTGGGTTCAAACTACTGACCTTTTGGTTCGCAGCCAAGCTCTTAACCATTGTGCCACAAAAGATCCTTTAATTAGGGGAAGACTATCTTAATCGTTTACTAACTGGCTCCCCTGTGTCCTTCCCAGAAGTTTTAGAGGTAAATGGCAGAAACTGAAATCAAATTTATTTAAGAAAATTACAGCAGGAGAAGGAGTGGGAGGTGGAATTTTTTGGTTCATAGAATGTTAGAGTCTAGCATAATAATAGCATCAGCTTCAGATCTAGCTAGAACTGGGGGCCCAAACAAGGTCTTTCATCAGACCACAGCTCTGTTATCTTCTGTGTTGACTTCATTCATAGCAGTCTGCACCCTCAAACCAGTTATAGAATTCCCTGCAGTTCTAGGCTTCCTGACATCCTTCCATCAGAAGACTCTCAGAAGAAAGGTTCTCTTTCTCAACTGAAACTCAAAACTCAGCATCGAGTCAGAACTGCCTCATAACTGTCCCTATAGCAGGTTTCCAGAGGTTGTAAATCACATGCATAGGAGATGGCCCATGTTTGTCCTGTGGAGCAACTTGTGGACTAGAACTACCAGAGACACACCAGCTTTGGATTAGCAGCACAATTCTCTTTGTACTACGTGGCCAGAACTCTCAATTCCTCCCAACAGTCAATAACAATGGACTCAGGACATGTACACTCCTTAGCAATCCCTATGGCTAGGAAGATAGGATAGGCTGGAAGGTCAGGCCTGTGTCGTGTGCCCACGATTCAGGCCTAGGTTGGAGTCAGTGTCACTCAAACAACAAAGTAAGGGAGGAGTAGGGCCCCAGGAAAATTGAGAAGAGGGTGTGAGTGACAGGTAGGTGTCTACTCTCCCTCTCTGTAAATGTCCCCACTGTATGTCCACTCTCCACTTGGCCAGCGAGCTTTCTTCATTTAAGATCAGACCATCCTACCCCCTTCTTAAGTGGAGCGTCATCGGGCCCGCCTGTTCCTCTTACCCTCTCAGCACACACCCTTCCCTGGCAGCTCTTGGCATGTGGCAGGCTCCTTCAACTATCAAGGCCTTGTATTGATGCTTCCTCTACCTCAAAAAAACTCCCCACTCCCTCCTCAGATTAAACATGACTCTCTGTGAGCCATTCCCTTTTAGAACTACATCATTTCCAAGGATGACCTGGATTGCATGGTGATGAAAAGCTGGACAGACACGCTGGGTGCAAATCTCGCTTTGTCATCTGCTTATTCTGTTCCCTAGGGTGAGTTACTTAATATTCTGTCTCCTTTTCTCAGTACCTAAAAAAATCAAAAGGTTGTCATTGAGTCAACTCTGACTCATGGCCACCTCGTGTTTGTCAGAGTGGAACTGTCCTCCATAGAGTTTGTGTTGGATGAATTTTCAGGAGATTGCCAGACCTTTCTTTCAAGGTACCTCTGGGTGGACTCAAATTTCCAATTGTTTGGCTAACCATGTATACCACCCTAGAACTCCTCTCAGTACAAAGTTCACAAGCTTGTTGGGAGACGTGAAAACTAGTTGGAATCCTGTCTGTTATTGTTAGGTACCATCGAGGCAGCTCCAACCCACAGCACAAGGGGGGAAACGCCGCCTACTTCTGAGTCATCTCCCAACTATTACTATGTTTGAGCCCATTGTCTGGTATGTGATAAATACCTACTAAGTGTTAGCTATAATCACCGCCTGTTGTTTGAACACGTTCTCTATTAGAATATCAGTTTTCCTATGAATACCAGACTCTGCTCTGAAGAAGGCAATGCCTTTCCATTAGTGGATATATGTTGCTGTTATTAACGTGCAGTCAAGTCAACTCGGTGACTCTATGAAGAACTCTCTAGCTCTCAGAACCTTGGCCTGTTCTGCACCATCCTCACAACCCCTGTCACGCTCACCTCCTTTGTTGCAGTCAATGTGTCAATCCATCTTGTGGAGAGTCTTCCTCTTTCACTAATCCTCTACTTTTCCAAGCACTCCAGAGCTAAACAAAAACCCCAAACCTACTGCCACTGAGTTAACGATTCTAACTCATTGCAATGCCACAGATTATAAAGTAAAACTGAGCTCCATCGTCTTTTCTTGACTGTGATCCTCACAGAGGCACATCACCAGGGCTTTCCTCCTCAGCTCCACTGAGTGGGTGCAAACCCCCAACATTTAGGTCAGCCCCAAGCTCTAACCATTTGCAAGTTTACTAAGTGTGCTGTCTCCTCAAAGCACTCAGAGATCTTTTTAAAAAAAAAAAAGAAAAGAAACCACAAATTCAGGAATGTGAATAAAAAGAGTGAATGAGTTGGATGAACCTGTGTTCAAGAAGAGTCTTGGACAATGGATGCAACCCTACCCTCCCTCCTTCTGCCCTCCTACTGGTCTGAAACCTCTGTCAGCCCAGAGCCAACTCCATGCCTGTCTCCTATACGAGCCCCCACCCCACCCCGTCACCTCCTCCCACTTCATTCAGCTGAAGTTCAAGTGCAAACCACCAGGAAAATCCAAAGACGTTTCATGGGATAAATCACCCAATTACTAACCTGGCCCATCCCACTAACCATCCCATTAACCACTATTTTCCCTGCAAAAAGTAAACACTCCTCCTCCTCACCGCCTGACAGTGAAGGTCATTAAACCCAGGAAGGGAGTGTCTCCACAGCAGCCCAGAAACAACTCGAAAGTGGAAAAACACGGTGGATTTGGTGATTCAGTGGTCAAAATTGCCCAAGTGTTGGTTTCAGCTTTGAAGGAACCCACGCCTCTCCAATTTCTTCTCTTCCAAGATCAGTGCGGCCAGAGCCTGATAAGACACCTGAACCAGGTTCAATACCTCTGCGTTGCCCTAGATGAGTTTGCCAGACTCCTGAATGAACGTCTTTCCTAGTGGTCTCCCCCCCAGCCCAGCCACCTGGGTCTGCAGGTGCCCGAGGTTCCCGCTCAAGGCAGGGGATGCTGAACAGCGCCGCCTGGAGGAAGCGGAGAGGAGCTGCAGTAACCCCCGAGCACGATCCCCAGCACTTGGGCGACACATTTGGCTCTCGCTTCTGGCAGTGGAAGTAGAAAGAGAAACAACACATCGGGTTGCATAGTTTTCATTTTCCGACAACAGAAAGCATGTTCAAACCTCGGTAGAGACAACATTTTTACTGGAACCGGGCTCCTGAAGGAATGTATCGGGGCACTCTGCGGACAAAAGACACCGGGTGATTCTTGCAGCTGCAGCTTCTCTCAGCCCTACGTTGCTTTGTTCCCGGTGGAAAATCGCGTTCAGCGGAGCCCACCTGCAGCGGTGCGGGGCTGGGACCACCGAGGAGGGAACACCGCTCCTGCTTCAGGGTTCCTCCCATCTCCTTCAGCATTAAGATCCCCACCACTCATTTTACTGCATGCATGTGTTCATTAATAGCAACAACCACGACAACAGTGTTACTTAGGCCCTGCCAAAGTTAAATTGTTGTGGTAGTGGTTGTTACTGTTGTTGTTGTTATGTGCCATCGAGTCGCTTGCCACTCATAGCGACCCTATGTACAACAGCCCTAAACCCTGCTCTGTTCCTTGCCAATCTTACTATCTCCGACACACTTATTCCCATTACCCCAGTGACTGAATCAATCCAACTCATTGAGGGTCTTCCCTTCCTGCGCTGTCCCTTCACCCTCTCAAGCATGATGTCCCTCTCCAAGGACTGATCCCTCCTTGCAAACATGTCCAAAACATGTCAGATGGATCTTCAGAATCCTTGCCTCTAAGGAGCAGCCTGGCTTTGCCCTCTCCAGGAAGAACTTGTTTGTTCTCCTAGCACTCCATGATGTATTCAATACTCTTCTCCAGCACTAAAGCTCAAAGGCATCAACTCTCCTTCTGTCATCCCTAGTCATTGTCCAGCTCTCTGATGCATAACAAGTAATGGTAAAGACCATGGCCTATATCAGGCACACCTTAGTTTCCAGACTGACATCACTGCTCCTCAGTACCTTGGAGAGGTCTCTGACAGCAGACTTTCCCAATGCAATTCGTTTTTTAATTTCCTGGCTGCTGATACCAAGAGTGTTGATTGTAGAGTCAAACAAACTGAAGCTGTCAACAATATCAATCTCTTCACCATCTATCATGATGCTGCCAGTTGGCCCAATGGTGAGAATCTTTATTTTCTTGATGTTGACCTTCAATCCATATTGAAGGCTGCAGTCCTTGACCTTCTGCAGCAAACGCTTCAGGTCCTCCCAGTTTCAGCAAGCTAGGGTTGTGTCATCTGCATAGTGCAGATTGTTGATGAGTACCTCCAATCCTGATGCCACACTTTTCATAGAGCCCAGCCTCTCGGATAATCTGATCTGTATATAGATTGAAAAGATATGGAGATAAGACATATCCCTGGCATACACCCCTCCCTATTTTGAACCATGCAGTGTTTCCTTGCTCTGTTCTGACAACTGCCTCCTGGTCCAAGTATAAGTTTCTCATAAGCCCAATCAAGTGCTCTGGGATTCCCAGAAGGAAGAAAAGACTAAGATGGATGTCAGATGAAACTCTAAATATTGCACTGGAGCTCTGAAAAGCCAAAGCAAAGGGTAGAAATCAAACTATTAAGGAGCTGAACAGAAGATTTTAGAGGGAAGCAAGGAAAGACAAAGTGTTACAATGAAATGTGCAAGGAGCAGGAGTCAGAAAATCAAAAGGGCCAAACTCTCTCAGCACTTTTTAAGCTGAGGGAACTGAAGGACAAATTCAAACCTCAAGTTGCAATATTTAAGGATGCTTTGGGCAGAGTATTAAGTGATGCAGGAAGCATTAAAAGAAGATGGAAAGAGTATACAGAGTCATTGTACCAAAAGGAATTAATTGGCAGACACAGAAGAATTTCATGGAACAATGTATGAGCAAGAGCCTGTAGGGAGGAAGTTCAAGTTGTTCTGAAAGAATCGGCCAAAGTTAAATAAAAAACTGAAAAAACCACAAACCTCCCTGCCATCCACTCGTCCAGACTTACAGCAACCCACCATTGGGTTTCTGAGCAGAAAGGGATTGTCCATCTATCTATCTCTCTAGGAGCTCTGGAACCTGCAGACACAAACAATCTTTTGCACTGTAGACTTTGTTACCTGTCATCAAATGTGCCCCTGAGTCTCAGAGACCCCTAACACAACAGAATAAGACGCTGCTTGCGCCATTCCGGTAGTCCGTTTTGGAGCATAGAGGGCCATAGAGTTTTCAGGGGTTTATCTGTAGCAGTAGATCTCCAAACCTTTGCTCCTCCTTACTGTTGTTAGTAGGTGCCATGGAATTAAATCCAGCTCTTGGTGATGACAGGTGTACAGAAAAGAATGGCCCCTTGATGTTTTTAAAGAGCCATTTCAGTAGCAGATCACCAGGCCTGATTTCTGAGGTGACTCTGTCTCTATGTTGTAATATGCTATTGAGTCGGAACCAACTTATTGCCCATCTTTCTCCTGCTGGTGGATTTGAACTCTATGCCTTTGGGTTGACAATACAGCTTCATAAACCTTTGGGCTAGTGGTCAAGTGCTTAACTGCTTATGTCACCCAGAGATTCAAGCCCTGTTATGGGCAAACAACACTTCTAAATGTTGTATCAGTCTTCTGTACTCACCTCTAAAACAACCTTTGGAGAGGTGACAGGAGCCAATTCCGGTGCCTCCAATCAGTCAACCCCAAATCTTCATGGGAAGGAAACTGTCCATCTTTCTCGTTCAGAAAGGCTGGTGGATTTGAATCTTTCCGTCTAGCTAACCTTTCAGTTAGCACTGAAAGTAGTTTGTAGAGAGTTACACAGGTAACCCCAAAAGTGATGCCTCTCTGATAGTTCGAATCCACCAGATTCCACAGGACAAAGATGGGCAATCGCCTACTATGCAATTTACAGCTTTCAAAAATCACTGGAGGGTCAGCTATGAGTCCGTTCCAGTTTGACAGCAAGTGAGAGAGATTTCTCACATGGAGAGAATATTTCAAAAACTGTACAGTTGTAAGCCCAGGAAAGGGAATTGTGGACAGAGGCTGTGGGGGAGACATTATGGGTCAAATTGTGTCCTCTCAATATTTATGTTTAAATCCTAACTCCTCACTCCTATAAACATGATCTTGTTTGTAAATAGTCTTTGAAGATGTTCTTAGTTAAAAAACAACATGTTCATCTTCACAAAGAAAAGACTAACTAACAACTCAATTACAAAATGGGCAAAAGACGTAGAAAGAATTTTCAGAGGAAGATAGTCAGATGGCCAACAGACAGATGAAGAAATGCTCCGAATCACTGGCCATAAGAGATACTAATCAAAATCACAAGGAGATATCATCTCACCCCAGTTGCTATGGCAAAGTTTAACAGGACAGCAAGGAATAAATGTTGAAGAGGATGTGGTGAGATAGAAATTCTTATATACTCTTAGTGCCACTAGAAGTCACACCACTCTGGAAGGCAGTTTGGTGTTTCCTCAGAAAGCAGAACAGAGAAATTTTATATGACCCAATTATTCCACTGCCTGGAATATATATATATATACCCTGAGAAAATGAGAACTGAGGCACAAACTTAAGACTTGTACACCAATGTTCATAGCAGTGTTATTCACCATCACAAGAACATGGAAATAGCCCCAACGTCCAACCACAATGGAATGGATTAGAAATTACAGTGCATTGACATGATAGAAATACTATGCAGCATGCAGGAGTAAGTCATTACCTAACTTGCAAGGGACTAGAGAGCATTATGCTAAGTGAACTAACTCAGTCCTATAAGGACAAATAGTATATAAGATAATTATTGTAGACTGAGTATGAGAATCCAAGTTGGGGAGGAAGCAGAGGGCTGAGGATGGTCCGGGGTTGGTGGGGTAGTGAGTAATCATAGGGTCACACAACTTGATGGGTGTAGGGAGAGGTGGGTAAAGGAAACGGGAAAGATTTGGTGTGAAAAACAATGTATGCAAACTTTGTAAGTAAACCAGTATAAAATTTAAAAATTATTTTTAAAAAATAATAATATATTGTTACAATGGAGTAGAATGGGTTCTACTCCTTCTGAGTGAAGGCCTTTAAAAAAGAACAGACACATAAAAACTTGAGAGTTTTTATATAAGGTGCAGATATTGGTCTCTCTTTATTCAGGGAAAAAAAGAAGAGTGAAGAAAATCAACTGTTGGATCATGTGAACTTCAGTCTCTGTGGGCTGGAAACCAGAAGAATTAGAAAGTGGCCAGTACTGCAACCACTTTTGAAAGGGCTCACAGGAGAAGATCCTTGGGAGAGAGGAAGGAAAATACACAACAGAATGCAAAGATCAGGCTTACGAGTGTGGTAGAAATAGAGACAGGAGGAACCTTCGAGACTGTGAAATCTTCCCCATAACTCAGTTTTTAGTTAAACAAAGAAAGAAGGGATATCCTGGGATCCGTAACACCAGAAACACATGCACTCTAGAAAATGAACAATGACAACACCAAAATGCCAGCGTTTACCCAGAAATAAAGCTCAGGAGATGGGACAGACTAGGAGAGAAGGACAAATGGAAATGGGAAACACGGGAACAATGAGGAAGAGTGCTATTACAATGTGAGGATTGTCATTAATGTCTCAAAACATAATGTGCATGAAGATTGCCGTGTAAACTTTCACTCAAATTCCAATTAAAAATATCTTTTGCTTTTCAAAGAGAGGAACGAACTCGGGGGGGGGGGGGAGAAAAAAGTGCAACAATGAATGAATGGACATCCAAAATCTCTGTAAATGTTCATTACAATTAATAAAATAACATTTAAAAAAAGAACTTTTAAAAGCAAACAAGCAAGAGAGAATAGAGGCATAGAAACAGCCATGTGACTATGCAGTTACACCGTAACTGTAAGTCAAGGAGTGGTCGGCTTTCCAGGAGCTGAGGGAGACGAGAAAGGATCTTCCCGCAGAGCTGGACAGAAGATGGTCAGTGAAGACTCCCTAGTCCCAGAACCATGAGAGAATAGAGTTTCGCTCTCGTTAGACACCCTGTCGGTGGTACTTTGTTACAGCAGCCCTAGAAAATCATGCAAGGGGTCACAACATATAACAAAAAGCTACAGAGGCCACCAGGGTCCAGGAGAGAGCTCCGTGCACAGCCCCACCCACCCACACCCCCAAGGAATGAGAAGGAGGCTTTGCCCTTTGCCTTCCAGCCAAAGGAGAGGAAGCCAGCACTTGCCAAGCCAGCTACAATTTTCTTGTCCTGGGAGGGGAAACTCGATTTTACTGCCAAGGAGGAGGCTTGTCTAGTTTTTAGTAGAGAAATAATGACATCCAGTGGACGTCTGTGTCATCCTCAAACTCTGGCAATAGCCAACCCCCACCCAGGAAACTTGTAGGGCTGGAAGGAGACAGAGCAGGGGCTGGAGCCCTGAAAAGTTGGGCTCGAATCCTGACTATGCCACTTTGGACAAGTCTCTTCCCTTCCGAGGCCTCTCATCAAATGGCAAAACTCTAGAAGCATCTCCGTGAGCTATTAAGCAAAAAAGGGGTTTTCCTGTCACCAAAATCTGAGGGGTTTTGTCAAGAGCAGGTTCAAGGTAGTGTTTTAAAGTAGAAGTGCATGCTTTGTGCATGTGAGGAAGCTGAATGCCCATCTGGATGGTCCGAAGCAAGAGCCACCCCTGCAGTCACTGACCCAGAAGGCCACTGCCAACAGAAAATGAGACCCTACTATGGGTGGACAGGCGACAGCATCCCTGGAACATGGAAAAGCAAACAGGGCTTCACCTGGTGAGCATGTGCGGAGCTATCCAGATGCCTGCAACTGAGAAAACTAGAGAAGATTCCTGAGACTCCAAATTTCCTCAGGATCTGCAATGCCCAAGGGAACTGCAGCCCACTAAGACATGTGCTGGGTCCAAAGTAAGGCACTGCCTAAAGTCCAACAAGAGGTCAAGGCCATGGTTTGAAATGACAGTCACCCCTCGGCACAGACACCCCCACCATCATCCTGTCCCCACCAGTTCCCCAAAAGGAAAGGGGAAGCCTGAGAGGAGCCAGGCTGGATTGTAAACCCAAATCCATGGTGTCTGCATCTCCACATTGGACCGAAGCCAGCCAGAAAATGACTAGATTAAGCTGTCTGCTTTAAGGCACACGGGGGGAGCTCTGGAACTGAGAGCGAGCCTGTGTTCTAGAACAAGTTGCATATTGCATGCCTGCATTTGGGATGCTGGAGCACATACTCTGGATTTAGGCAAAAGCATCAGGACATAAAGGAAATGGGAAAGATCCCGTGTGGGAAACAATGTATATGAGCTTTTAAGTCAGCCTGTACATATATTTAAAAAAATTATTTTAAAAAATGGAAAAAGCATCAGAACACAGCAGGCTCTCAAAAAACTTCTTGGTTCCTTTCTGCTCCAAGACATCAGCACTGATTGAGGTCCCCAAGTGCCACTTACACAGATCTGTGCTCAGAGAAAGGTGGAAAAGTGGGTTAAGCATTGAGCTGCTAATCAGAAAGTTGGTAGTTTGATCATCAGCCACCCTGCAGGAGAAAGATGAGGAGGCAGTTGGATCTGATAAAGATTTTGAGCCTTGGAAATCCAGTGTGGCAGTTCTGCTCTGCTCTGCTGGGTGGCTCTGAGTCAGGCTTGACAGGAGTGGATGAGAATGTGCTATGTCACTCGTCCTGGTCACCCTAACGTCCTGGAGGCAAGGAAATGCTGGCATAAATCTAACCACTCAGAGCTTAGCCCTGACCTTGGCATGAGACAAGTCCTCAAGACAGAAGTCTTTTTCAGCACCTAATATGTGTCAGGCACTTGAAGCACACCATCTTCAATACACCAGATGGGATGTTAAATACACAGAGTCCCTAGGTGGCATTCCAAAAGGTTGGAAATTCAAGTCTACACAGAAGTATGAGATGACAATGAGAAGATGAGATATTTTGTTTTTAGAAAAAAATCCTGGCAATCTACTTCTAAAAAAACTTAGTCACTGAAAACCTTATGGAGCATGCAGAGTTTGGTGGGTGGAGGGAGGGAGCAAAGGAATTAGGAGCAATCCAGTGAGGATGTGAAAAGACGGGGTAATCGTGGGCATAGATCAATGGTGATTCATTTTAGAAGACACAATGTATGGGAATGAGTGTAAGATACATAATGTGAATGGGAGGAGAACCACACCAAAAAAGTAATTAAAAAGAGGAAAAAAATCTTATGGAGCACAACTTTGCTTTCACATACAAGATTGCCCCAAGTTAGAATCAACCTCAAGAAGTAACTTGTTATTTATTCCCCAACAAACACGTCAGGGAAGTTTGACCTCAAGCCCCTCTGATGGAGGCTGATGAGGGGATATGACGGTACCTACATCACACAGGTAAGAAGTTAAAGGACTGGAGTTCAAACTTGCCAGCTGCTCACAGTCTCGCAGTAAGGACTTGCATGAGCCATGGTCACTGGGTCTCACTGTGACAGGACCACACACCAAGGCTTCCTGTGGAAAGGGACTGGTTCACCTTTGTTCAGCAAGTGCAGACACCATGCTTTTTGCTTCCCAGGAGTTAATTACCTCCTTTGTAGATTGCTTTGCAGATGCCCCACAAGGTACTCTTGCCTCCTATTCTGCAGATGAGAAAACTGAGGCTCTCAGAGAATACAGAACTCACCTAAGAACACTTGACTCATCAGTAGTGGGTCAGAAGTCAATCTCAGATCCCTTGTGCAGTATATATATGCACAACACAGCATTTACCAGCTTAAGTTTCTACATACACCGTTAGCTAACACGAGAACTCCTTTTACTGTGCTACCCTTGCCCTGTGGAGCTCTGGCGGCTGTTGTTAAGTGCTGTCAAGATGAGTGTAATAAGTCCCGTGAACAAGATCTGAATTCTGTCCTGTCCTGCACCATCCTCATCAGTCCCAACACATTTGAGTCCATTACCACAGACACTGCACCAACCCATCTCATTGAGGATCTTCTTCTCCATTGCTCACCCTCCGTCTTTCCAAACATGATGTCCTTTCCCAAGAAATAGCCTCTCCTAAAGGCATGTCCAAAATATGAGAGGCAAACTTCATCCACTTTGCCTCCCAAGGAAGATTCTAGTTGCACTTTCTCTGACATGTATCTGTTTGATCTTTTGGCAGTCCACGGGATAGTCAATGTTCTTCCTCAACACCACAACTCAAATGAATGCATCAATTCTTCTTCTTTTGTCATCTTTATTCATTGTCCAGCTCTCAGATCTCTAGCAGGTGATTGGAAAGACTGTGGCCCAAATCAGCTGCATCTAAGTCTTCAGGGTGATGTCATTGCTCTTCAGGACTTTGTAGAGATCTCGCACAGCAGACTTTCCCTTTGCTCTATTATCTCCTGAACTCCTGACTGCTAGTACCAAGGGTGGTGACTGTGGATCCAAGCAAGATAAAATCATCAACAATTTCAATCTTTTCTCAGTCTATCGAGATATTGCCTGTTGGTCCAGTGGAGAAGACTTTTGTTTTCTCGATATTGATATGTAATCCATATTGACTGGTGGCTTAGTGGGAAGGATTTGTGCTGTCAACACAGAGGTGTGCAATTGCAATCTACCAGCTGCTCTGCAGAAGAAAGATGGGCAATCTCCTGCCAGGCAGTTTAACGCTTCTGACAACCTGCTGGAGGGTCAACTACGGGTCAGTTCCATCTCAACAGTGTACAACAACAACCCTTATCCCTTTCTTTTTCCTTATTATTCTGCCACCATTAGTAATTGTCCCCCTCTCACCACACTGCAGTTCTAGGTTAGGAAGCCCTGCTCTGCAGGATCCAGGTAATGTGTTGGCCAGTCACAGTGTCTGCCCTCCAGGAGATCTAGAAAGTGCTAACAACGCTGTCATCACTAGCTAGTGCTGCCGTAACAGCAGTATCACAAACTGATAAAGTGCAGAAATTTCCTTTTTTCACAGTTCTGGGGGCTGAAAGTCCAAACCAGGGTCTTGGCCATGCCAGTGCCTTTTTTGCTGGTGGCCCTGGTGGCATTCCTTAAGCCTTGTGGGCACATTATTTCTACCTTTGACACCATCTGTTCATGCCTTCTTCATCTTCCATATGTGTGTGTATAAAGCTACTCTTGACCTAATTCAGAAATTATTATGTTCCAGATCCTCCCTACGTGGTATGATTTCACTGATGGATCGGTCGTATTATGCTGAGTTTCATATTGCATTTGGAGAGGTGGTTACATTATGTAGAATTACATTCTATTATATAACATCTACAGGTATAAAGGCTAGAGTTCCAACATATCTTCTGGGAAAACACACTTCAATACCTATCAGAAGCCTCTAACCCTTCATATTATCATCATCACCACCTACATGCCAGAAATTTGGTATGTCATTGTACTGGAAAAAATGCAAAATATTACATTTCTCTTCCCATCTCTAACTAGTTCTAACCACTCCTCTCTATGCCTCAGTATTTTTACACATAAAATGGGGCCATTAAGTCTCAAATGCAAAAGTACCCGAACTGTGGCTTCATCCTAAATCCCTCTCCTCCCCCCACCCCAGCACACCTGTGAGGGGGCCTTCCCCCCCACCCACGTCCTGACTTCCAGTCACTAGCTCCCTTGTGCCAACTGCTCACGTGAGTCCTTGCAACAGCCCCGCACATCTGCCCGAGAATGCCAAGAGCTGAGGCCCTGCCAGCAAAGAGTTTAAACAAACAGAACTGGGCAGAAAGAAAACGGTCGGTCGGTTGCAAAGGGCTGCACCTCATGCTCATGCGCTCGGGTTTCATGATAATCCGAGTGATGGTTCTCTTGAGGAAGATTAGGAAGAAAATGGTAGGGGACTCCTGAGAGAAGCAAGAAAAAAAAGTCTTGTACTCAAGGCAAACCTGCCAAGAAAGTGGCCCCGGATGGCCAATAAACTCAGGACCGAGGAGGGAGAAATGGGGCACTGGAGGAGAGGAAGTGGCTGCTCTTTCCAACTCCTCCACACTCAAGTCAGACTTTCACCACCAGGACCCTTTTCTGCTGCATTTGAAGAGAGACGACCAGCAAACCCAGAAGACACAGGGGCTAGAAGTAGGTGAGAGGAGTACCTTAAAGGGTTGATGGAAGAGGAAGTTCGAATGCCCTCAGAGGGCAGGCAGACAAGCAGAAAGGAAACAGCAAAATGGGCCTACCAGTAAGCAAAATGCAATTAGTCTCAGTATTGAGAAGACAATCGGGAGTGAGGAGGATGGTAGCAAATCACAACACGCAAGCCCTACCAATCTGCTTCAGCCGATCACTGTCCGGCAGGAGGAATACAGGCCAAGTCCTGCCAATCTTCTAATATTATTTTTCAAGAGAAGTCAGGAATAATGAATTTGGGGTTTAACATAGAAGATCCCAATTTTTAAATATTGGCAATTAATTAAAATGGTTTTGAAATACTCTATGGGTTAAACAAGGTATATCTATAGAACAGATTTAATTTGTAGGCCACCAGTTTGTGATTTCTAAAGTAAAAGCAACGAGAATGACTTGGATTCAAATCTCAGCTCTCTCATCTGTTGGCCGGATGGCCCAGGCAAGTCACTCAGCCACTTGAATTCTCAGTTGCCTCATCTGTTAAATGGGGATAATAGGAGCATGTGCTTCATATGATACTTGGGAAAATTAAATGAAATTGTGTCATAGAAATTCCTTGGCACAAGGCCCAGCACATGGTAAGCCCTCTAGAAATATTAGCTGTTGTTATTAATGCATGTCTCCAGAGGCACCCGCCAGGAGATGGAAAATTGAACAACAGCAGTGGGCAGAAATGAAGGCCGGGCAAACAGACCAAGCAGGAGAGCCAGACCTTGTCTGAAAATGCCAACCAAGTGTCCCCAGTTCTGCCAGGTCAGCAATGGTCCTCAAGTGACTGTTGTCTCAAATGAGCATCATGCTAATTAAGCAAGTCTTGAGCACATCAAGACCACCACTGACACTACACCTTCCAGAACCCAGTGAAACCCTCTGGGTTCTGGTTTTTTGTTTTTTGTTTTTTGGGGGTTTTTTATGGAAAAGTAAAAGAAAAGATTCTTTCATTGTTTTACAAACCCTCCCCCAGGTCCCCTCCACCGTGTAGCCCTCGCTCTAGACTCCTGTGATGACAGAAATACCTAGTCACATATCTTTTTTACACAATTTTCTCCCTCCTCTGTTTCAGTGCAGTATACATTATTGAACACATCTTACTCAGTCTCTCCCCAACCCTGAGGTTAGTCCCATTTTGATTGTTCCAGAGAAACAAGAGGTTAAGTGCATTGCCCTTTAGCTGGCAAGGTGGTGCCTCAAGTATGTGGCTTAGTTGCTGCCCCACTGTGTGATTTTAGCCAAGTCGTTCCATCTCCCTCTGAGACTTCACTTACCATCCATAAAATAGGATGACAATTGCTGCCTCTCGGGATACTGGCGATGATTAGAAATAAGGGAGTCTGGGACAGAACTGGTGTTCTACACATTACAGCCCCATCACTGGCTGTTATGTTTATGGTTGTTATTAACGAGCTTGTAAAAGGACTTGCCTGACCAGCACCCACTGACCGCTCTTGAGGTAACTGCCCCAGTTTTCCTCTGGGGGATCACTCTTCCTTCTTGTTCCAGCTGAGAAGTTCAGTTGGTGTTGGCACCGCCCCAGGCTCCAGGGGCAGGTATGTGAATCAGGCACACAGCTAATGAGAATAGCATAGTCTCCTGGGCCAGTGGGAATCCAAGCCAGACCTTTTGTGGGGGATGAGAAGTTTTCCTTTCCAAGCAGATCTGGGGTAGTGAAGGAGCTGCTGGCAGCCATCTCACCAGCACATGAGAAGAACCTGTCTAAGGATGGAGCCAACATTGAGGAGATCAGAGGAGAGAATTGGAACAACTTTTGATTCTCAATAAAATTGTTTAAGCACCTGGATCCAACTGCGCCTGAAGCTAACCCGATGCTGGACTATTCTGTTACACAAGTCATGGATGTGGGGGGGTCTCACCCTCCTTTTTTTTTCCTTAGGTCTTTTTGTATTGGATTTTCTGTTACTTGCAATCCAGATACCTGAGCCTTTGTGCCTTATTGTCCAAGAGGGAGAGTTTAAAGAGTTTAAATAACTGGCAGGTCTTACAAGCTCTCAGATCATGCTCTGCGCATGATGACTCTATTTTCCTTCTTCCAAGTATATGATAGCACACTCTAAAAGTCTTTTGCAGACCTCAGTCAAGTTTCTCTTAAGTTAGTGGTTCTCAGCCTGAGGTGACTTTGCCCCTCAAAGGACCTTCTGGAAAAGTCTGAATATGCTAGTGGTTGGCATCTTTGGGAGCTTTCTCCACATGCCTAGTGGACAGAAGCCAGGGAAGCTGCTATTCATCCTACATGGGGAAGCCACTTGGAAGGTCAGTAGGGCTGGGACTGAAAAAGCTTGATTTTTAAAATTGCTGAAGCAAAGAAGTACTACCTCATCAGCTGTGCTGTATTTCTAGGCCCTCTTTAGCAGTCATAGGTTCCTGGGGTCTTGAAGCTACATAAGCAAGCCTGCAAAGAGGCAAGGTGCAGTGCTGTGTGAGAGAACACCGTAGGCTCTGCACTGTTCACCCCAAGCAGGCAATACTGCGACGTAAGCCTAATCAAAGAAATAAACTTTGTCCAACTTTTCCCCCAGGTTTTGTACAATCCTCTCCCAGTTCTGCAGTCTCTCTCCCATCACTGAAACAACCACATCCCCTAACTATTAAAACAACAAAGAGAGCAAGCTATCTCTCTGAAGATGAACAGTCTCATCCACTAAGACATACCACATCCTCCCTCTGTCCAGAAAGAATGGGCTGGGTAAATAATTTACACAAATCCTCAAATTCTATAAATCTCATATATACGATAAAGGGGAAAGATAGCTTCTCCTTTCTGTCAGTGTGCTCCTCTTGGAATACTAGACCTCATAGGGAGAAATATGACTCTAAGGTTAAGTAAGTGTTGTTGTTGTTGTTGT
>NW_006399783.1:11915584-11916494 GCF_000299155.1 Elephantulus edwardii
TTTTGAACCATGCAGTGTTCCCTTGCTCTGTTCTGACGACTGCCTCCTGGTCCAAGTATAAGTTTCGCATTAGAACGATCAAGTGTTCAGGGAGTGTAGGGGGAAAAAACTTCTTGGATGGTACCAATGTACATTAGCACATCAAAGTTTGCAATATGTCCTCCCGCAAATAAATTTTGTTTTGCTTTCCTTAACATATCATTTTCCATACTCATTTGATCACACAATCCATTGTCACTTATAACAGTAATTAACTATCCCTTGGTACGATTGTCCCCCAGGACATACAGTGGGACACATTTCAAGGAGATACAGAGAAAGATAATATGAGTTGCCGATGAGATGTAAAAATTGGTCCAAAGAAACTGAGTGAGGGTGGAAACAGACCAAAGCTTTCATGCAAAGAACTCTTAAGCTTCTCTTGTCAACATCATGTGAGCATCATTCCGTTTTCAAAACTACTAAAAAATTATTTCAAGGGTTGTCTAATTGCCAAGCATTATCTGGATGTTTAGAATGAAGACAGACTCCAGGGGAGATGGCAATGATGGGTGAGAGTTAGAGAAACCATTGTGGAAGTGATGACGCTGTTCTGGGGAAGTGAGCCTTCAGTGAGCCGTCACTGTCTGCCAGGAAGAATGGAGAAAGGGGATGTTTGTTCCTTGAATCTTAAAACCTCAGATAATTTCAGAAACATGGCATGCCAATGCATTAGTCAGTTGTACCGACCCTGTCAACAGTTTTTCTAGGAGCTAGAAAGAGAGCATGTTCTCCTGGCAGGACTTGCACACTGAGCATATGCATCAGGTTGTCAACAATCCTTAAGCCTAAAAAAAAAAAAAAAAAAAAACCAATCCTTAAGCCTCCTCCTAAGGAAACTTGCCTCATCCGAGGTTTCTGTGGAAGGAAA
>NW_006399783.1:11916594-11937880 GCF_000299155.1 Elephantulus edwardii
AAACTTGCCTCATCCGAGGTTTCTGTGGAAGGAAATGGCTTCAGGTGGTGCTAGAACAAGAGATAGCCTTGACTGGACAAAAGGAGCACACGTGACTCAAAGGTCCTCGTTCATAGGTTAGTGATCTATGAATAGCCCAGGATTCAAAATATTTCCCATAAGTCTTAACTAGTGGAGTTTATCAGGCTCTGTGTCTATACCATTTGGATTAGGTTATGTAGAAAGAACATGGGCAGTGGCATTCCATATATCAAGAACATTCACAGCAGAAAACCAACTTCCATGAGATCAGACATACCCCCTGCACTCCCACACACACTTCTACTAAATCTGATACCAGTTCCCAAGGGCTCTTCCTGTGGTACCTCCTAGTCTACCAATCCTTTGCAACACACACACAGAACTCATGGAACTATTCTCACAGCTCTGGGGTCTGTCCACTTCTGAAATGGTTTGCCTCTCCGGAAACTCTAGAGAAATTATGAAAGTTATACAAGTATTCAGGTCTTTCGTTCATAGGGTCGCTATATGAGTCGTCTATGATTCAATGACACTTAACAACAACACACAACATTAGAGAAGTTAACAGATTTCAGTTTGGGTTAAAACAGGACACAATTTTTCTGTCATAAACACAAGCCATCTGACCTTCACCCTTGAAGATTTAGGACAATGTTTCAAAGCTCTCTCAGGCCTGCCAATTATGGCCACTCTGCTCACCCTCTGTCTTTCAACAAATGAACTTGGACGAAGGCCCTGGCTCTGACTGTGTGGAGTCACTGTCCCTGGTCAGCTCTGTCTCATGTGGGTCTCAGGTTCTTCACTGCTGCTTCTGTGCTCATCTCAGTCCTGGTCTGAACGAAACAGGAATGAATCTCTTTGGCCCCAAAGGACACATGCTGCACTCTGCTTCTTCTGTTTGGCTGGTGGGGAGATTCTCATCTTCTGCCTCTAATCCTGTTCAGTTGAAGCCTGGTGAATGACAGCACCAATCAATCCCATCATTGGTAGTTACACACCTTGTTTGCACGTGCCCACCCAGATGTGTAAAAGTCAAAGGCCTAGGAAAGCCATTTTGAACAATAAAACCACATCACAGGTTAGCAGCACAACTTGCCACAAGTCTGCTCCCAGAGCTCCCCTATGTGTTTGTGTGATTTGAATGAGTGGGGTGACTCATGAATGAATGGCGGCATGACAAAAAAAAAAGTGTGTGAGAAACCAGAGATAAAAATGGAACAAGGGGGTGAAGATTTACAAATCCTGGCTACTAGAGAATTCAACAGGAAAAGGGAAAAGCAACTCAACACACCAACGAAAACCTAACCCAGGGATTCCCCAAGCTGTGATGTCATAGCAGAAACAGAGCTAGGATTCTGACCTCTCTGTCTGTTGCTCCGAAGTCCAGGCTTCAGACCTCTGGGATACACAATCCCATGCTGAACCAGTGCCACATGGCCCCACCAGGCCTAAAAGGAACGGCTAGGGTGTTACTTAAACATTTTCTCTTTTTTTCTTTCTTGTTGTGTAGTGTGGAATTAGATCTGATTGCCACAGGAAGAGATTGCCCCTTCTTCTTAAGAGAAGCATCTAGTGTATTTGAACCATGTGTCTTCAGGATTACAGTGCAGCTTCTTGCCAGAGTTCCCTGTGAACTTTGATAAATGATGATGGTTATAGAAAGGCTTCAGGCCTTTTGTTCATAGGGTCACTGTGAGTCATGCTCGACTCGACGGCAATCAACAACAACAGAATGTCACAGTAAAGGAGTCAGGAGAGCCAAGACCTTGACAGCAGTGGCCATATGCCAGTCAGGATGGTCCTTACTGGCCTTCAGAAGCAAGAGGAAGTTCCTTCTGCTAGGGCACCTTTGAAACCTAGACCTATTTCAACGTCCTGTCTTGTTCTTCACAGCAGACAAGTCACCTGACTGTCACAGTCAGCCTGCACAGCTGACCCAGACACAATACAGAGGGTATTTGCGAAAACACAAGAGGAAATCTTGTGCCTGTGATAATAATGCTGCAACACTGTACCCAAACAGTTTCTTGACTGGGGTGAGAGGGACAGATGATGGACAAGGTTACGTTTTTGAACATAAAATTATTAGAGGCAAGGTTGGTGAAATATTGTCTCACATTGTTTGGCATATTATCAAGAAATGCCAGTCCTTGATAATGGAGATCATTATAGGAAAAGTAGCTTTGCTGGTGGTGGTTTTATGTGCTGTTGAGTCAACTGCAACTCATAGCAAGCCTGTGTACAACAGCTCTGAAGCCAGCCCTCTCCTGAGCCAGTCTCACTGACTTCAACTCACTTACCCCCATTCTCCCAGTTACTCTATCAATCCATCTCAGCTCGAGTCTTCCTCTCCTGCACTATCCGTCCACCCTTCTGAACATGATGTCCTTCAAGGATCAGTCCCTCCTGGCTACGTGTCCAAAGTATGTGAGACAGAGCTTCAAAATCCTAGCCTCCAAGAAGAAACTTGGTTTCACTCTCTCCAAGACAGACCTATTTGTTTTTTTGGCAGTCCATGGTATGTTCAAGACTCTTCTCCAGCACTACAACTCCAAAGGTATCAATTCTGTCATTCTTCGTCATTGTACAGTTCTCTGATGCATAGCAAGTAATTGCAAAGATCATGGCCTAAATCAGGTGCACCTTCGTCTCTAGACTGACAACTTTACTTCTCAGTACCCTGCAGAGGTCCCTGACCACAGATTTTCTTTATTTTTTTTTCTTTCTTTATATTTGCATTGCGTTGCCATCGTGCCAGAACCAAGTCATAGCTGACCCACGAACGAATTTACCAAGGCTGAAAATGACGTAGGAGGAAATTGTCCATCTTTCTTCCAAGGAGCACCTGATGTGTTCAAGCCCAGAAAGGCACGGCCTTTGGATGACCTGTGCAATTCCCTTTGGATCACACTGCCAGAACTCCCGGGGCAAGTCAGAGGGTCTTTAAAAGAAAAGACCCCCAACAAGATGGATTGACACAGTAACTGCAACAATGGGCTTCAGCATATTGGAGACTGTGAAATGTGCACAGACAGGGTGGGGCAAGGTTCAGAACCGTTGCTCAAAGGATCACTATGAGTAGGAACAGACTTCCCAGCACCTAACAACAACGTGAGAGTTTAAAATCAGACACTTAATGAATGAATGAGAACCCAAAATCTCTGTAAATGTTCATTAAAACTAATAAAATTTAATAATAATTTTAAAAAAAAGAACAAATAGAAAAAAAAATCTAAGCAAAAAAAAAAAAAAAAGACACCATAGGAATGATTATATGCAATACAATGTGAATGAAGGATAGTGTGAAAAATAATGTATACAAATTTGGCATGCAAACCAATATAAAATAAAAATTAAAAAATTTAATCTTCAAAAAAAAATCAGACACTTGGTGTATGTAGGTGGGGCGGGTTAAGAACCATGTCTTAGCTACATTTAGTCTTGTTATGACTAGAATCCAAGTTGTATTTTAAAAACTGTCTTGCTGACCCAATCATATACACTAAAGAAGGCATTTCTTTTCATTGAGTTCTTAGGTGCAGAATATCACCATTTATTCCCAAAGAGTCTTTCTACTATTAACTTTCTACTATCTTTATACTATTCAACAGATGCAAGATTTGATAGGCAGAGAATCTTGATACACAGCATTATGACAAATCTTTACTATGAACCCCCAAAGACAGGTATGATTGAGGAAATAATTTTTCTAACACATCACCTAAAAGCCCTGGCCTGCATTGTCCGGGGCCAGTTATAATGATTATAACTTAATTCTTGATTCAAAACATTTTCTATTCACAAAAATGTATTGTTCCTCTTTGTGTTGCTGACAGGCCGTCTTCATCCTGTGAATAATGAACCTCTTCCTGGTTCAGACCATCTCCATTCCTTACGAGACTCCTGTGCTTTTACTTTACAGTGTGATGTAGTTCTATGTTAGCTTAAAAAAATATTATTCAGTCAATAGTTTGACTGAATCGTGTCCCCCATATAACAGGTACATACTTCTACAACTTCTACTAAGTGTCCTGAGATTCTCAATCTTATCTACATTAGCCTTGGTTTGTTATAATCCATAGTAAAATGTCTTTGTATAATCAAAAGGATTCTATGCTTTCAGCCAGGACCTAGTTCGCCTCAGCAATCATATCTCTTGTTCCACGGCCTCTTCTGATTCTGGTTTGGATCACTGACAATTCTCTATGGAAGTAAGTGCCAATCTTCAGCAAGATTTTACTTACATATGATACTAATATTACACAATAATTTCCATATTCTACCGGATCACCATTTTTTTTGGAATGGAAACTAATATGGACCTCTTCCAGTTAGCTGGCCAGGCAGCTATATTCCAAATTTCTTGACATAGGACAATGAGCACATTAAAGGCAGCATCTGTTTGCTGAAAAACCTCAACTGGTATTCCATCAATACTTAAGGCCTTAATTTTTGTCAATACCTTCAGGGCAGCTTGGATTTCTTCCTTCATTATCATTGTTTCTTGATCATACACTACTTTCTGAACTGGTTCTTTTTGGTATAGTGACTCTGTGCATTCTCTTCATCTTCTTTTGAAGCTCCCGATATCATTAACTGTTTTATCCACAGAATCCTTAACTACTGCAACTCGAGGCTTTAATTCATTTTTCAGTTCTTTTAGTTTGAGATAAAAAAAGCAGTTGTCCAAACAGAACAAGGGAACACTGCATGGTTTGAAATCAGAAAAGATATATGTTAGCATTGTATCTTTTCTCCATATAAAAAAGCTCAACAAATCATTAGAAAAGCTGGACTCTTGAAGAAAAATGTGGCATCAGGACAGAAAGAAAACTATCTGCAACATATATATGATAAAATCTTGCCTTCAGAAAACAAAGAAAACTTGGAGCACCTACTGTAATCTTCAAAATAGATTACATATCAACCTCACAAAAACAAAAATCCTCACCACTAGATCAATAGGCAACTTCAAATATGTGGAGAAAAAAACTGAAGCTGTCAAGGATTTTCTTTTTCTTATATCAGTGACTCTGTGTCCACACTTTTTGGTAGTAGGAAAGAATTCAAAAGATGTGTTACATTGGGAAAATTTGCTGTCAAGAACCATTTTAAAGTGTCAAAGAGAAAGGATATCAGTTTAAAGACTAAGGTGTTCCTGATCTAAGCCATGGCATTTTCAATTGCTTTCTGTGCATCTGAAAGTTGGATAATGAATGAGGATGACAGAAGCAGCATGATGCCTTTGAGCTGTGGTGTTGAAGAAGAGTATTGACTATCCCACGGGCTGCCAAGAGAACAAACAAGCCTGTCTTGGAGGAAGTAGAGCCAGGGTGCTCCTTAAAGGCAAGGATGGTGAAACTGTGTCTCACATACTTCGGGCATTGGAAAAGGTCAGAGAAAGAAAGGAAGACCCCCAACCTGAGGGACTGACACAGTGCCTGTGACAGTGGACTGGCGCATATCAGGGATGGTGAGAACCGTGCAGGACAGGGCAAGCTTTAGGTTTGTGTTCACAGGAGCAGTATGAGGCCTAATTGACTCTAGGCACTTAAGAACAACAATGGAAACTATTAAATCATGGCCCAGGATCTGACAAGCCAAACAGTTGTAAAAGGATTAAGGGTGGAACACAACACCACTTAATCCCTTCATATCTCTGACCTGATATGGGGAAAGTTTCCCTAAAGTGTGGCCTATAAAACCTCTTCTTTCACAAGAGAAAAAAAGAGTAGGAAAGAGGGCAGGAGGTGGGGTGATGGGTATGTACCTCAGATGAACCAAGAAAGAATCTGCAAGAGTGGAGAGCATCGTTTTGCACTCCAGTCTCTGCAGCAGGAAGCTCCTGGACATGAGAGAAAACTAAGACACATGGAGGTGTCCAAGGCCCACAGAAGCTGAAAGAAACAAAGTCTTCCCTCCAGAATTGACAGAGGGCCGTCTTCTCGAGCCAGCGCTCCAAAGTTGGACTCCTACCCTCCTACACTGTCATTCACACTCACTCATTGTAGTGGTTTCAGAACTGACCCACCCACTAGCTGACCTTCCAATATGTGTTCTGAGACTATAAATTACACGCGGAGGAGACTGTCCTTCTTTCTCGCATGGAATCCCGACTGCATTTAAGGCAGCGAAGAGGCACTGCCCCTAGGACAGCAGCACAGCCACCAGAGCTGCCGACTTAAAGTGTAAGATGATAAATGTGTTAACACCGTCCACTTGTGGTATCTCTATTATAGCTGCGCCGGATAACAAAGACAGGGTTAAAGAGAATCGAAGTTCTCACACAGGCTCTGACATGGATGAACTTTGAAAATGCTCTGCTGAGCGAAACAGGTCAGACATGAAAGAAAACACATTGTGTGATCTCACTTATCTAAAATGTCTAGGAGAGGTAAATATATGGAGACCAAAGTTCATTCCTATTTACCAGGGGCTGGGGAGAAGGGTTTACTATGGAAGGGGTACTGGGTTTCTGTTTGGGATAATAAAAAAAGTTTTGCACAACGTGAAGAATGTCATTAATAAACTGAACTGCACACTTAGAAAGTGTCAGAATGGCAAATATTTTGTTGCATGTGTATTTTACCACAATAAAAATTTAAAATATATAAGTACCTGACATATGGCAGGTGTTCAGTAAATCAGAAAAAGGAAATGGTGTTAACCAAGACTCACAGAGAAGGTCCCACTCCACCCGCCTGACCTCCCCTCCTCAGCCAACGGGGTCATGGAGGTCACAGCGAAGCAGCACCATGTCAGGTCACCCGGAATGTCACTCTGCTGTTAGGATCTAAAAGGAACCTGACTGGCACAGTAGCTGAAACATACGACCACAGGCCAAAAGGAAATAAACTGGACATAGTGCCTCTGTCGGAGTTTCAGCCTTGGAAACGCCATGGGGGGAGTCCTATTCTGGTTAGTGTGCAGGTTACTGGTTGAAAGTCTGCCTACTGGAGTCTATCTAGAGGGAATGCAGAAGAAAGGCCTGGTGATCTACGTTTAAAAAAAAAAAACAAAAACAAAAAACAACCCTCATCCATTGAAATCCTCACTCTGACACACACGGGGTAATACCACACGAATCTGGAGACTGGATGTCTCCAGTCAAGGCAGCAGCAGAGCCATGCTCCGTCCAAAAACTCTGGGGAAGAATCTTTCCTGCCTCATCAGGCCTCTGGTGGTGGCCAGCCATCCTCGGCGGTCTTTGGTGTGAGCAGCATCATGCCACCTCCCCCACCTCTACCCCTGCCCCCAGCAATCTCCTGTCCGTGTATCTGTTTCTAATTTTTCTCTTGTCGTATAAGAATTCCAGCCATTGGATTCAGGACCCATTATGGCCTCATCTTAACATGATAACATCTGCAAAGACCCTTTCAGAACCAACATCACATTCACAGGTACCAAGGTTTGGTACCTGAATGTCTCTTTTTGGTGGACAAAATTCAACTCAAAACAATCCCTCAAGGGAAACCCAAATAGGACCCCAAACATGTACAGACAGCTTAACACAGGGAGAAAGTGATAAAGGCTTAAGTGGAATGGGGGCTGGAGGACCCAGCTCCTACTAAAGGGAATGTTGGACAGGAAGTCACATTTGAGCTGTGCCTTGAAGACAGTGCAATTCAAGCTGTTTGGGAAAAGCTCCCTAGGTGTTGTCTGCTCTCCATCGCCCCCTGTCTTCAAATCTCAGCATCGGATCTTACAGCCCAAGGGGTTTACATTTGACTCCAGCCTCCAGGGTGGCCATGTGACCTGCTGTTGTTCACTGCACTCAGATCACCCCTCAAATCATGGCAACCCATGGCTCTATAGCGTTTTCTTGGCTATAATGCATGGAAGCTGGACTTTTTTTCCTCAGAGTTGCTGGGTGCGTTTAGACTACTAATCATTACGTTATCAGCCAATCCAAAATTGCTTTCACACCTCCCTAGGCCTAGTCAGAGAATCACATACATCGGACCCCAAGAATCAGAGTAAGAGTGGACATGTGATCCAAACTAAGACACACACAAACATACCTCACTGCCATCGAGTCAGTTCCAATTCAAGGACACCTTCCATTGGTTCACTGAGGCTGTAAAATGTTATAAAGGTAACTGCCTATCTTTCTCCAGATGAGCAGCAGCCAATACATTTAGCACTATGCCCAAGGGTTTCACAATGCGAGACAAAGAGACTTAACTGAAGAAAGGTCTGAGCCCGCAGGGAAGAAAGCATTTGCTCCCCTGAGAATGTGCTCCAGGGGCTTCTGGAAGATATCTGGGCCCCATGCAAACGGAGAGGCCTTAGGAAAGAAAAGCCGTTTTGATTTGCATCCCTCCTATTGTCTGTTCTCTTGAGCATTTCTTCATGTGGCTATTGGCTACATGAATGTCTTCCTCTGCAAAGTCTTTGCATGTCTTTTGCCCATTTCATAATTGGGTTATGTCTTTCTCTTGTGGAGACCTCTTCGTTATGAGATGGTTGTCTGAGGTGGCATTGCCAAATGAAGGTGAGATCCAGTGGGGACCTGAAAAAGTGGGGTAATGAATGGGTAGGCATGGATCAATGGTGATCAATTTTATAAAATACAATGTATGTATGATCGTATGAAATACAATGTAAATAGAGGATTGCATGAAACACAATGTATATAAACAAAACACAATATATATGACTTTTTTTATGCAAACCAATATTAAATAAAAATAATGTTTAAAACATTTGGAGCAAGTGTTCTATTTTTAAAAAAGAAAGAGAAGTGGAAGAAGGAGTCCCAAGACCTGATGACATCTTTTTTCAGCCTCTTGATTCAGCTTTGTCTGAAGCTAATAAATCTATACCTGGGTTTATGCACAAATAAATACCTTTCTTAGCCTAAGCCAGTTCAAATTAACCTTCGAACCCTAGAGCAACAGAGTAGGCAGAAGAGCAAGGCTAAAGATAATAATCTCAGAATAATCAGCAGCTGAGACTTCATAGACATTGTTATTTGGCTTGGATATAGAAATCAAAATTATTTTATAATCTCTTATTGAATACAATTTACAGAGTAGTTGGCTTCATCTTACTTGGATCCACAATCAATACACTTAGTACCAGCAATCAAGAGACATATCTTAATGGGGAAGTTTGCAGTCAGAGGCCTCTCCAAATTATTGAAGAGCAAGGATGTCAGTTTGAAGACTAAGGTGTGTCTCTGATTCAAACCACAGTGCTTCTGATCACTCACTATGCATCTGAGAGCTGGACGATGAATAAGGATGACAGAAGAATTGAAGCCTTTGAACTGTAGTGTTGGAGAAGAATACTGAATATTCTATGGACTGCCAAAAGACCAAACAGATATGTCTTGGAGAAGGTGCAGCCAGAGGGTTCCTTGGAGGCAAGGATGATGGAGCTTCGCCTCCGATGTTTTGGGCATGCTGCATGAAGAAGTTAATCCTTTCAGAGTGACATCATGATTAGAATGGTGAAGGAGAGGTGGGCTGACACGGTGACTCATCAATGGGCTCAAATGTGTTGGAGATTGTGAGGTTGGCACAGGATAGGCAGGGTTCAGATCTGTTGTTCATAGGGTTGCTATACTTGACTTGATGGCACCTAACAACAATAATAAAATACAGTTTACAGAATAGTTGGTCAGAAGGTAAGATACTTAAGTTGTGCTGCAGTCCCAATGGCACATGGTTTGAATCCACCAGCTTCTCTGAGAGAGGAGGGTGGGCAATTTCCTTCCGTGTGATTTACTGCCTCTGAAAAACCCTCTGGAAGGTCAGCTACGGGTCGGTTCAGACTCAGTGGTGCACAAAAACAATTATGGTTCAAGCTCCTATTTTACAGATGGGAAAAGTGAGGCTTAAGATAGCTGAAGGCCATCACTCAAGGTCATATGAAGGGCTGGCAATCTGACAGAGATTGAGACGCTGAGGGAACAGGTCACGGGGTAGGGCAGCTTTGATGTAGACAACACGAAGGACATTGGGTGGGCGAGATGCAAGCAAGGAGGAAGGCACCCAGTCATGGGCTCAGGGGCTGGGTGGTCATGAAACACTTACTTCAGAGCCACCCAGGACTGGAGTCAGAGCCTTGCTCCACCATTTCCCTGGTTGTACAGTCTTGATCACCCCTTCCTTCTCTATGCCTCAATACAGTTCTTTATAGCATGGAGACTCAGCCCTTCATTTAGAACCATTCCCTGAGCCCCGCGATCCTCTTGGGAAGGTTACATGTCTAGTGAAGAAATTTGGGTTCTTCTTCCTGCTAAGTAAAAAGAGTGAATCAGGAGTCCAGGCTGAACTATTATAAGCAAAGAGAGAGATTCCTTTGCCAAGAGAGATGCAGAGGGCTGAAGCAATGCTAACTCATGACTCCCCGAACAAAAAAATTAACTGGTTATATAAAGAGATTTAGGTGGAAAAGAGATCCCTCTTTATTCATAAAAGAAGGTGAAAGATTCCAGCCAATAGTCCACTAGTTTTTGAAGATGGATGCTGTTGTGCAGGTTTCTAGTCAAGAGACTTCACTTGGTATGGGATGGTGCGTTTGCGCTGTAGAGCAAGGCCCTCTGCTTCACGTCCCCTGTCTAGTTGTTAAGTACCATCAAACCAAGTACAATTCATAGCAAACCTATAAACAACAGATCTGAGCCTTGCCCTGTCCTGTGCCATCCTATCATCCCCAACACGCTTGACATTGCTGCAGCCACTGTGTCAATTCACCTCATGGAGGGTCTTCCTCTCATGTTCTGATCATCCAATTTTCCAAGCATAACGTCCCTTTCCCTCCTAACAAAATGGCCAAAATACGTGAGATAAAGTTTCACCATCCTTGCCTCTCAGGAGCACCTTGGTTGCACTTTCTCCAAGACATATTTGTTATTTTGGCAGTCTATGAGCTGTTCTCCAACACCACTGTTCAAAGGCATCAATTCTTCTTTTGTCATCTTTAGTCATTGTCTAAATTTCACTTGCATAGCAAGTGATTGAAAAGGCCATGACCTGAATCAGGTGCATCTTAGTCTACAAACTGGTATCATTGCTTCTCAGTAATTTGGGGCAGTCTCTGACAGTGGACTTTCCCAACATATCTCCTGACTGCTGGTATCAAGAATGTTAATTGTGATTCAAATAAGATGACATTATTGACAGTTTCAATCTTTTTCCCCATCTATCATGATGTTGCCTCTCATTCCAGTGGCAAAGATTTTTGCTTTCATGATGTTGAGATATAACTCATGTTGAAGGTTGTCATCTTTGATCTTTTGTAGGAAGTCCACCTCACTTTCAGCAGGTAAAGTTTCAGGGGATATTTGTGGACATTGCATCAGGGATGGTATAGAAAACATCTGTTTATTGAGCACCAATTATGTGCTCTCTGAGTGTGTGATAGGAATAGTATATGTCACACACACCATAGAGTACATAAGGTTGTTGTTATGTGCCGTCGAGTTGCTTGCGACTCGTAGAGATCCTATGTACAATGGCCCTAAACTCTGCTCTGTCTCCTATACACCCATCCCGATTACCCCAATCACTGAATCAATCTACCTCATAGAGGGTCTTCCCTTCCTGCGCCGTCCCTCCACCCTACCAAGCATGATGTCCCTCTCCAAGGACCAGTCCCTCCTTACAACATGTCCAAAGTATGTTAGACAAAGCCTCAGAATCCTTGCCTCCAAGGAG
This sequence comes from Elephantulus edwardii, assembly GCF_000299155.1. Classification (NCBI taxonomy): domain Eukaryota; kingdom Metazoa; phylum Chordata; class Mammalia; order Macroscelidea; family Macroscelididae; genus Elephantulus; species Elephantulus edwardii. The sequence goes on from NW_006399783.1 coordinate 11,928,282, forward strand.
CCGCCCGGTTTAACTCCAGGATGAATCTGTTTGTTTTCCTGGCAGTCCATGGTACTCTCAATACTCTTCTCCAGCACCACAGCTCAAAGGCATCCGTTCTCCTTCTGTCCTCCCTAGTCATTGTCCAGCTCTCTGCTCTATAAACAGAATTTTCAACACCATCCCTGATGTCATGTCCACAAATACTTGTTGGTTGCTGTTAGATGTCACTGAATCAATTCCTACTCATAGTGATGCCATATGCAATAGATAAAAACCCTGCCTGGTGCAGCCTCAAGCTCACAATCTCCACTGTGCCGTGGTTACAGACACTGGGTCAGTCCATCTCGTCTTCCTACCCAGCACTGTCTCTGCACTTCTCCAAATCTGAAGTCCTTTTCCAGGGACTGGCCTCTCCTAAGAATCAATACAATTCACAAACTGTTCCAGGACAAGGACTGTGTGCATTGTCCTCTAAGGTGGCATTGAGTGTCGGGAGGTCAGTCGGCTGTGCTTTGGAGAAAATGCTCCCCTCTCTTTTCAGTCGGGAGACTTTTCACCGAGGAGAGATGGCGAGGTGGTAGGATGCTGAAGGCTCTCTGACTGTTTGGTTTCAGCCCAAATCCCAGCTGAGAATTTACATCTCCCCCAAGATACATTGTTTTTATGTGCCAAGATGCCATCAAATCTGGGTGACTCATAGGTGACCCTCCAGGGGATGTTTAAAAGCTCTGGGAGAGGAGACTGCCCATCTTTCTCTTACCCTGCAGAGCAGCTAGTGGATTCAAACCCGCTGCCTGCGGACTGGCAGCACCACTCCTTACCACTAGGCCACCAGGGAGCTCCCTCCCTTAGATATACTTTATGAGAATCTAGTTTAACAAGATCCTCAGGTGATTCTTATGGACAATTCTTATGAGCAATACCTGGAGGTCTCTAGGGATCATCTAGGGATCTTTCCAAGTTGTATTCTGATGCAGGGGAGCTCTGGTGGCCTACGAAGGCAAAGGCGTATAACCAACCCAAAGACAGCACCTCTCTGAGGGATCCATTCCACCAGCAGCTCTGTGGGTGAAGATGAGCAATCGCCTCCTGTGCAACCTACAGCCCCAGTAACCAAGGAAGAATCAGCTTTGAGTCTGTTATACTTGACCACAAGGCATTTGTTTTTGCTATCTGGAGTGGAAATGCAAATTCTCAGCAAGGGGTCAAGCCTGCACGGGCCAGCTCGAAATGGGTGGGAGCCTTCTGTTAACGCCAGCGCCAGCGTTGCTCCCAACATACTTTTCAAACATTCACTTGCTTTTGCCCAGGCTCCTCCGTAAGAGACATGCTTTCGGATGTGTTTTGAAAAATATTCCATATGCTAATGGAATGTCACCATCTGCCAAAGAAGGCAGAGCTGTTTTTAAAGGAAAAACTATTACAGAAATGAGGTATTCACAGAGGGGCACTAAAGAGCCCAAACGTCGCTGACCTGAGGCTGACCTGGGCCGCCTCTTGTTACCAACATGAAAAGGGAGGGAGAAAATCTGAAGCCAATTAACTTCTCTCCTCTCTCTCCCCCTCTCTCTTTTCTTCCCCTCCCCTTCTTGGAGACATGATGAAATTTCCTGAAACAAAAACTCACAGCCCGTTCTATAAAACGCTTTCGCCTTTGGTGGAAAGAGCCCCGATGGCCCCTTTTATCTCCTCATTCCTGAGGCGCAGACCTGGCCCCCCGTCTGTTTGTGCAGATGGACAGCAGGGAACTCTCCCAAGGAGGAGCCGAGGCCCAGGCACAGGAGGCTCTGTGCGGCCTGTTTGTTTTTGCTGCCAGAGCCCTTGCCATTACCCAGCGCAGAGCTGTCTTGGAAGAAGTGTGAAGCAGGATTAGGTGTCCTGCAGTGTGATTAGTGGACAGGCATTGTTCCCTGGGAGGCCTGGGAAGCTTGGAGGCAAGTGTTTGGAAAAGAGAGTTATCCAAGTTCTGGGAGCGTCAAATGGGCCCTGAAAGGGATGCTTGTTATCACCCCTGACCTTTGTGGCGGCTGCTCCTTCTGCGCCTTTCTTACGGGCTTGTCCTCCTCTGCCCCTTGTCTCAAATGGGATGTTCTCAAGGCTGAGTGTTAGCCTGCTCCCTTCTGAAGCCACCCACGTGCCGCTTTCTGCCAGGCAGCCCACAGTGGAGTCACTGGAATACCCCTCAGGTGCCTCCAATGTCCAAAACTAAAGGTGCCACCCCACACGGCCTCCGTACCTGGGGAGCAAAGGTCCTCCTCCACACCCTCGTCTGCTTTACCTCTTTCTCCATGAGGGGCATTCTCATCGTAAGGCCTAGGCATTTCTGTCCCCTCAGTTTGGAATCACGCTGCCCCGTTTAAGGCTCTGCTCTACTTACTACTCCTCTCATTGTCATCCAGTCGGAACCAACTCATAGCTGACCGTCCAGCAGGTTTCAGAGGCTGTAATTACACAGGAGAGTGTCCATTCTTCACCCATGAAGCTGCTGGTGGATTTGAACCCTAGAGGAATCGCCTTTTGTTTAACAACGCAACTCCCTATGGACGACACCACCAGAGCCACCTCAGAGCTGTTCTCATTCAGCTCTCTGCATAAGCATTCCCCAGACCAGCTCCTCCAAACCGCTGCCCAGTTTAATCTCTTTCATAACCTAACAGTATTTTGTTAATTTATGTAGTGATGGACACTATATATTGTTTATTTCTTCTGCAAGACTGTAGTTCAGGGACTCTGTGTGCCACGGACGTGACATGCCGTAACATGGTGATGCTCTCAACCCCGCCTTGTCTCTACCATGAAGTCCCTAGTACTTCTCAAACCACTCCCTTCTCACTGCCTCAGGGTCCTGCTTTATTCCAGACCTTAGGATCTCTCCTGTTAGTATTGTCTATCTCATTTTAACATGTAACACATAAAATTTCCATTGTAACAGTTTTTAAGTCAGTTTTAACTCAGGAGCCTAGATTACATTCACAGTGTTGCACAACCTTCACTGCTTGCTTTTTCCAAAGCTGTCCCATCAGCTCACGTGAAAACTCCGCACCCATCGGCAATAATTCCCATTCCTTCCTCTCTTTTTGCCCAAGAAAAACATGAATCTATTTCCTGCTTCTAAGATTTATATATTCTAGGTATTTCATATACATGTTATTGTTATTTTTATTATTAATAGGTGTCATTGAGTAAACTGCAACTCATAGCCACCCTATGGACAATGGATCTGACCCTTGTCCTGTGCCATCCTCATCTCTGACATACTTGAGCCCATATTAGTGTCAGTCCAACTCATTGTCTTCCTCTTTGGCCAACCTTCCACTTTTCCAAGCATGAGCTCTTTTCCAAGGACTTTCTCCTCCTAATGACATGCCCAAAGTATATTTTTGAAATCCTTTCCTCCAGAGGAGCACCCTGGAGCATACAGTATCTGTTCCTCTTTGTCTGGCTTATTTTCCTTACCATAGTGGTTTCAAGGTTTACCCATATTATGGCACATATAATGTATTTATTTCCCTTTGTGGATGTACAGTACTCCATTGCTAACTGTCTTAGGAAGCACTCTCGTGGTATGGTCAGTAGGGAGTCACACTGCTGACCCAAAAATGGCACCTCAAATTCACCAACAAGTTTGCAAGGGAAAGATGGATAATTTCCTCTATGTAATTTACAGCCTCTGAAATCTAGTGGAGAGTCAGCTAGTTGTGGATTGGTTCCAGCTCAATGGCAAGGAGTTTGAGTTTTGAAATGAACTCCTGATTATCTAATGCTTGATAACGGTTATCAACAGAGATGCAAATGGCTTTAACAAATAAACATTTACAGTTCAGAAGACTAGAAGTCCAAATCCAGGCCCTTGTTCCCTTCACCATCTGTAGACCTGGTGTTCCCTGGAAACCTCCATGTGTATTGACCTTCCCAGATATAAAACTGCTTCCTGGAGCTGAGGCCCAAGTCCACACACACACACACACACACACATTGTATTCTCAACAATTCTTTTTTATGGTAATGAGGTTCTCAATCTCAACTCACTTTCTCCCCTTTTATCACTAGTGACACAACAAGGATAACACCCAAAGAAAACTCCCTTTCATCCAGTTAGGGCTGTGACTGATTTAAAGAACATGTTGTTGTTGTTATGTGACATTGAGTCCCCTGTGACCCTGTGTACAGCAGGTCTGAACCCTTCCCTGTCCTGAGCCAGTCTCACTAATTCCAACACATCGCCCCAGTTACCGTATCAATCCATCTCATCCGGGATCTTCCTCTCCTGTGCTGTTCCTCCACCCTTCTGAGCATGATGTCCTTCTCCAAGGAACAGTCTTTCCTGGCCAAAGAACATTACAATGCACCCTTAATCCTTTTACAACCATTTGGTATATTACATCCTTTACAACCATTTGGTTATATAGGGGATCATTACAAAACTTCCACATTGTATCAATCATAACATGCTTGTATTTTGAGGGAACACAATTCAATCCAAATTTGGATATACCATATTTTATGTATCCATTCATCCATTAATGGACACTTGAGGTGTTTCCACCTTTTGGTTGCTGTAAATAATGCTGCAATAAACATTGCATTCAAGTATTTTCTTGAATATCTGTTTTTAATTCTTTGAGGCAGGTACCTAGGAATGAGACTGTTGTTGAGTTCACTTCCTGGCCAGTGCACCTCAAGCTCCCTTTCCACCTGTCTGTCTGGGAAGGTTTGTGCTTCACTATGACAAGAACGGTTTTCAGCAGTTTCCAGACTAAGACAGAATCGGAAGAAAAACCTGATGATCTATCTCCAGAAAAGAAAACAATCAGCCAATGATAATCCTGTGGGTCACAAGGCCCAGTCCCTGTGCAACTTGACAGCAGATAAACCACCACCACCATGGTGGTGGTTGAACTTTCTGAGGAAATGTCCTCCAATCTTGACAGCAGCTTCAGGTTAGCCACACTCCAGCTTAAGTCTTCACAGTTGCCACCAGATTTAGGATGAGACAATTCTGCCTGGTCCATAGGACCAGCCACAACCAGGCCCTTATCCTGGCCAGCTTCATGCATTCCACCCCACTCAGGGCACTACTGAAGACACACTGTGCACAGGGGTTAATGTTAGGAAAACACAGGCCAGGCAGACACAACTGGAAAGGCTACACAGCATGGGACTTAGCTCTTCACTGAGAGACCACTGGCATCAAGGGTTCAAAGGACCTGGACGGAAAAGATTAAGGCAGCTTGGTGCAGAGAGCAGAGGTCAGCCTGGTTACCAAGAAGGACCAGAACCACAGCTGAGTTTGGATACTCACGGGACAGACCTGAACCTCGGTTTCAGATGTAAGACAGTAAATTACATACTCTGATTGTGTCTGACTTGTGAGAATGGGCAGAGCAGGGAAATATTTTGTTCTGTTGTACACAAGCCTGCTGTCAGTTGACTATGACCCACCCAGGCCCTAGGGAGGGTGTGTTGTTGTTGTTGTTGTTACATACCAAAGAGTCAGAACTGACGACCCTGCAGTGGCTTTGTAGGGGCTCTGTATCACACGGAACACCACTCATCTTTTTCCTGCAGAGCAGCTGGTGGATTCAAACCACTAGCCTGTGGATTGGCAGCACACCGCCTTACCCACCTAGCCACTGGGGCTCCCTTGAGTGATCTTGGCTTATAGGACAGAGTAGAGCTGCCACACAAGGTTTCCAATGCTATAAATCTATAGGGAAATGAACTGCCTCATCTTTCTTCCTCCAAAAGGCAGATTCAAATGCTAACCTTTCTGTTAGCAGTACAATGTTTAACCAACCCACTGTGCCACCAGGATTCCTTACAGGATTCGTTACTGCCAGAGTTAGTTCCAACGAATGGCTTCCCTCCATGGGGTTTCCAAGGCCGCTGTTTCCTTCTCCATGAAGCCACTGGTGGATGTGGATCACCAAGCTTTCTGTTAGCAGTCCATATGGCACTCCGCCACCAGAGTTCCTCACTCGAGGAAGCTCCAGCCGTAGGTCTGACCCTAAGTACTTTTCAGAAACTGTTTTGGTTGAATTGACTGTGTCAGAGACGTGTGCTCCACAAGGTTGAAGGGGGTCAGGATGGCCTACTCTGTAGTGAGGTATGCTGTTAATCGAAACAGGTGACCTCCCTGCCAGTTCAAGAACAAACACAAGAAACTCCATGGTTAAAGATGGGCAATTTCCTGAACGCAACCCACACTCAGAAACCCTATGAGCGTCGGTTCAAAGTCTATGACAATGAGTTTGCAGTTTTTTAGAATAAGGTTTCCAGTGTCTGATTTTCCTAATTTACCAATCCTTTCTTCCAAAGAACCTGTTAATTAGCAGTCACACACTATCTTCACCACTCAAGAGGCTAATTAAATTGTATTTTTATTTTATTTTATTTCTGATGCTGTAGATACTGTGTTAACCACCTCCTCCACTACCCACTACTATACAGAGAGAGAGAGGGGAAGGGAGAGGGAAAGGAGAGGGAGAGGGAGAGGGGCCGGGGGAGAAGGAGAGAGAAAGAGAGGGATTGAGATTGAATTCTTCCTTGTTCAATTTGGAGATACTGCAATTTGCTAAGTTCATTACTATATTTAATGTAGAATTTATCTTACCTGCTTCCCAAAAATATTCCCTGGGGATATTAGAGGTAGACTGCCTTTACAGCTTATAGCAAAAAGTTAAAACTAATGACCTTGGTGTAACCGCTGATCCCTTGAGCCATCTCTCTCTCTCCCACCCACCCAATAATCTTGATTATAAACCCAACACCCACTGGGACGAGACCTCCCTAGCCGTCAGCACTCTTCCCGTATCGTATCAATTCTCTGTCTTCCTCCAAGAGGCCCAGACCTCACTAAGCCTTCTACATGAGGACTGTCAGGAGTTTCAGTGAAGCCAACACCCTTTCCCAATCAGGTGGCAGGGCTTTTATCCTGAACTAAATTGGCTGGGCCCCAAAGCTCATGCACATTCCTCTCTATCATCCAATAGGCCAGAGATCTCCGTAGGATGATCTCAATCAGGATCCAAAGGATGTGGCATTCTAAGAACATTCTCTACCAACCCCTAGAGCCATAGGGATTTGTGAGTGAAACACAAGCCACAGGACTGGAAAGGTCCACTGGAACCAAAGATGGTGAAGGAAGGGTGGAGGGTGCTCAAGCTGTGCTCCAGGGATCTTGCCGGAGCACCAGGTTCAGAGTTGTTCCTAAGCATGTCGCCACTCCAGATTAAGTTCTTGGCTTCATAGCTCTCAAGTTCCCAGCCAGTTTAGCAATAACTCCTGTACTCTGGAGCAATAAAAATATGCACTTCCTGGAGACAGGATGAAAGGATGACCACAAAGTTGAAAGCAATGGAAGAATACAATTCCGTTTATAGGACTCTGCTTTCTTTCCAGGTTACCCCACATGCACTAAGGAAAAACAAAAATCACTTGTGAGTGGCACCACTGTTTCATCTGGCCACACCTAATCGATGCAACTCTTGAAACCCTGAATTAGAATTTCACTTCACTCAGTGTGTTGCAGTATATTGTCCCATCTAAAGGTGGTCCAATCATCCCTCCACAAGTGTTTTGGGGATTTTTTTGTTTTGGGGTTTTGTTTTGTTTTGTTTTTTGAGGCCTTGAGTGGAGCAAGCAGTTAATGTGCTCAACTATTAGCTAAAAGATTAAAGGTTGAAAAAACTCAGATGTAGCTCAGAAGAAAAGCATGGTGATCTGCTTTCAGAAATCTGCCTTTGACACCCTTCTGGAGCATGGCTCCTGTTTTCACATCAGATCCAGCCTTGTCAAAGAACAGAGAAAGTACCCAGACTTCTTTGTGGACTTCTGCCGATACATTGTTGTTAGGTGCCATCAAGTCGAGTACGACACAGCAACCTTATGAACAAAAGATTTGAAACCACTCCTGTCCTGTGCCATCCTCACACTTCCTGACCTGACACACAGGAGCCCATTGCAGCAGTCACCTTGTCAACGCATCTGGTTGAGGGTCTTCCTCTCCTTTGCTGATCCTCCACCCTTCCCAGCATCATGTCCGTCTCCAAAGAATAGCACCTCCTAGCAACACATCCAAAGTATGTCAAGCAAAGCCTCATCCTCATCATTCTTGCCTCCAAAAAGGCTTCCGGCTGCACCCTCTCCAAGACATATCTATTCATTTTCTTGGCTGTCCATGGGATGTTCAGTGCTCTTTTCCAATGCTCTTCTCAAAGGCATCAATTCATTTTCTATCTCCCTTACTCACTGTCCAGGTCTTATGCCTGTATCAGATGCATCTTAGTCCTCAAACTGGCATCACTACTCCTCAATAACTGGGAAAGGTCCCTAACTACAGATTTTCCCAGTGCATCACCTTATTTCCTTACTTAACAAGGGTGTTAACTGTGGATCCAAGCAAGATGAAGCTGTTGACAGTTTCAATCTCCTCTCCATCCATCATGACACTTCCTATTGGTCGTCCATTGCTAAGAATTATGTTTTCTTGCTATTGAGATGTAATCCATACTGAAGGCTGCAGTCCTTGATCTACTGCAACAAGGGCATCAAATCCTCACTTTCATCAAGCAAGGTTGTGTCATCTGCATAAATGCAGGTTTTTAATGAGTCTTCCTCCAATTCTGATGCCATACTGCTCACAGAGTCAAGCCTCTTGGATAATCTGCTCAGCATACAGATTGAACAGGTATGGAGACAGAATACAACCCTGACACACTCATTTCCCTATTCAAAAACATGCAGTGCTTGCCTGCTCCAGTTGCACAACAGCCTCCTGGTCCAGGCATAGGTTCCTAATGAGCACAATCAAGTACTCGGGAACTTCCATTCTTCTCAGTGTGAGCCACAACTTGTCATGATCCACACAGCCAAACACCTTTGCATAGTCAATAAAAGACAAATAGACATTCATCTGGTATTCCTTAATTTCAGCCAGGATCCATCCAATATCAGCAATGATATCCCTAGTGCCACGACCTCTTCTAAATCCCACTTGAAAGTCTGGCAATTCCCTATCTATGTACTGTTCCCATCGTTTTTTAATGACCTGTAGATAAAGCTCCCAAAATTTCCCCAGATAGAAGATCAAGTTGATTTTAGGCCTTGCTTTAAAGTGCAAGTAATCTCTGCACATAAGCAGGGAGCTGCCCAGCATGTGGATCTCCAGCATCTTTTGGTCTTTTCAAACATCTTTTTAGTCATCTTGTTACCCTAAACTATGTGTTGTTAAAAAATGGGATTAAGCCACCCAAAGGTAATAAAGGAGGTCAGAATTGCTTCCACTGTGGAAAGCTGGGCCACTTCAGCAGACAGTGTCACAGACGAGAGCCACAGATAGGCAAGGGAGTAGAGAGGAAGCTCCCAATCACCCCAATCACTTGCTTTAAGTGTGGATCTGAAGGACACATGGCCAAGGGCAGTCCACATCAGATCCTTGTGGCTGACAGGACTGACAGGTCCCAGCTCCCAGCTGAAAACAAAGGACGACGCTTCAACAATTCAGATCTTCCTAGAAGAGCTGTGGGTGAGCATTAACATTATTGGTAAGTATATTCCTTTTCTCCTGGACACAAGAACCTATTATTTGGTCCTAAAAGCCTTCTGAGGTCCCAACT
>NW_006399783.1:11938900-11940834 GCF_000299155.1 Elephantulus edwardii
GGAATACTACGCTGCATTGAAAAACAAGGAACTCATGCAATATTATTCAAAATGGGTGACCCTGGAGGACATTATGCTGAGTGAAATATCTCAGTCGCAGAGGGACAGGTGCTGCATGGTGCCACTGTTGTAGAATGGGCCTGACAGAAAAGACTGGATGGATTGTGTGTATTGTATTGAAACAGATGAGGGAAAGGACGGATTGGAGGTGATACATGATTGAGTATTATGGTTAGCATACGAGTCCAGAGTCGGGGCTGCTTGGAGAAGTGTACTTGGGGTTGGGGATGGAGGGAAGGGATGGGGGAATTGTGTACTAATGAAGGAATATTTTTCTTTTTCTTTTCAGAAAGGGGAGTGAACTGGGGGGTGGCGGTGGGGGGAGAGGGATGGGGGAATTGTGTACTAATGAAGGAATTTTTTTTTTTCTTTTTCTTTTCGGAAAGGGGCGTGAACTGGTGGGGAGGCGTGGGCAGGGAGAAAAGTGTGGCAGTGAATGAATGGAAATCCAAAACCTCTGTAAATGTCTATTAAAATTAATAAAAAAGGGGGAAAAAAGAAATAACTATGAAGCACAATGTGCATGAAAATGCAATGTATATGAATGATTGTATGCAAATAAAAAAAATGAGATTAAGTTGTTCTGTTGAGTGGGGGTCAAGGTAGGGTGCCTCTTGAGTCATATATTTTGAGATGTATATAATAGACATTAGGGAGCTCTCATGGCCTAGTGGTAAGGGGCTGTGCTGCTCATCCAAAGGCACATGGTTTGAATACACTAACTACTCTACAGAAGAAATATGGGCAACCTCCTCTCATTTACTGCCTTTGAAACCCCACTATAAGGTCAGCTACGAGTGAGTTGTGACTCCACAGTACATAATCACCAACACATAAAAGATCAGCAAGCAGAGTTGGGGAAGGTGCATGAACCTGTTTAGAAGCAGAAGTTCAGAAGAGACAAGGAACTTTCTCCAGGGCTGAGAGAAAGCAAGCCTTCCAAGAGCTAGAATCCTGACTTCATTTCTAGCTGTTAAAAACAAGCAAAGAAACACAACTCAACAGTCAAATCAAAACCAACTCATAGCTGATCCTCCAATTGGTTTCCGAGATCTGTAAGCCACACGGGAGGAGACTGTCCATCTTTCTTCTGTGGAGCCACTAGTGGATTCGAACCACCAGAGAACAAGTCTTTGAGAACAGTACCATTCCATTCCCATGGGCTATGCCATCAGAGCTTACTTCCAGAGGCCTGTGAGAAAATAAAAGTGTTAATGCCATCTGCCTGAAATATTTGTTAAAGCAACATTGGAGAACTCAGAATTGAGTGATTACTGTGTGCCAATCAATTTGCTACAAAACATGCCAATTTTTTCCTTTCTCTGGAACTTCCTTCAGTTCCTCTGGTGTGCAACCACAATGTTCAACAAGTCACAAAGCTTAAAATCAGAACTGAGAAAAAGTCATTTCTCATTTTAAAAAGGTGGTGGTGGTGGTGTTTATTACCTTCGAGCATGATTCATAGCGACCCTATGAACAAAAGGCCGGAAGACCCTGTACAACTATCAACATTTATCAAAGTTCATAGTTTTTGGAGGCATGTTGTTTAGGAAGTGGATGTCACTCCTGTTTCCAAACCTGTCTTAGAATGTTATTGATTTGCTTGTGATGCATAACCAGCAGCTCTGAACCCTTCCCTAGCCTGAGCCAGTGTCAATAGTTCTGACACATCAATCCCCATGCCCCAGTTACTTTATCAATCCATCTCATCTGGGGTTTTCCTCTCCTGTGCTGTCCTTCCACACTTCCAAGCATGTTGTCCTTCTCCAAGGACTGATCTCTTCTGGCCACATGCCCAAAGTAAGTGAGGCGGGGCTTCAAAACCCTAGCTTCCAAGGAGAGCTTTTGTTTCATCCTCTATCGAAGACAGACTC
>NW_006399783.1:11942034-11951852 GCF_000299155.1 Elephantulus edwardii
GAAGTAGCTAAGAGAATACGCCATCCCCTTTTCCTTATGAATCAGGGTGAAGTCTCTCTCAGGGAGGAGTGATAGGGAATGGCAAAGGACACACCAACAAAGGAGATTAATCAGAACTGACTTTGACAAGCACTGTGGCAATTGGACAATGAAAACAGACATTCGGAAGGCGGGGAAGAACAAACTGGGGAGGAGGGTAGAGAGAATGGTGCAGCAATGAAGGAATGAAAACCCAAAATCCCTGTAAATGTTCATTAAAACTGATAAAATTTTAAAAAAAAAAAAAGAATGTTGGTTGTGTATCCAAGCAAGCTGTAATTGCTAACCACATAAATCTCTTCTCCATCTATTATGGGGCTGCCAATTAGCCCAGTGGTGAGAGTCTTTGTCTTCTTGATGTTAAGCTTCAATCCACATTGACAACTACAGTTCTTGACCTTTTGCAGCAAGTGCTTCAGGTCTTCTTCCATTTCAGCAAGCAAGGTTGTGTCATCTGCATATCATAGATTGTTAATAAAAAGGTGAGTCTCTACATAATCTGGATTTCTAGTCTTTCTTGAAAACGGAGATGTAATCTCACTAGGTAAAAGGAAGAGATTATTTGCAGAGCAGGCACCTCCAGGACTTGAGCTAGTGAAATCCTCGCACATGTGGAGAAACAAAGGTTTACAAGGGGATGTTGCCACACAGCACATTAGCAACTTCTATCATCCAGATGGCCCAATTTCCTTTTTCCTCACTCACCAGGAAGCAAATAGGTTGGAATCATCAAGCACTACAAACAGATCTGTAATGGAGAGGGTGACATGAACTTGCTCTCTAGGGGCAAGGATTTTGAAACTCCCATCTCACATACTTTAGACATGTTTTCAGGTGGGACAAGTCCTTGGAGAAGGACATTATGGAGAAGACATTGTGCTTGGAAGAATGGAATGATATCTCAGGAGAGGAAGATCTGAATGAAATGGATTGACACAGTGACTGGGGTAATGGGGGCAGGTGTGTCGGGGACGCTGAGATTGGCTCAGGATAGGACAGGGCTCAGAGCCATTGGGCTCAGGGTTATTATGAGTCGCAGGTGACTCAATGGCACATAACAACTCTCAAACTCATTGCCACTGAGTTGGTTTTAAACCCTAACAATCCTCCACCAGGTTTCTGAGGCTACAAATTACAAAAGAATAAGATTGTCCATCTTTTTCTGGAGGAGCCTCTGGTGGATTTGAACCATCAGAGAGACATGGCACAACTGGATTGAGTATACCACTCTCTGTACCAAAAAGTTCCATAAACCCCATTTCAAAAGCTCCACCATGAAGATGGAAAGCCCTTATTACTGTAGGTTTCTTGCAGTAACATCTCACTCATACAAGGTGAGAGAAAGTAGCATGTACTGAGCACCCCTACCAGGGCAAGGAGCAGGGCAGGAAAGGTTGGGTCAGCCTCACAGCTTTGTATGATTTTCCATTCTGTAGTAATGCTTGGATTCAAAGTTGCTGTCCATGATCAATTAGCCAACCCACCAAGGATAGGTCATTAAGTTTACCACCAACAGTGATACAAAACCTAGCGAATAAAAATCACAGGGGTGGGAGAGGAAGCCATAAAAAAACCTCCATCAAGGACTAGTTTAATAGATCTTGCGGCATCCTTATACTCAAATACTATGTGGCCATGAAGCAGTTGAACTGCTGTGATCTTCTAAACACCAGATAAAGATGTACTCCACTACATATGCTATGCTAAAAGGGGCAAGGTATGTGTATATCCACTAGTCAATACAGGGCACACCTAATCAAAGAAACACAAAAACAGGTTCAGAACTGGGGAGCTGAAGGTCAAAAGTGAGGTCAAACACTTGTTAAGAGTTTCAATGTCTTTTTCTTTTTTAACCACATGCATATGATACACTTGAAAAAATCTCTGGTGGCCTAGTGGTAAGAAGCTGCACTGCAATCCCAGAGGTATACAGTTCAAATCCACCAGATGCTCTGCGGAAGAAGGAGGAACAATCACCTCCTGTACCAGTCAGATCCGATTTGACGGTACACACATAAAAAAAGGAAAAAAAGCAGGAGGAAAGGAAAAATTGTATTGGGCAAACAAGAGAAAATCGGAATATTCATTCAAAATGTCTGTGTTATCAATTTGGCTGACTAAAGGGCATGCTCTGGTTATCTGGAAATCTCAGCTGCTTCTGAGTTCTATCCTGCAGACAAATGTTGGTTGTTTTGGTATTCAAGTAGTGAGTATGTGACTTTACAAACATTATGTAACAAGGGGCAGAGCACACTCCTCACATCTCCAGCCTTTAAGACAAGAGGCAAAGCCTTTTCCACTCACATAGACACCACTGGGGACATTCTGGAGGCTGTTTCATATCCTTATAGTTGACTGTGAAGCAATTAAATAGGCATAGGAAGTAGGCTGGTGAATGAAGAGTCTCAACTACCTCCAGCTCCTGTGGTTGAAGTCAGCTTTCAGCAAAAGACCTCAAGGCATCATCTTACACAAAGAAAGCAGTATGCCTTTAACCTCCTTTAACAGAGTAGTTATTTCTATTTTTAAAAAACTAACTTTAAACCTTAATTGTATGTCACTGCGTTACTGATAGCATATGTGTTTTTCCGAAAAATTCTTTAACAGAACATCAAAGCATCGCAACACTTTATTAAGAATATTGGTTTTGAATTAGTAGCTCAAGTAACAATTGCATGAAGCCAGATTAGGTGTACTGCATAATACTCATACTTGATTTATTGACATTACTTAGCAATTTATTGGACAAAGGTCAAACTTTTTGTTTTTTATTAAGCACATTCCACAGTACAAAGCTGTCATGAATAATATCTGTACAATTTAACAATTTCAATAGCTGTTCAGACACAAATTTATTTCAAACAGATAATTGGCAAACATAATTAATTACAAGTTAGAATTAGACTATCCCAGTGCTTTAAAACATTAATATAGCAGTAATTTACAGTTGCTCAATTACGGTTAGCAAAATAAAGTCCAGAGTATGGCTGGGAATTACTACTATAATCCCAGGACGTCTGAATTCCTTGGTGTCAAAGTCCCCTGCTCTAATTTAGTAGGCACAATTTAAAGGTTGTGTGCATATTCCAAGGCCATGATCTCCCAAGGAACAAGAGGAACTTCTATACTAAACATGCAAAACAACAACAGAAAATCTATTCTTCCAGAAGGGTTGCCCCCTTCCCTCCCCGGGGCTCTCCTAACCAGTCTGATATGAATGCTGTAAGATGAAGAGTAGGGAAAGTTCCATCACTTTCACACTACTGCCAAGCTTACAACAGTCACCTTTTGAAGATTCCAATCGCTCAAAAGTAGAAATTTAGTTACATATGGGAGGGAAGGGCGTAGAGGGGGAGACTAAAAAGCAGCACTAACCCAATAAACAAATCACGTATGCACACATTGATCCCCACACGATCCTCAATGCAAAGGACAAAATGGAGCCCAGTGACCTTCCCTTTAGTAGTACAAGTCCGCTTCCACGGGAAGAGGTTTCATTAGCAGGAGGTGGGGCTTATTGGTCCTTTAAAATGTTGCTGACATTCCTTGATCTTTGGAAACAATGCAAGGGACAAATAAAAATTTAGTACATGAGGCAAGAGAGTCCCAACTGGAAGCCAGGGTCCTCTCCATTCATGGTCAGGAGGACAGTGTTACTCACACATCTGAAGGACAGAGCACTCAAAGGTTCAGAGAACCTGTCAGGGCCACAGTAGCCAAGTAACACCATAGAGGACGGGGACGGGATTCAGGAACCTGAGGCTCTGTCACAACTTAGGATTAAATACTTCATCCCAAGATGGACCTCTGAATCAGACTGACTAGGTAGACAGGCCCAAACACACCAAGAGGCCTCGTGCTGAGGCCTGACCAGATCCAGCCTGTGGTTCCTGTAGGTCGACCCAGGATGAGATTCTACAACTAGGAACACCCACTCAGTGTGGTCTTCCTATGCTGTCCCTCCCAGGGTTACCATCACATGGAATAATGATTGTTGACAGTGAAGTCAAATGAATACTATGGGAAGTAACCACTAGTACTCATAGACATGCCCCCCCAAACCAAAACAACAACAAAAAAAAACCCCACTCCCTCCACCAAAGAAAATTTACGGTACCTCTCTATCGTATATACTGCACAACAAATAAAACATTTTAATTTTGTGTTAAACTTTAGAAATTACATTTTAAAACAAAAATCCCATTTGAAAACACACACACATACACAAATAACAGAAACAAAATAAAAATACCTTATGAATACTGCAGGAAGGGTTCACGGTGACCCTGGCATCAGGTTATCAAGCCCAGCCCATGGCTAAGTACAAACACATTCTGATTAGTGTCTCAGGCACAGGGGGCCCTGACTCCAGCCACTCTGAGGTTAAACTGTTATGTACATTATATCTACATGCGGATACAGTATTTTAAATTAGGAGGCAAGCACACATGTAAAGGTGTTACTCTACCAAATATCAGGAGATGATACACAGAGCAGTTAAAATAAAGGAGTTATATTACCTATTGGGAGGTCATATAACCTGGCTTATAGTTCTTTAAATTAAAAGAAACGGATTCAGAAATAAAGTGTAATCCAAAAAAATATTACTAAAACAATCCAGAGAGATTGTTTTCTTGTCCAACATGCTCCTAATACAAGTCAGAATTTGTAATGACTTGGGCAGGCGGTCAGGAGAACGCTGACTTCTGAAAAGGAAAGCCCTGGGCATTCTGGGTAGGTGTTTGGCACCCAAAATTTCACCAAAAAAGAATGCTGTTCTTTGTTATCAGACCAAAGTGCAAAGCAATATAAATTAGAGGCCAAGTCTTCTCTTGACGGTGGATATACTTCTGTAAGACAGACTGTATGCTCCTTTCATATCAACAATTTACATTTGAAGCACTGGATTTTTTCATTGATGGGGCAGGAAAATGAACTTCTGCTCTACTCGAAGTCGGTGAGCCTAAGGTATCCTTCTCAAAAGTAGAGTCCGAGAGTCGGTGAGAAATGTCGGTACTTGAAGAGTTAGGCTGCTTTGCATCTACCCAGCATCTAGAACCAATTCCAGCTTCATAACTCAGCTGTGAATGAACTTTCTTGGGCATCTGATAGCCATGTAGCCAGTAGTTCAAGACTAGAAACCCTGAAGAAGGGAGAAAAAAGAGGAAGATGTGTGAATAGTTACACATAATTATATATATATGCACCCCACCTGTATCTCCAGACTCCCATACACACACACACTCCCCAACATATAAGTAATTTTCAAATAATTAGATCAAGAAGTAAAAAGGCATTTATTTTGCACATACCGGGCATCATACGTATTTATACCTCACAACAACCTCATGGGAGAACTAGGGCTCAGAAAGGCCATGTGTTCAGTCTGAAGCAGAAACAACGTGACAGGAGGGAACTCAAAGAACTGAGAGTTTATCACTTCTCTGTGGTACTGTTAATATGTATGCATATAACAAAGCTGGCTTCGTGTTAATTTTCACATTTAGCATAATATTCTATGACAGTTGCAGCCTGAAAGGGATCTGCCCTCATCTATCACTGAAATAATATGTGTCAGGCGACTAAAATGATTCCTTTAAAATCAAATGTCAATAATAAAATATTTACAAAATTAATCTTTATGTAAAACACGACAACAAGGGAGAGGTCACTGAGCATTCCATAATTTTTTATTAAAGCCTTTATTTATTTATTATTTTATTGTGCATGTACCATCAAATCAGATCTGACAGATACAGGAGGAAATTATCCCTCCTTCTCCGGCAGAGCATCTGGTGGATTTGAACCGTGTACCTCTGGGACTGCAGTACAGCTTCTTGCCACTAGGCCACCCTATTAAAGCCTTTAGTAAAAAGCACATTTAAATCTCTACATTCATCCACATATAAAAATGTTTACATGTTCATGCCTAAAATAGAACAGCCAATAGCCTGTTTTTAGTAGTATTATGTACAATGCTGGCTGACATTTACTCTACTACTTGAATCCAAATAGAGGTTAAAAAAAAAAATTAAAAAGATGTCACAGTCACTCATGTCTAACAAGGGAGTCCTAGTAGCTTAGTGGTAAGGAGTTGCACTGTCAACTCAAAGGCACAGGATTTAAATTCACTAGTTGCTTTCCAGGAGACATGCAATCTCCTCTTAGGTGATTTACAGCCTCTGAAAACTCGCTAAATGGTCAGTCACGAAATTCACCAGCATTTTAACAATCCTTTCCAAACACTACATTGTATTACTGGTTTGCTGTTGTTATGTTATCACCAACTGAAAGAAGACCTGCCAGTGGATTTTCAGGCACTAAATCACAAAGGAGGAGATTTACCATCTTCCTCCTGAAGAGTAGTTGGTGGACTTGAACTGCTGTTCCTTGGGGCTGGCAGTACAACTTTTTACCCACTACAGCAGAAATCCCCTAAATCATCAGCTTGTTGCTGATGTTATGTGCCAATAAGTCGCCTGCAACTCATAGCGACCCTACATATAAGAGCCCTAAACCCTGCTCTATCCTGTGCCGACCTCACCATCTCTGACACACCTACTCCCATTATCCCAATCGCTGAACTGATCCATCTCATCGAGGGTCTTCCTCTCCTGCGCTGTCCCGCCATTCTCCCAAACATGATGTCCCTCTCCAAGTACTGGTCCTTCCTTGAAACATTGCTAAAGTATGTCAGACAAAGGTTCAGAATCCTTGCCTCCAAGGAGCAGCCCAGTTTCACCCTCTTCTGGACAAACCTGTTTGTTCTCCTAGCAGTCCATGGTGTATTCAATACACTTCTCCAATACCACAGCTGAAAGGCATCAATTCTCCTTTTATCCTCCCTAGTCACTGTCCAGCTCTCTGATGCATAGCATGCAATTGTGAAGACCATGGCCTCGATCAGGAGCACCTTAGTCTCCAGCCTAACATCATTGCTCTTCAGTGCTCTGGAGAGGTCCCTGACAGGTGACTTTCCCAATGCAATTCATCTCTTGATTTCCTGGCTGTTGGTACCAAGAGTATTCATTGTAAAGCCAAGCAAACTAAAACTGTTAACAATCTCGATCTTTTCACCATCCATTATGATGCTGCCAATCGGCCGGTGGTGATAATCTCTGTCTTCTTGATACTGAGTCTCAATCCATATCGAAGGCTGCATTCTGCAGCAAGTGCTTCAGATCCTCCTCAGATCCAGCAAGCAGGGTTGTGTTATCTGCATAATGCAGGTTGATGAATCTTGCATTGGCTTAGAAGATAGAACTTCACTTTCAGGTCTAAAATTCTATGGCATGTTGATTGATAGGGGTTTTTCATTGGGTATTGGTGTTTTTAAACTGGGTATTTTTATTTTTAAAAGTCTCTATTTTTTTAAAGGCAATTTCTCTAGAGGATTGTCAATTTTCATAAAGACTACGAATCCTAATAAGCCTTCTAAATGAGTTTAAGAAAGATTATGTTAAAAAAAAAAAAAAAAGAAAGATTATGTTTCATTTAGTGCTGTTTTCCCATTAAGAATATTTAACAATATGGGAATTATTTTTAAAATGCAATTACTTGGAGATTAGAAATGGGCACTCAAATACTTATGGCTTAAGTGCAAACCATTTAACTCTTCTTGAAAAGAAAATTAACCTATGCCACAAGAGTCTTTAAAACAGAGCACAAACAACAGAATACTATTTAGTCATTAAAAATCATAAATTAGATAAATTTTTACTGACATAAAGAACAACAAATGAGGGGGAGAAGATTTCTAAGAGTAACATATAATTAGCCATCATTTTTAAAAGGATACAAAAAAGTAACAAAGTTAACACTGTTGAACCATGAGGAGAAGTTTATTTTCTTTGTAAAGCTCATCTATTATTTTAACTGCTTAATACACTAAAAGCAGCTCTGGTGATACAACAAGTTAAGTGTTTAGGCTCAAAGGCTGGCAGTTTGAACCCAGCAACTGCTGTGCAGAGAAAGAGGAGGGAGGCAGCCTCCACCTGTTTAAGAGTTACAGCCTTGGAAACATGGCAGGTCACAGCCAAAAGAGGTTTGATGGCACTGAGTTTGATTTTGTTTTATTGTTGTGTAATAAGAAAAAAAGGAGACTAGGAACTGTAGAGTTAGTTTACGTGTACTTCTTGTTTTCGTTAGTCAGTTCTGACTCATGGCCGCACGAGGAGTAACAGAACGGAGCATTGCCAGTACTACCCCGGCCCCACCGTCTGAGCAAGTGAGGCGCTGTGGCGGCCACTGTGTCAATTCATGTGGCCAAATCCCCTTGCATTGACCTTCTATCTTATAAATTAGAACCTTGCTAATTTCTAAGAAAAAGAAAACATGGCAAATATATTGTATTTTAGGGTGAATATTTTACCAGATTCAATTATCACCAGGCAAACTTTTTTCTTATTATGCACAAATCTTATACTATCACATGGTAATAATTATTTCCTATTACAATAAAAAGAAAGAATTTGGAAAGGAGTAATAAAGTCCATAAAGTTAACTGCCAAGGTTGTCCAAACTAATTCACAATAAAAGGGGAAACACATTTGTCATTTCAGAGCTTGTGCTGGGATATAGGAAGGGCTACTACCTTAAAAAGCAACTTTAAAAAAAAAAGTAGCTAAAAGTTTTCTGTTAATTTCTAATTGTGTAGTGGCTCACAGGCTACCAAAAAAAAGGAATAGAAGAGAAGGAAGAGTTTTTTTCATCACTGCCCAAGAGAGAAATGACACTTTATTTTTTCCTTCTTTTTTTTTGGTTGATACTTTTTAATTTTCAACCAAAGGAACTTTAGGCTGAAAGAGAATTTTTGGTTATACAGAAGATAATATGGAAGTCATCCAATCTGTAAACATATACTACGTCCTATGATTAATTTATAGGGAACTCGGGTAGCTTAGTGGTACAGAGCTGTGCTACGATTCAAAGACACTGTTGAAATTTTCTAGCTGTTCAGTAGGTAAAAGATGCTATCTTGGGAAACCACCTAGAAAAATTCTTTGAAAATAACAAAAACAAACAAGTGATCCTAGAATCATATAAGAAATGTAAAAGTCCAACATAGGAAAGATTTCCATTTAGATGACATTTTGATGTAATTATAAGGATTCTGGATCCTTGATGGCAAAGTAGAATTAAGTGCTTGGCTAAAAGGTCAAGTTTGAATCCACCAGATAAGGCTATCAGCTTCCAGCCTTGGACATCCTAGAAGGAAGCTCATAACAACAATGTTGTTATGAGTTCGAATTTTTTATAACAACAGGACTTATAAAGATTTTTAAAATCTCTGTGTAGTATAAATAGTTACTGCTAACTGAAAGGTGGGCCGTTTGAGAGACTTGTACACAAATGTTCATAGCAGCGTTATTCACCACCACAAGAACATAGAAACAGCACAAATGTCCAACCACAATCTAATGGATTGAGAAATGATGGTACATTTACATGATGGAAGACTACACAGCTATGAGCAATGATTTTGTAAATTACAACCTACCTTGGGAGGGACTGGAGAGCATTATGCTACGTGAACGAACTCAGTCCCACATGGACACAAATATGGTATAAGACCATTACTGGAGAACGTGTCTGAGGATCAAAGGCTGGAGTAAGGTAGTAGAGGGGTGAGGATAAGCGTGCAGGATGGGAGTTGGGGGGAGTTCGTCAGTTTGATGGATGGAGGGAGGGGTGGGTGAGTAAAGGAAACGGGAAAGATCTGGTGTGCAAAACAATGTATACAAACTTTGTAAGTAAATCAGTATAAAAGAAAAAATTTA
>NW_006399783.1:11952051-11968288 GCF_000299155.1 Elephantulus edwardii
CCATGTAGCCAGTAGTTCAAGACTAGAAACCCTGAAATGGGTAAAAGTGCAGACTGTTATCTGGAGATGTAAGTGTATGTTCTGGAGGGAGAACGGGTCTCATTCTGGGCACTGGGAGGCACATTTAAGAAATCCCAAATCAAAATAGTGTCATCATGGGAGCTGCTGATGATCTGAAATTCATCAAACTGTAGCCGGAACACACGTCCAGAATGTTCCTAAGAAACATCAAAGGTTAATGAATAAAAGAAAAACTGTATAAACCCTTTTATCTCACCATGAAGGATTTAATAAAGGACTCCTAAATAATCTTCTAAAGCTTACTGAGCTTTGTTCTGCACTCTAAAAATTTTTTTAATTTTAAATCTTTTCTTTCATTAAAGTTTATCACAGTCCATTAATGTTAAAAAAGAGAAATGATAGAGCAACTTCACTCGATACATTGTAAAATCTAAAATAGGTGACATTACATTAACAATAAACAATCAGAAGCATTTCCATTAAAAACTCAAAGAAAATCAGAGACCACCTAGTTAATTTATCATGTTCCAATCAGTGTGAAAAACCATGAAATAAACAGAAAGTAGATTTAATGAAAAGATATATTTGTTCAATTTCTGAATGATTTTCACTTCAAAAACACAACCAGATTATCAGAAATTAGTCTAATAAAATTTCTGAAAATAATCATCAAAACTAAAGGGAATATTGTGTGTTCTGTGAAGAACCTGGTCTACCTGCAGATAAGAATACCTGTTCCCATATTTTAGATATAGATCATTCCTTAGAAGATAGTTCAGTTGGCATATTCTCATATTCTGGTTATACAAAGTTAAAAGGAGAATTAATCTTTCTCAAGTCTCTTTCTCAAGAATTTCTGTTAGAAGCACCCTGGAAGGTGGGCCTACAGAAGACCACCCTCCAGCCTGGGGAACCAATGCCATTTGAATGGATCACATACCACCAACGTGCGTAGACATAATGTGCTTGCTGGGGCTCGAGGGTCAAGAGCAGCTTGCAAGTCCCAAACTTTAATTTTCCTAGAAAGAAAATGAGATTGCAATTAGTGGGGGTTGTGGAGGAGTGGTAAATATATTTGCATTTCTTTGACAGAAAAAAAGGGTATGTGTATCTACATACTATAGATGCTAATTGACTTTCACTCAAATTTTTTTTTTTAAAACCCAAAAACAAAAAAACAAAACCACCGAATACAGACTATGGCTGTTTTTACTAATTATTTGACTTTACAAATTACTCTTGAACAGATATATGAAGAAATGTTCAAAATCACTGGCAATAAGAAAAATGCAAATCAGAATCACAATGAGATACCATTTCACCCCAGTCACGGTGGCATAGTTTAACAGGACAACAAGCAATAAATGTTGGAGCAGATGTGAAGAGCTTGACACTCTCACACACTGCTGGTGGGAGTTTGTAAAACGGTACAACTAACTACTCTGGGAAGGCAGTTTAGTGTTTCCTCAAAAAGCTGAACACAGAAATCTAGTATGACTCAGCTATTCCAGTGCTACCAATACACCCCAAGGAAAGCAGAAAGGAGACATGAATGGAAATATGGCATCTATGTTCATAATATTATTCACAACAGCAAAATGATAACAGCTCAAATGCCAAACAACAAATGAATTATTTTGAATACTACATGGGAGACACTGGAGAGCATTATGAGTGAACTACCTCAGTCTCACAAGAACAAATCCTGAGTAAGATCATTACCATAAAAATAGAAAGATAACTAGTTAAGATGTATATCAAAGTCCAAGGTGGAAGGGGATAGAAGCCAGGTGGCTGCAGGTGGGCAGGGGGATAGCATGGGCTCTCAGATTTTGATGGGCAGAAGGAGTGAAAGAACTAGGAAAGATCCAGTAGGTACCTGAAAAAGTGGGATAATGGAGGGCAAAGACCACTGGTAATCAATTTATAAAACACAATATATCCCCACTTGACTGATTTCATATCCTTGTCAAAAATCAGTTGACCATAGGTAGATGTGATTTCTGGGTTCTCAATTCTATTCCATTGATCTATGTGTCTGTCATTGTACTAGTACCATGCTGTCTTAAACACGGCAGTGTAGTAGGATTTGAAATCAGGGAGTGAGATCTCTCCTACCTTTTTTCTATTTTTAAGAAGTGCTTTGCTTATTCGGGGCTTCTTTCCATTCCAAATGAAACTGGAGATTACCTTTTCCATCTCATTGACAAAAGGAATGGTATTTATATTGGGACTGCACTGAACATGTAAATTGCCTTTGGTAGTATTGCCATTATCACAATATTGAGTCTTTCTATCCACGAGCAAGAGACATTCTTTCACTTCTCCAGGTCTCCTTTTGTTTCTTGTAGTAATGTTTTGTAATTTTCTTTGAATAGATCCTTTGTGCTTCTGGTTAAATTTACTCCCAAGTATTTAATCTTGTGATTAGCTATTGTGAAGGGTATTGTTTTCTTAGTGGAGAAACAACAATCTTTTAAAAATGGTTTTGGCAAAATTGGAAAAATATCTGAAGAAGACTCAAGCAAGATCCATACCTCACTCCATATACAGAAACCAACACAAGGTGAATCATGGATCAAGGACTAAAACCAAGGACTATAAACTTCATTGAAGAAAAGCTTGGAAGAACTCTAGTAGTCTTAATCCACAACATAAACAGTCTTCCAAATATTCTGAAAAATCTATAGCTAGGTGAAGATAAAACTGATGACTGGGACTTTCTAAGAATCAAATACCTATGCACATCCAAAAACTTCTCCAACAGGGTAAAGTATTTGGTAATGACATGTCAGGTAAGGGACTTCTATCTAGAATTTATAAAATACTTGAGCACCACAACAAGATAAAGGTAAATAATCCAATAGAAAAATGGGCACAGGATATGAACAGACATTCAGATGGCCTACAAGCACATGAAGAAATGTTCAAAATCCCTAGCTCGAAGAGAGATGCAAATCAAAACAACTATGAGATATCATCTCACCCCAGTCAGAATAGCAAAATTTAACAGAACAGTAAGCAACAAATGCTGGCAAGGCTGTGGAGAAACTGGAACCCTTATTCACTGCTGGTGGAAGTGTAAAATGGTGTAACCACTGTGGAAAATGGTGTGGTGCTTTCTCAAAAAGTTGCAAATAGAGATATCATTTGACCCAGCAATTCCACTACTGGTAATACACCCTAAAGAGACCATAACCGCCATCCAAGCAGATATATGCACACTCATGTTTATCGCAGCTTTGCTCACAATAGCAAGGAGTTGGAAACAACCCAAGTACCCATCAACAAACAAATGGATAGAGAAGCTGCGGTATATTCACACAATGGAATACTACACGGCACTGAAAAACAAGGAACTTATGCAATATTATTCAAAATGGGTGACCCTGGAGGACATTATGCTAAGTGAAGTGTCTCAGTCACAAAAGGACAAATACAGAATGGTGCCACTGTTGTAGAATGGGACTGACATCAGGGTTGGGGTAAGAATGAGAAAAACTGGATAAATTATGTATACTGCATTGAAACAGATGAGGGAAAGAACAATTTAAAAGCGATATATGATAGGGTATTCTGATTATCCCAGGAGTCCAGAATTAAGGTTGCATTGTGGGGTGTACTCAGGGCGGGGGCGGGTACAGGTGAGTATACCAATGAAAGACTTTTCCTTTTACCTTCCGGGGGGAGGGGGGGAGGCCTAGACCGGGAGAAATGTGCAACAATGAATGAATGGAAATCCAAAATCTCTGTAAATGTTCATTAAAATTAATAATCATTAAAAAAAAACCAAAACAAAAAAACAACCACAATGTATATGAAGTACAGTATCAAAGAATGAATGGTAAAAGATCTTCAGAAAAGACCAAAGATGGATATGTTTCAGGCTTTTAGATTAATAATAATTAATTATATAAAATACAATGTGGGAACTCTGGTGGCGTAGTGGCAAAAAGCTGCACTGCAATACCAGAGGTGGAAGGTTCAAATCCACCAGATGATCTGCTGGAGAAGAAGGGGCAATCTCTTCCTGTACCAGTCAGATCCAATTTGACAGTACACTGACAAAAAAATAATAAAATTTTAAAAATACCATACAATGTATATGAATGATTACTGGCAAAACAATAAAAATAGAAGAGGAAAAATATCTACTATAGAATAAAGTTATTTTTGTTCTAATTATGTGACTTTAAAAAAAATTTTCTCTTGACTTTGGGGAGGGTGGGCTAGGGGAAGCAGGCAATAGAGACATTCTCTATACATGCTGAAATTTCAAAGATGTATTATTTTAAGAAAACAACTTCGGGTTATCTAAATTCAATTCTTGACTTGATAATCTATGTCACCAAATTCATTAATCAAAGGTTCTCTGGGGCTGAGTAGGTGCTACTGACAGAGGCGAGGGCTCTGTGAAATTCCAAGGATACCTTTCTCCAAACTAAGCAAATGCTAAAAGTTAATAATAGGACTATAAACAGATCAACTAGACTGTCTGTGAAGTGTCTATAAGGTCATCTTGAAAGGTTCACAGTTTCTATTTGTGCATGAGACCTTTTTATAGGATTTGTACAATAGACCAAAAGGGGAAGAGAACAGTCTTCTCACTTTCCTCACACACAGTCTTTCTCTCACTCCTGGGTTATGGCAATGGACAGAATTCCCTCATGGTCTGTGCTACTACTACTAAATATACAGGAGTCAGAAGCATAAGCTTAAAAGCCTTAGTGGCTCTGCTACTCTATGATTTGGGGGAAGATGATTTGTATTGTTCAGATCTGATTATCCTTACCTGAATAACTGGCTATTTAAATTGCCAGCTAGTATTTCTATAGAAAGTATCTAGTACTGGACCAAGCCCATGTACAGACCTTAATAGAGAGCACTTCTCATTCATCCTGATAAGCTTACAACACAGGAATTGAAAACAGGCACACATACCCATCATAAGCTCCACTGACAATTCGCTTGTTATCAAACCGGATGCAGCGAACCAATTCTTCATGTCCTTCTAGGACTCTTAAACAGGCGCCACATTCAATATCCCACAACCTTGAAAGAAAATTAGAGCTCTGTGAAACCAATTTTTCACACATGATTCACACTATTCTCAAAATGTTCTTGTTATGTTGGTTTAATTGAGCCATCTGACATACAGCTAACCTATCAGCAGGTATTCATAGAGGTTTTAAATCACACAGGCAGAGACTGCACATCGTTCTCCCACAGAGCAGATGGTTGATTCAAACGGCAAGCCTACAGAGCAAAACTTCTTGCCTCTAGGTCACAAAACTCCCTCAAATTCTTTCCATAGGTTCCATAAGACATTTTCACTATATGAGAATTCTTTATTTTCTTTTCCTTCCAACTATAAATGTTGCAAGGTCTAAATGTGCATTTACTACACTTTAGCAGGAACTGGGTGGATAGAACAGGAATGATAACTGTCCCCCTGAGAGATAGCCAACTAGATGGCACCTAAAACACACAGGCTTAGATATGCTTTTTTTTAAGCACTAACTTGCAATAAAGCCTACTTTGTAGTATCTTTTCAACAGCTTGAATAATTTTTTAGTCGTGTGCATGTATTACTACTTACATAAGATCAGCAAACAAAAATCTTTAATTTTTTTTAATTTCTATACAATCCTGAGTGAAGCAAGCTGTTTGTAACAACGGGAAAGTTGGTAGTTCTAGTCTACCTAAGAGAACATGGACAAAAGCCATGGCAATATGTTTCTGCAAAAATGACATCCAAGAACCTATGGATCAGTTCTATTTATGGGATCATGATATAGAGATATAGATAAAGAGAGATTATAGAGATATAGACAGTGGCATCCACTTCCTAAATAACAGGCCTCTGGAAACTATCAACTCTGATAAATGTGATAGTTGTAGAGGGGCTTCAGGCCTTTTGTTCATAGGGTTGATATGTGTTGACTCGAAGGCAATCCAGAACAACATACAAACACATACTAATGGTAAAAAACTTTTTTTGTTTGTTAATTACAGGCAAATGGATTTTTTGGGGGAAGATAAGGACTATCACAGGCAAGAAAGTAGAAACATGCTGCATGGCGGAGCCGTAATTACACAAAGCTAGGGGATCAGGCTTCCACCTCTGGGATTTCTGGCCTGGAATTTGAGGTTCACTCAGATGAGAAGAGGGAGCACTGCGGGTAAGGCCAAGCAAGCAGCTGTAGTAACTGAAAATCTCCAGTCACTCCCTAAGGCATAGATGGACTGTCTACTCCTCTTGTGATTTTCAATTTTGGAAACCCAAGGGAGAGTTGCTATGCGTTAGAAATTTACATTTTTGAGATTAGAACAAGGGTACCAGCATGGTAGGTGACATTTCCTGATACATCTTAGAGGTACCTCTTTCTTAATGGTGGAGTTCTCTAATTTATATGGTCAGAGTGAAGAAACTCATTAAGTACATGCAGTGTATTAGAAAATCCTAGTGGCTTTATTAAGACTTGTTTCTCGGGACAATTTGTATAACAATTGTGAAATTAGAGATTTTCTTCTATTTTTCAATTACTATTGCTTTCTCTGCAGTAACTAGGTGGAAAAAATTCAAAGTTGGCAAACTAATTCAACATAACTTCTTTTTTTTTTGTTTTTCCACTAGTTCTTATATATTCAATAAGAATTAACCATAAAGGCCTTCAGAAAATCTAATCTGTGTTGGTGATGATGGTTCCTTGAGTTGCTGTAAACAGATCTAGTCAGCACTGCTGATAAGACTCTGAAAGTGCTTTCCATCTGCAAACTACACAGCAATATTCATGATTAATTTCTTGTAAAACCTCCAAAATTTCAATCAGAAAGTGAAGGTTTGATGCTGAAACATGAGGTAATATCACAAAGCATGAGTACAATAGAGTAATTTTATGCTATCTCAAAGGGATAAAAATTGGGGCAGTATGACACTATTTCTTTATAAATAAATTCAACCCAGTGTTTACTTTGCTCATCCTTCAGACAGGATGATTATGGGTTCAATTATGGACTACTTCAATAAAGTGACTAACATAGTAAAGCAAGTCACCTTTTTTTGTTTCCCCCAGTACACAAATAAGTTCTATTTACCCTTATTCTATAGTCTATTAAGTGTGATAATGAAATAGTTTTGAAATCTTATAAATAACACTGAAATGCAGGACAGAGAAATTAAGTAAGCAAATGAGGCATGTCTGTATTTGATTATAAACCACCAAATGCAATCCTTTGATCCTATCAGTGCTGGAATCATGTAAGATACTACCATGTGCTGGAATAGTGAAAAAGTGACTTGAAATAAACACACAAGTGTAAGGGGAGTTCTTAATATAAAATATAATCATCAATGCTTAATGATTATCTGCTAAAAAGCAAGAATGCCCCAACAGTGAATGAAGATGCAATACAGCCTTGGGAGAGAGGTGACTAAAGCGTACAACCTGTTAGGAAATGAGGCAGACAACAGTCAAAGAGGAGGAGCACCAGGAGCTCTGGTGGCCTGGCGGGGAAGGAGGTGCACAGCTGATCCAAAGAGAGAAAGCAGATCAGGTCAGTTCAGGGCACCTCACCTGTCCTGGAGTGGTATTACGTGATACTGGATGGAATGGACATTATAAAATCATATTTTTTATTAATAAATTAATTTTTTGAGTGAAGGTTTACAAATCACACTGATTTTTCATATAAAATTTTGTGAAAATTTCTGGATTATAGTATTTATGTACAAGGGAAATCTCTGAGGAAGACCCAGCTATACAGAGATGTTCCTTGTTAAATTTTTACTCACCTAATAGTATTATCTGACGACCCACTAACAACCAGGCGATCCCGATACTGTAGGCAGGCAATGCCACGCTTGTGCCCGTTCAGGGTGCGAACAAATTCACAGGTACTTGTGCTCCAGACCTGGGCAACAAAACCGTAATATTTTTAAAAATTAATAAAGAGTAGTCTTATAAGAACACATCTCTTTTTCCAAAAGAAATCAGAGCTTGTGAAATTAATCCAATATCTGTTAATGAAATAGTTACCTCCTAATTCAAAAAGTGGAAGCTAGAAGATAAAACAGTTTGGGCATTTTCTTGGCTATTACATAATAATAAAATCAAAATAAAAAGGAGAGGAAAATGGTCTCAAGTCTTAAGCGATGGGGAAAGAAAGGGTCCCGTCTGAAATGGTTGACATTCATTCATATAAAGCAAAGATACTGAGCTAGATGTTACATTTTCATTCCAAGAGGCACATCAAACTCAATGTAGCTGATGTGAAAAGTTTTCAGCTCCACTTATTTTGACACAATGTTCCTAATATTCTGTATACAGAACAAATAATAACTTCTTTTGTGTGACCATCTGTAAAACATAGATGTGTGCAGATAAACTCAACTATAAACTGCACAGGGTGATGCAGAAAGTGCTCTGGATTATTTTACCAGGTGTATCTGCAGCTCTAGTAATATGAACAGGACAACTGGAAGTGTACCTGAAAAATTAGGGATGCTAAGTTCCTCCTTTATACTATATATATAAAAAAGAACCAACAACCAAAAAAACTAACACAAATGGATCAAAGACCTAAACATAAGGATAAAATTCTAAAACTAAAGAAGAAAACACAGGAGTAAACTTTTTTCCCCTTACAACAGCCTGTGAAGACAATTTATTTTTTTTTCTTTTGTATTCACTGTTGCAAATTTTATACCTTTCCACCTTCAGCTCACCTCACTGTATACCCTTTGTTCAGATTGTTATCATACATATAATGCATAATCATGTATTCTTTTCAGACATTCCTTCCCCTCATCTGTTGCAATGTAATGTTCATTGTCTATATACTCTTTTCCCATTCCCTCCCCAACTCCCCCATGTCTGTTCTATTTTAGAACAACAGTGTTATATAGTATTTGTCCTTCTGAGATTGAGATATTTCACTTAGCATAACATCCTCACAGGTCCCCCATGTTGTATAATGTTTTACTGTTTCATTTTTACCCCGTGCTGCATTATATTCCATTGTGTAAGTGTACCACTTACTATATCAATTCGTTTGTTGAGGGGCACTTGGGTTACTTCTATCTCTTTACTATTGGGAATAATGCAGCAATGAACAGTGGCGTGCATACATCTGTTTGAGTTGTGGCTCTAGTTTCTTTAGGGTATGTTCCTAGTAGTGGAATTGCTGGGTCAGATAGTATTTCTATTTCCAACTTTTTTAGAAAGTGCCAGACCACCTTCCATAGTGGCTGTACCATTTTACATTCCAATCAGCAATGAGTAAGAGTTCCAATTTGTCCACAATCTCTTCAGCATTTGTTGTTTGCTGCCCTGTTTACTTCACTATTGTTGCTAAGAAGAGTTAACTTTTATGGTCATGTATTAGACAATGGTTTCTTAGATACCAAACCAAAAGTATAATCAACTTAAAAAAAATTCATCGACATTAACCTTTTTGTGTTTCAGAGAGCACAAAATGAACAAGAAAGTGATATGCTAACTCACAGAAAGGAAAAAGTTGCATATATTTACAAATCATATATGACAAGAAACTTATATACAGAATACATGCAGAACTTTAACAAATGAGTAACAAAAAAATATTAAGAACAAAGCAATGGAATAGACACTTCTTCAAAGAAGATATACAATGATGAATAAGCACGTAAAAAAAAGAAAACACAGATAAGGACACATACTCGCAAGGATATCCGATACACTATTGGAAGGACTGTAAACTGCGGCAAACACTTGAGGAAACCGTTTGGCAGTTATATCTAACACATGGAGACTCCCAAAGAGTGACTGGTGGATATGACTGCTAAACTATTGGTTACCAGGCCAACACATAACACACAATGTCACCAGGACTCCTTAAAACTACCATGTTGTTGTTAGGTACCATTGAGCATAGTACGACTCATAGTGACCCTCAAGACCTGAATCCTGTCCTATCCTGTGCCATCCTCACCACTGCTGACACACTTGAGCCCATTGCTGTAGTCACCATGCCAACCCACCTCGATGGAGGTCTTTCACTGGCCTTCCACCTTTCCAAGCATGATGCCCCTTTGCCTCTCCTAGCAACATGTCCAAAGTGTAAGACACAAAGTTTTCCATCCCTGCCTCAAAGAAACTCTCTGGCTACTCTCAGACACACACACACACACACACACACACACACACACACACACACACAAATTTAAAAGACATGACAATACAAGAACTTGTATTCAAATGTCCATAACAGCATTATTCTTAAAGTGTTCATAAAATGTTGAATAAATAAAATTACATATCCACACACAATACAACAGTCTTAGACTCTAAAAAAAAAAAGGAACAAAGTATTGATACAGGCAATAGTGAGTGAGTGAGTGTGTGTGTGTGTGTTAGAGCAGAGTAAGACCAGCTAAACACAAAATAATTATTCCATTATTCTATTTACATGAAATAATTATACTGACAATAGATTAGCAGTTGCAAAGGAAAAAGAATTAGTAACTGCTAATGACAGTAGGACTTAGATGAGGGTTATGAAATTAGATAGGAAACACTGCACAACATCAAAAATATACTAAAGCTAATAAACGATATACTTTTAAAGGATCAATTTTATGGTGTGTGCATTATATGCATAAAAATGTTGTCAAAATCAGAACTATATTTAGCATATTATATGAATCATGCCAAGAATCTCTAGTGGCAAAGTATGTAGCTTCTTGTTCTGCAAACCGAAAAGGTCAGCAGTTCAAAATCTACCAGCTGATCACGTAGAAAAGATGGGCTGCCTTCTCTCCCATTTGAATTTACAAATGCAGAAATTGATGTTAGATGGATGGCTGCTTAATGGGAACTACCTCAAAGGCAAGGGATGAGATTCATGGATCAATCAGCATAAAACAAAAATGCTCATCATATGTGTCTCTCTAGATTGTTGAGCTCCTGCACACAGGGATATATATATTGTGTTCATCATCACTTTGTCTCTAACAGGAAGTGTAGGGTGTATAAGATTTTGGCAGGCTCCCAAAACTAGGTTCATTAAATGAATAAAACTAATTTCAGCTCTACCACCAAGCAGCTATATAATCTCCAGTAATATTCATCACCCCTACACACACACACACACACACACACACCCCTGTAATAGGAAGTGTTGTGAGCGTACTGTGAGGACTAAGAGAGTCAATAATGGAAAGCTTCTAGCGTATAGCACATGTTCAATATACTTGTTCATTTTCCCTTAAAAAAATATTAACCATATCATTAAAACAGGTATGTATACAAACAGATGGGTAAACCCACGTGTACTGAAGTATTCACTACAGCAAGAAATGAAAATTAAGATGATGAAATATCAACAGATGAATGGATAAACAAACTATGGTATGTACGTACATACATACAGTGGTATCATGCAACCTTAAAGAATTACAATGAAGCATCTCATAACAGGAATAAGCCTAGAAGACACTATGCTGAATAAAATAACCTAGACACAAAAGGGAAAAATTTTATGAGTCCACTATTAAAAGTATCCGAACAATAAAATATTTTCTGAAGAAAGGAAAACTAGTAATTAGGCACATAGTTAGTAAGTTTGGTGAAAGGAAATATAAATGGTGCTTATAAAATTGTCACAGGATAAAGGACTGTGATCTACTCTTGACTTAGGTCACTTTGCTCACATCTGGCCTGAGACCATGAGAGCATAAGGAGTGGAATGGCCTCATGGGCTTATGCACACAAGCAAGGAAAAAGACAAATCTGGCCAGGTATCAGGTGAATATAAGGCATCTCTGCTTTATCTTGGTTCTAAAAGGAACAAGATTAAGAAAGGTTATGGCAGGAGACATACTTACTTTGATGGTCCTGTCTCCAGAGGCTGACACAATGTACTTATCATCAAAATCTACTACATTGACAGCAGCTCGGTGACCAACCAGGACACGGCGTAAAGTGATATCAGTGGCAGATGCCATGTCCCACACAGCAATGGAGCGGTCCTTGGAACAGGTCACCATCAGTCCATTGCTGAAGCGCAAGTGCAGCACAGCCTCGTTGTGATGGATCAGCGTGTTCAGAACTTCCCCCGTGTTCACATCCCAGACTCTAGATAAGGACATAAGGACACAAGAGCATGGGACTCAATTATTGAGAGTGCTAAGAAAAGATGTCTGAGCTAAAGGTCAAATTTTAATAGTAAGTCAAATGGGTTTTAGTGTTTGGTGATACCTAATAACTTTAACAGGAGCCACAAAAAGCAGTTTTTTTCGCTGAAATGGTTTCATATAAACTAAGTTCTATCTCTGCCAAGGTTTATATTTGATGGTCAAATATTCAGAGACAGTATTTGCAGGATTGTGTTGATGGCAAAGAAGATCTCTCAAGTCAACACCCCTTTGCAGGAAATCTAAAGGAAAAGGACTGTGGGCCGGAGAGCAAGGGACCATTCCAAGCTAAAGGTCCTTGTTTATCTTTGACAGGAAAAGATTCTTTTTATCTTTTCTATTTACTTCAAACTAGAGATTATAAATCATGAATTTTCCTCAATCCCTCAAAAGTATTTATTTATCAACTTTTTTTATGGGCAAAGTCAGTGCCTCCTTAATACTTCACATTTGGGACATACGGTTCTTAAAGATAGTATTTGTGTAAGGTTTTAAGTAACTTGTCATCTAAAGAGAAAGTTTCACAGAGTCAAAGATAGATAAACTTAGGTTTCCAAGATTAAGTCATGACCAGCAGAAGTAGTGGTCTGGGATACTAACCCAGTGAAAAGACACTACCATAGAAAGAGGTGGGTGGAAAAAGAATTCAGGAGTGAGGCAAAGGACAAGTAATGATAATTAACACAAAGAGAACTTGAGGGGAAGGAAAGAAGAATACAATAACACAAGAATAGGTTAGGTAATTATTCTATTCTTAGGTGCTCTTGCTCTTGTAAAACCTAAGTAAAATAAATGAGTCAGTATCTCACTCAGCCCAGAAAGGCCTCTCATTCTCATCCACACTGCAGATCTTCCCCAAACCACAAGTGGTTCAATCAAGATGTTAATGAATATCTCTGGGTTCAACACTAAGATCTTTAGGCTCAACGCTATACCTAAAGCTTTAACTGTGTGGGGAAATGTCCTTGCCCAGGGGTTCAGGCATGAACACCAATGTTTCCTTTCATCTCTCTAACTCCGAATCAGCTTGACTATTACTTCCTTTCTGCAAGGGCATATAGTAGGAGCTTCATGACTCTGCCCTTGGGGTGGCAACTGACAACTAACGAGTGTCTTCATTACTAGAAAAGGTATGTCCTTTGAAGACAGTCTGAACCAACTAACTTGATATAAATTCAAGTCAGAAAAAAAAAAAAAATTCAAGTCAGTAAATTTCTATCTGGGACTCAGCAAATTGTTTAACCTCTGGTCTCTGCATACTATAAGACTGAGGATAGTATTATGCCATGCTTCTAACACACTACTAATTTCTCAGATTTAATTTTCCTCGGAATCCTACAACATATACTTTCTTCTCTCTGCTCTGGAAAAACCAGCCTATTACCAGGTAATTTACTGTACAGGAAAGCATGTTCCCAACATTATAATGTACAGATATGTTATTGTTATTTGCTGTTGAATCAAGACCAACTCATGACAGTCCATGCCTAAACAGAAGGCCTATCTCCTGCAGTATTGCTTAGTGGGGTCAAACCACCAAATTCTTTGCTACTAGGTTCAGCATTTAACCATGTGTGCCATCCAGTGGTTCCCACACTGAGAACTGTTATTAGGTCTCATCAAGTTAGTTCCAACTCACAGAAGGAAACCAAATAAAAACAAAATACTGCCTGGCCCTTAACTATATACTTCAGCCCATTGTTGTAAACAGCATTACGTCAATGCATCAAATTGAGGGTTTTCCTCTTTTTCATTAACTCTATACCTACTTTCATTTCCTAGGTCCCTATTGAAAACATGCCAAAAATATGTGTAAGACCTAGTCTTACCTCCTAGCTTTTAATGGGAATAAGAACCACTTAACCAAAATTAACCTTCCTACTTGCACTGCTTAAATCATCTACATCAGAAGAGATTGTGACGTGCAGCATATAAAAACAAGTATAAGAATGTGTGTGCCAATCTCAGAAGAGGATGTGAATGAATCTCAGGTTCCTCATGCAAAGTACGAAAAGTTCAGATCAATGAAGCCTCACCTCACTGTAGAGTCTGAAGAGCCAGTTACAATGACACGTTCATCATACTGGAGACAAAGGACAGAGCCAGTGTGTCCTGTTAACACTTTCAAACATTCCAAGCTGGTTTTATCCCAAATCTAAAAGGCAAAAGTACAAACAGTGACTGTCATTTTTTGATAAATGCTACAGTCTGATCTCATTACATCTACTATAGTAAATAACTACTGCTTTTAAAAATTATCTGCATAGTGACATCGAGATAATCTTATTCTTAGACATACACATCAGTTTTATTTTAAAAAAATAGGAAAAACTGATTCAAAGAAAACCTTGACTACAGTGGTTTTTTTCCTGCAGGTGTTCTCTTCACCTCTTTCGTCACCTGAAAAAGAATACTACCATAAATGTGAAGTGACCCCTTTTTAATGGAAATGGCAAACAAAATACTAAACACATTTCAGTGTCTTTTACACAGTAGCCAAGTATTGCTTTTCATTTTTAAGTGAGTGGAGTTATTCTAACATAGCGTTATTCTGGCAGAGTTGAGACAGGACAGGCAGAGAATGAAGTACAAAAGGTTTCCAAACACTGAAGTAGGTAATAGCACGTATACTTCTGCTTTATTATTACTTATTTTAGAAATCAAATGTAGAAGTCAAATGAGTTTTGAGATTTACATTCAATGTAAATGAACTGCTAGCTCAAGGTGAGCCTAGAAACCATCTGCACCTTACAGTTGTTGTTGGGCTCTGTTAAGTACAACTCACAGCCACCCTATGAACAACAATTTTTTTTTTTCTTTTAATGAAAGTTTACAGAGACTTTGGATTTCCATTCATTCATTCTTGCACACTTTTCTCCCTGCCCACCACTTCCCCCAGCCAGTTCTCTTTGAAAAGTAAATTCTTGTATTGTTATAAAATCCCCCCCACCCCCCAGTCCACTCCACTATGCAGCTTTCATTCTGGCTCTTGTCATGACAATAATACCTAATCATATATTCCTCCTAAACAGTTCTCTCCCTCATCTGTTTCAATGCATTATACATTTTTCCCCTCTTAGCTTACCCCCAACCCCAATGTCAGTACCGTTTTACAACAGTGGGCTATGCATATTTCACTCAGCATAATGTCCTCCAGGGTCACCATTGTGAATAATATTTCATGAGCTAACCTTGTCTTAATTTGTGCCA
Organism: Elephantulus edwardii; assembly: GCF_000299155.1. Lineage (NCBI taxonomy): Eukaryota > Metazoa > Chordata > Mammalia > Macroscelidea > Macroscelididae > Elephantulus > Elephantulus edwardii. Next base: position 11,967,458 of record NW_006399783.1, read on the forward strand.
TCTTAACACTTCTCAACACACCAGAGCCCGCTGTGGCAGCCATCATGTCAATTCACCTGCCTTAGGGACCTCCTCTACCTTTCCAAGCATTATGTCTATCTCCAAAGAATAGCCCCTCCTAGCAACATCCCTGAAGCATGTGAGCCTCATCATCTTTGCCCCCAAAGAGCACTATGGCTCTACCCATTCCAAGAAATATTTGTTGTTCTTTTGGCAGTCTATGGAATGTTCACTACTTTTCACGGCCACAGCTAAAAGGTTTCAATTCTTCTTCTGTCATCGTTACTCATCATCCAGCTCTCAGATGCATACCAAATGATCAGAAAAATCATAGGCTGAATCAAACGCTCCTTTTTCCTCAAATTGATACTATTACCCAATAATTTGGAGAGGTACCTCACTGCGGGCTTTTCCAGTGTAATGTGTCTCTTCCTTTCCCGACTGCTAGTACCAAGGGTGTTAACTGTGGCTCCAAGTAAGATGAAGTTGTTGACAATTTCATTCATTCCTCCCCTCCCCCATCTATCACAATGTTACACAAGAATCTCTGTTTTCTTGACACTGAGACGCAATCCATATTGAAGGCTACATTCCTTGATCTTCTGCAACAAGTGCTTCAAGTCCTCCTCACTGTTAGGAAGCAAGGTTGTGTCATCTGAACAACGCCAGTTACTGATAAGCCTTCCTCTGATTCTGACACCACATGCCTTTTCATAGAGTCTGATGTTGTTGTTTGTTGTTATGTGCCGTCGAGTCGCCTACGACTCATAGCGACCCTATGTACAACAGCCCTAAACTCCGCTCTGTCCTGTGCCAATCGCACTGTCTCCG
>NW_006399783.1:11970168-11985612 GCF_000299155.1 Elephantulus edwardii
CTCCAGTGCAATTTTCAGAGTCTCTTCTGACATCCATTTTGGTCTTTTCTTCCTCTAGCTTTTCAAATATTATGCTCAGCATAGGAACTGAATAGGTATGGAGAGAGAATACAACCCTGATGCATTCCCTTCTTAATTTTAAAGCATGGTGTTCCCTTGCTCTGTTTGCACAACCTCCTGGACTTGGTATGGGTTTCATGTGAGCACAGTTAAGTGTGTTACAGTACAACTATTAAAATTAGACAGTAACACATGCCAGTCTTTCCAGAATGTATCCCTGACTAAAGGTTAATATTTCCTGTAAGTTTATACAGAAATAGAGTTCTGTGATCAAGTAACTTTGGTAAACTGGGAAATAGTAGATGTACTACTAAAGGCCTTATCGGCAGCTTTAAATGCCACTAAATGACATGGCAACAGATGCTGCCCTGGACGTGCTCACCAAGTTGTGCCAAGAAATCTGGAGAACGACCACTTGGCCAACTGACTGGAAGAGATCGATATTTGTTCCTATCCCAAAGAAAGGTGACCCAACAGAATGTGGAAACTACAGAACAATTTCACTGATTTCACATGCAAGCAAGATTTTGCTGAAGATTATCCAAAAACGACTGGAACAGTACATCAACAGAGAACTACCAGAAGTCCAGGCTAGTTTCAGAAGGGGTCGTGGTACTAGAGATATTGTAGCTGATGTTAGATGGATCTTGGCTGAAAGCAGGGAATACCAGAGGAATGTCTATCTGTGTTTCATTGACTATGCAAAGGCATTTGACTGTGTAGATCATAACAAACTATGGCTGACTCTGAGAAGAATGGGAATCCCAGAACACTTGATCGTTCTAATGCAAAACTTATACTTGGACCAGGAGGCAGTCGTCAGAACAGAGCAAGGGAACACTGCATGGTTCAAAACTGGGAAGGGTGTACGCCAGGGATGTATCCTATCTCCATACCTTTTCAATCTATATGCAGAACAGATTATCCGGGAGGCTGGGCTCTATGAGGAGAAATGTGGGGTCAAGATTGGTGGACATTTATCAACAATCTGCGTTATGCAGATGACACAACCCTGCTTGCTGAAACTGAGGAGGACCTGAAGCGCCTGCTGCAGAGTGTCAAGGACTGCAGCCTACAATATGGATTGAGGCTCTATGTCAAGAAGACAAAGATTCTCACCATTGGACCAATTGGCAGCATCAGGATGGATGGTAAAGTGATTGAGATTGTACAAAGCTTTAGTTTGCTTGGCTCCATAGTCAACAGTCTTGGCACCAGCAGCCAGGAAATTAAAAGGCGCATTGCCATGGGAAAGTCTGCTGTTACGGACCTCTCCAAAGTGCTGAAGAGCAATGGTATGTCTTTGGAGACTAAGGTGCGTCTGATACAGGCCATGGTCTTTGCAATCACTTGTTATGCATCAGAGAGTTGGACAATGACCAAGGAGGATAGAAGGAGAATTGATGCCTTTGAGCTGTGGTGCTGGAGAAGAGCACTGAGAATACCATGGACTGCTAGGAAAACAAACAGATTTGTCCTGGAGAGGGTTAAACCGGGTGGCTCCTTGGAGGCAAGGATTCTGAGGCTCCGTCTAACATACTTTGGACATGTTGTGAGGAGAGACCGGTCCTTAGAGAGGAACATCATGTTTGGGAGGGTGGAGGGACAGCGCAGGAGAGGAAGGCCCTCTATGGGGTGGATTGATTCAGTGACTGGGATAACTGGGATGGGAGTGTCAGAGACAGTGCGATTGGCACAGGACAGAGCAGAGTTTAGGGCCGTTGTACATAGGGTCAGTATGAGTCGCAGGCGACTCGACGGCACATAACAGCAACATAACAACAAATGACACGGCATGCAGTGTCTACCAAGCATCTATGAACAAAATTCTTTTTTTGCCTATAATGGCTATTGTCATCTAGATTGATATCCTGAAAGAAGCTTCTGGTTTGTGTTTGGCTAGTCATAAAATTATACAGAAATGATACTGAATTTTTTTGCATGTGAATTAACCTTCAATAAAAAGAAACTTTAAAAAATACCTCAATTCTTAATTATGAGAAAATAAGCTACAATATCAAACAAAAATTCATGATTTTTTTAACATGAACAAATAATTCACACCTTAAGTGCTACTGAAAAAACAACATAGATTGCTCTATCATTTTTTTCTGTTACCAGCTAAGTTCTTCTCAGAAACCATAAAGGGTAATGACTTTGATTTACAGGCAAGCAAACAACACTTTCACCAGCTAGCAAAGTAATCAAGAGCCTTGTGGTACTGGGATACTTTCTATTTGCACCTAAATACAGACCGTGAATATGCTTAGAGTAAGATAAGGGGTGAGATAAGTCAGCAATCTTGGGTTATCCAGGGAAATGCTCTGGCTCAAGTTCTGTAGAACCATACTGAGAGCTGCCAAGAGTGAATGGAAGAGATAAAAACCAATCTGGAGTAAATGGAGATTGTCACATCTGGTGTCTAACACATAACCAAGATTTCTAAAAATATTACATAAAAAATGCAGTCACTCACCTTAATAGAATTATCTCTCAGGCCACTGATAATTTTTTCATCATCATACTGTAAACAGTAGACACCTTTACTATTTTCAGAGCGGCACTGAATCCTCTGCAAGTTGTGTCTTCCACACCGCCAGTTAGATTCTATAGTCTGCAGGGAAATGAGGTAAACACATGGTGTTTCTGTGAACCAAATACTCTATTAGACTTGAGAACTTGATCTTGCTTCCAGAAACGGTATATCACTGATACCCCAATTTTGGTCTCTGTAACTGTCTGTGGATAGAAATCATGCACTTTCCTAAATGAGATGTTAGAGTAACAATGCTTTTTCTCAAACTTTCCCTGACTGTCTGCCATAGATTTTCCAACAGGGTTTGGTTTGGGTTTAAAAAAAATGGCCCAGACAGAACTCAATACATTTGAAGAATGCCACAAATATATAGTAACTCTAGGAGTGACCCAGATGACAAAAGATCGGCATTGTCAAGCACATACTGACAATGTATATATCCATGCAAAGCATTGTCTTGGTAACTGAGAAAAGATACTGAGCATTTATTATATGCCAACTACTGTAATTTTGTTATCACTTTTAATCCCTCGACAGTCTAATGTGTAAGAATAAGAACTGCATACCCATTTTTAACCCTGGACTGTCAGAAGCTACTTATGCAACATTTACTGAGATGCTGTCCTATCCTAGGTACTGTGCAAAGCTCTTACAAATTCCTAGATCAACAGGGATCACACTAGGAAGCATCTTCCAAGCATACAGTTGTAGCCAAACATACTCTAAACTTAAAAGTTCTTTGGCTAGGTAATCCACAAATAGTCTTGGGGTAGAAGTTCATATTGTTTCTATTTTAGAAACAATAAATATGTTTACTTTGACTGAGAGCACAAAGCTGGTGATTATATGAGCTGGAAACCAAATCCAGGTCTTTGGGATCCTGAGTCCATACTTACAGATAAAATATACTCTTCATTTATCAACATGGGCAGGTACCAAAAAGCAGGTCATTAAGCAAAAATCTGCATTATGTGAAAATGGAGAATGATCTCACTGTCAAAACCTTGAGACTCATAGTCCAGTCTCAGTAACACGTACCCTTAACCAGAACAGTCAATATTCTCACTTCACAGCTCCATGTTTGTTAATGTAACAAGTACATCATTAATAGGCAAAACAGCCCCATTTTTGTGAATGTAAAAGCTCAGATAATAAAGTAAGTGAAGACCTGATGTACTGTTAAGAAGCCCTGGTGACACAGTGGTTGAGCTTGGAGGCAAACTTAAAGATCCACCGTTTGAGTGCACCAGCAACTCACAGAAGAAACATGTGGCAGTCCACTTCCACACACATTATAGCTTTGGAAACACTATCAGCTATTCCAGTCTGTCCTCCTGGGTCTCTATGGGTTGGAATTGACTTGACAGTGATGGGCATGTACACGGATGTGTATCTAAGTATAGGTGTGTAAGGCACTCTGGTGGTTGGCTGTTTAAGTGTTCAGCAGCTAATCAAAGACACCATTCTGTAGGAGAAACCACTGCATTCTGCTCCTATAAAGATCACAGCCTTGGAAACCCTAGCAAACAATTCTATCCTCTCTTACAGGGTCAGTATGAGTTTTAAAGGAACAGTTCCAAAGAGCTAGCTGTAGATAACCTCAGGGCAACCTGCAGCGGCATCCATAGTATTACCGTGAGTGAGAATACACTTACGAGCAGGAGGATGAGAATAAGCTCTAATGACTAGGGCCACTACAACAACAAAGACTACTAGTTTAGGGAGAGAAAATTTAGTAAGGATGAGACTAATGTCTACGACACTGGGAGACTGAACTCTGGTAAGAAATAGGGAGGCTTTTTAAAGATCAAATGCCCATATTTCTAATAAAAATAACCAAACTCTAAATTCTTTATTCTTGACATTAGGGGAGGACAGGAACTACTGAGAAACATTTACACTCAGTGCATCAGTATAATCTAAGTAGTTTTACTTGCTTTGTTGAAACAATAAGATAAACTCCATGTTTATTCTTAATAAGCCTTAGTTACTGGCTTTGCTTGACATTTCTAATAAAGTATTTGCTTTTATTTTGAAGGCAATATGGCTCTATATACACTGAAATGTTAAAATCTATTGAATATCATGTGTGTGTAGTGTATGATGACACTATGCTATGTATTCATGCATGGTATAGCTTGTTTAAAAAGTTCCATAGAGACAAGATAGAGTGTAAAGCAGCAGAACTAAGATGCCACAAGCAAGAAAATGCTCAGGTGTCCACAGAAACTATGCTGGGATGTTCTACCCAACATCATCATCTCTTGCACATGTGGAAAATATCTGGCATATAAAACCAAATTTAAAAGGTAAATTGATTCATTCCATCTCTGCTGCTTCTGTGGTAGAAGCCAACTCTATGTATAACAAACTAATTTTTTAAGAGATCCAAAATGTAACTTCTTAAATGAAATTCATGCTTGAATTCAATTTCTTTTTAAATAGTAACTTCGCTGCCTCAGCATGCTAAGAACATGAAGAAAAAGCTGACTAAGGAGGCAGACACACTAGTATCAGCTTTTATTCATGGTCAGGGATGCTTGGCGGTGGTTACCCATATTGTGACTACACTGGGGTTGGAGTGCAGGTTGGAGTGGGAAGGTTGGAGGGGATGTCACACTGTTTCTACAGAACTGAAGATTCCACATGAACCCAAACGATGGCAAAAATGAATATAACAAGTCTTGCATGTGTATGTAACTGTTCTTGGGTTTAAAACAAAACAATTGCTTCAAAATAGTACTGAGCTAATAAGTTTTCATACCAAAAAGACCTTTTCTATATGCTTTCTTATACCTGTAAAATGTTTTCTAGAACTGGGTGACCCAGATTGTCTACCCAGAAAGTTTCCAACTACGCAGAAAGCAACACAAGCAGTAATTGCTCCCAAGTTTAAAGCATGGATAATTGTTTTAAAATGTTATTAAGAGTACTGGGGATAATGCCCCATTCTCAACCTGAGATTGCTAGACAGTTATCACATGACGTGAAAGGCTCAGGCACACCTGGCATCCCAATTCTCAAACAGGAGTCACTCCAAACAGAATGGCAGGTAAAAGAGAAGATTTCATTTCCTAAAGCTTAAATGTCAATTATTACAGCACATCTCGGAATATTGTTATCAAAAAAAATGCAAAATTATTATAAGGGAGCCGTTTTCAGAAGTTTCACATTAAGGTTATTTTTAAAAGTATTAAATTCCTGAATCCCAAGACTGGGTTGTAAATGTTATGAAAGTAACACTGAACCCAATCAGGGAGTAAATCACCTTGCTGCACACCAACTGTGTGTGACTCCTAAGACATTACTCTTCAGGGCCACCCACAATGGAAAGCTTCCTGCTGATTCTGCCTGCCCAAAAAACTACCATATTATTTGATAATCTCAACTCTTACTTGAATGCTTAAAAACCAGCCCATTGTGGTGGCAAAAACTTACAGTAAGTCAATTAGCAGCTTTGGTCAATGACTCACACAGTCTCTCAGTGGCAACTTTATTTTTTTCTTTTTTTAAAGGTGGCACCTTACTGGCAAATCCACCATCAACACTGGGGGAGAAAGATGTTCAGTCTACTCTGTGTGATTTATTACCCCAGAAAATGTGCTGGCAGGTCAGCTATGAGTCAGTTCCAACTTTATGCAACAAGTTTGGAATCTGAAACACTCTGATGACCAAATGAGATCACATATGTATAGTGCTTGCCATAGTACATACAAGAGAACACTGCTCAGAAATGAAGGCTGTGAACACCTAACTTCCCACCCCAAATATTCTCACCAATCTGCCAAGAATTATTGTTGGCTTCTCCTGGGTTGATGTTCAATGTTGATAGCCTGAGTCCACCCTCAATGCCCCTAGAAAGGGATTCAGCCTTAAAATGAAATTTTGCTATTACCTTAATATCAGCAGCAAGAAAACAGGTCGCATACAGGTGCGCCTTCGTAATTACACGGATACCTGCCATTTCACTCAGACATCATGTGGTATGGCTACTGTAGGGGAATATTGAGAACTTGTAAAATCCCCTTACCCTGTGCAAATTTTCAAAATACTGGGAAACTCGCCATGATACACAGAGTATACAGCAGCATTTAAATTGGCAATAGAGTGAAAACAGATGTCTGACTATGGAGAAATAACATTATTTTTAGAAGCCTAAACACAACTGGGTGGGTGGGCAAGTTTCAGCATTTTCTGGTCAGGACAATGTTAATATTAAGTTTGTAAACCACAAAAAAGTTCCCCATTTTCCCTGAATAAAATGTGGTGCATTAGGAGGTGTGATACAGAACACCATCGTTTTACAGTGATCTATTCCAAGGGGAGCATTTCCAAAGCCTAAGTCCAGTGAGTCAAATCACTCAAAGGAGCTTGTCACTAGCCTAAAACAGCAAAAAAGAATCATCCACACTCAGAACTTGAGCACCCTAACTGGTTAACATTGTTCTAGTAACTCCAGCTGTTCAGGGCAATGAAGAGTACACTTGCTGTGGAGTAAGACATCTTGGTTTTAACAAGATACATAGAAAAAACAAAGTGCTTATCAGTAAGGTCACCATTAATAAGAGTAAAAATATAATAGCAAAGGATAATACATGGCTGCTGCATCAACAAATGAGACTGAGGTTTTCCAGGAATTCTTCCTCAATTCTGAAGCTGTGTATGAATCCAATCCCTGATAAACCTTTGCAGAACACTAATAATACTTATGTATTCTTCCCAGGTTTCATTTTTCACATTTACATCTTCTACAAAATAGGAGTTGACTAAACTAAACTAGGTCACCATCCCCTGTTGTTACTCCATCCCCCATCTGACTTTGAGAATTATTCAATATCTGATAGAAGAATTTGCAAGGGTAAGTTCAGAAATGAGCAAGATCTTTCTGCTTATCTATCAGAGCCATACCTAAGAGGAGGCACACATGAACCAGAGGTATTAAGGCAGAAAGTAGAGTAAGAAAGGAAAAAAAGGAAAGATGGTAAAAACTGGCCACCTTACAAACCATTAAAGGGAAGCCATATACTGGCAATGGGGGGGGGGGCGCTCAACAAATACTCACTTGACATTCACACTGAAATCTATCTTTAGGGTATGTGTTTAAAGCACTATCTTTCCTGTAGCTGAACTGAAACAAGACCAGCTAACTTGCTCTTAACTTGTACTTTCTAACAGTCTGAAATGAATAGGGAGAAAGATGGAAAGATAACCTTAAAATATGTTTAAGAGCATGCTTCCTTTCTCCTCACTTCTTTTTTTTTTTTATTAAATTTTATTAGTTTTAATGAACATTTACAGATTTTGGGTTTTCATTCATTCACTGGTGCACTGTTTTCTCCACCCTCATCCCCAGTTCGTTCTTCTTCCCCCCGCCCCCAATGTCTGTTTTAATTGCCCAATTGCCACAGTGCTTGTCAAAGTCAGTTCTGATTAATCTCCTTTGTCAGTGTGTCCCTTGCCATTCCCTATCACTCCTCCCTGAGAGAGACTTCACCCTGATTCATAAGGAAAAGGGGACGGCGTATTCTCTTAGCTACTTCCTGCTGAAAAGGGACACTGCGGGTTTCAGGGTGAAGATCTTCTCTCACTACTCTAAAGGGCCCCCTTGGCAGTAGGAAACACATAGTCTATTATGGAGATTGATTCTGGAATTTAGATGCACTGTTATCAATTGTGCTTAGCCGTACATGTTCATATCCTTGAAGATGTATCATGGAAGTGTTGCAGCCTAGAAGGTACAAATTTAACTAACAAGTTAAAAGTGCATGAGTCAAAAATTGAAAAGCAATAATATTCTGAGTAGAGGTTCTAATAGTGGCACAAATCAAGTTACAGAGGTAAGGTGGTTCCACTGCCATCCTTACTCTAACTTAATTCTTTTTTTTTAAATTTAAGTTTGTTATTAATTTCAGTAAAAATTTACAGAGGCTTTGGATTTCCATTCATTCATTGTTGTAGATTTCTCCCATCCCAAGGCTCCCCCCCACCAGACATTACCCTCTTGAAAAAGTAAAAGAAAATACTCTTTCATTATTTTACAAACCCTCCCCCAGGTCCACTCCACCATGTAGCCATCGCTCTAGACTCCTGTCATGACAGAAACACCTAATCACATATCTCTTTTAAATAGTTTTCTCCCTTCTCTGTTTCAGAGCAGCATACATTATTGAACCCATCTTACTCAGTCTCTCCCCAACCCCAAGGACAGTCCCATTCTACAACAGTGGCACCATGCAATATTTGTCCCTTTGTGACTGGGACATTTCACTCAGCATAATGTTCTCCAGAGTCAACCATTTTGAGTAATATTGCATGAATTCCTTGTTTTTTAATGCAGCATAGTATTCCATTGTGCGAATATACCATAGCTTCTCTAGCCATTCGTTTGTTGCCATATTAATCTCTGACAAAATAAATATCAATGTAAAAACCATCACAGAAGATAAGGAAGGTCACTACATAATGCTGAAAGGGTCAACAGAACAAGAGGACATAACAATAATAAATATCTATGCACCAAATAAAAAACAGCAAAATACATAAAACAAACATTAACAAAACTGAAAAAGGAAATAGACAACACTACTATAGTGCTGGGAGACTTCAATACACCCTTCTCAAGAAAAGATAGAACTACCAGAAAAAAACTCAACAGAGATACTGAAGAATTAAATCACACAATAAACCAACTTGACCTCATAGATATCTATAGACTAATGCTCTCCTCACTTCTTGACTTCCACTACGAAAGTAACAAAACAAAACAAACAAACAAACAAAAAAAAACACACACACACAAAAAAGGGGAGGGTGGAAGAAAAGAAAGGCAAGAAGAACACAAACAAAAAATGTCCCCCACCTCAAGTCTAGGTAAGCTACTTAACCATGTATCAAATTCTAAAACACATTACTTTTCGTTTTTCCGTATTAGAGAAGTGATAATATTCTATAGCAAGTTTTAAGAGTGAAATATAATAATCTAAAAATCCATTCAAAAGAGTTCAGAGTATACTTCAGAGGCTACTGTAATTTTTACATTCTGCCTATGAGGTCTTCAAACCAGCTGTAACCAAGCCTGCAAGTCTCCTGAGTGCAGAAGATTGTTCAGACTTAATTACTTACTGCTTGTGTGATTGTGGGCAAGGCATTAGTTTAAATAAGGACAAGGCCTGTCTTTCAGGTTTTATCCAGAACGTCAAATGAGAAAATGTTATAGTTTGTAGTTTACCCAAGTTTCTGGCATAAGTGATTGTTCCATATTTGGTATATCATTTTTACTATTATCATTATTAATGAATATACCAAAGTATAAAAATCATCTCTCACATTAAGAGACCTGGCCCACAAAAATCTGGAGCAGACTCTTGTGGCCATCTAGTGGGTTTTCAGAAACCACACTTTAAGAACCACTGGGTAGACCACCATGATGTAGACATTTTATGTCAAATAGTTATTTTCCTTCATAGTTCTATCTTCTCTCACATCTGTCTCCTCTACTAACTTTAAAATATTATTTCAGCCTGGGGAAATGATTATGATAGGTGGTGTAACATATTATCATGCCACAGAATTTTAGGTTTATGCTGTCTATTATAATAGTAGACATAAGGATTAAACAATCTTTGTCATCACCAATCTAAAACCTATAATCTTCAACTCTTAAGGATCTTCCACAGTTCCTGCTTATTAATAATGAGCTTTAATACATAGTCCTTCTCATAAAAGACTTGTTAAAAATGCTCAAGAAAATTTTGGACATGCCTTCTTAAGAACAGTTGGAGGTGGGGGATAGAAGAGACAGTAACATTGTTTCTACAATACCTACACAGGCAATGTCTTGGTATACCCAATGAAGGAGACAGTCACTGGCTCCAGAAATGCATGCCCACACACACATAAGCACAAGATTAACACTATGACTCAGCTACCAACACAGGTGAGGCAATTTATTCTAAGGTTTTAACTGTCAATGGATCAATTAATTCTTAACTTTTATGATTTGTTTGACAGAAGTTTTAAACTATTTAACCCTCTCCAAAGAGGGTTACAGCTTATTTTAGAAAACAGAATGTTTTAAATAATGATATTCTAGTAATATTCTGTTATACCATAAATGAATGAATCTATTATTCACATATACTTTTAAAAAGGGGAGGGGAGGGAAATCTCCATAAAGAGCACATGTTCCTACATTAATGAACTTTGGCATAATAACTTTTATTTCTATCACCTGGGGCAAACGATTACTTCACATTTAGGAAACAGGGTGTAACTTTAGGGGTGATACAGCATTGCCTTGCTACAGTTAAACTTTTCTGCCAACAAGGAAATAGTGAAGTAACCAAAACCTGCCAAGAACACATGTGAAAGAGTTAATGAGAAGTGCCTGTGGGTGTCTTTCCTGGTTCAAGGGGCTAAATAATAAAATAAATTAAAACACACGAACAATCTCAAACATCTCTAATGTTTCACATCAAGTTTACAGTTTTACTGGTCTGGTGAAGTTACACTCAAATGCTGAAATAGTCCAGAAGCATAATTTGTTTTGTAAAACGCACTTAACTATTGCTTAGAATGGTAGTTCAATCCTCATTATAAAAAATTATGAATAATTTACTTGGGAAACTGAGCCATGACTTCTCTAATTCCCTAGAGATGGCTCAAAAGTATCAAACTATACTTACCCGATAAAGCCAAGACTTGAGTTTAGACAACTTATCTAAAGTTCTGGTTAACTGACACATTTTGAGACTCATTTACTCTTTTAGGAAAATTATTTTTTCTTAATTGAAATTATATACTATGGAGAAAAGCTGTCAATTATACAGTAGTTGTAACACACTTGTTCGAAGAACTCAACTTTAAAAAAGAAAGCACTCTAAGGCAATATAAAAAGTTGACAATAAAACATAGAACCCATAAAACAGATAACTAAAAATGTTACCTCTATATCCTGGATAATCTTTGGGTATAATGACCTATAAAATGAATTAGGAGGGCCATCTGTGGGTCTGTTTTTAAACAGGTACTGATCCCTGGCAAATAAAAACAAACAGACATTACATTTTTGTACATAAAAGGATAATATTTTAAAAAACAAAACAAAACAAAAAAACAAACAAAAAACCACACTATAATGTTTTTAAACATTACAGAGATACTCTATTGGTTTTGACTTATAATGAACTTGGACAGTTCAAAAGCTGAGTTTCCACTAATTAAACATGCATGTGTAGTGAAACTATACAGTAATTCACTTATCTCTAATGTAATCCTGGCCTTTTCTCTTTTTTTGACTGCATCTAAAATACATTCTATAGAACTAACATAAAGAAGCCTACAGTCATAACGTGCCTTTACAAACAAAGCCAATGGTACTCATCAAACTTTCAGTAGAAGTACAGCTTTAAGTCTCACACTATCTTTAGCATTTTTGTCTGTTGCACTTTCCTACTCCGTGTTAAATGGGCAAGGCCAGTGCCCATGCACATTATATGCACTGCTATCTAAACTGCTCCTGGCATGTCCATTGTGCCACCTACATATTCAAGCAGCAGCAATATCAAATTACTATTTGGCATTATTTGACTTTTATATAATTTCTTTCACCTTATCTAAAAATTGTGAAAATATAAAAATGTAGCTGTGAAAAGTAAAACAAACCATTCATGCCTCTTTATAGAGAATAAGTAGAAAGAAAATACCCGTTTTAGAAGGGTTTACTCCACAACACCTTTTACTCCCAGCTTAAAATATATAGATACATTTTCAAGGGTCTTCGGGTATATTCACAGGAAGAAGCTACCTAAGTACTTACCACCCTCTTCTTTCTGAAAGTCCTTTCCATAGAGGATCAGTGCGTACCATTCGTTCAATCAGTTTCTTCCAAAGCATACCCTCTGAGATAACTCGTTGCCATTCTTTACATACCAGCTCTGCTGCACACAGAGACCTGGCATCCAGGTAGGAAAGAATGTTTTCTGCTATATGATCTAAGCCTTGCTCTAAAAAAAAAACAGAAAAGGCAATGAGAGAATGGCAGATGAAAATATGTCAGCTAATAGTAAGAGCCAAAGAAAAGAGAACCCAGGTACTGCTGCCCTTGAAGCATCCTGATTTTAATAGAGGGAGAAGGCTTGAGATTTCTTAAGCCAAAGTGGAACAGGCCTGGACCAACTGTGGTTTTGAGAGAACAATATTCACCCTACTTCAGGCCCTCAGACCTGCTGGGGTTGGGTCAAAAAAGGAACACTGATATCCAGGTCCTTCACAGAACATACCCCTCCCCTGGGACATTACACACTTACACCTAACATCTACCAAGAAAAGAGTCATATAATGTCAAGAAAGCAGCAGGCAGCCTCAAATATCATGGGGGAGGGGGGCCAAATAGCCCTTCTCTTAAAAAATCAGAGCATACTGCAGACCCCAAGAATGCCCTAGATACATGTTGATGTGGAGTTACATGAACAGCTGCTACATAAGGTACAAACGATGGAAAAAACAATGGAAGCCCTTAAGAAAGTAAATCCTCCAGAAACAGAAAACTAGAAGAAATAGATGAGGAGCTACTTACACAACTACAGAAGAAAATGCAAAAGATTGAAGAAAGAACAGAAACTATAGATAAAGAGGTGCATGAACTTAAAAAATCATCACAAGACAGAGAGGGTATAGCCAACACAGTACTGGAAATAACAGAAATGCATGAAAATGCAATCCAGAATATTATGACTGGAATGGCCGAAGTGTCCCGACACACTGAAGGGGAAAAAAAAAACCAACAACAGAAGAGATGGAACAGAGAGTCAGTGAGCTGGAAGACAAGAGCCTCAATGGAAACAGTAGGAGAAAATCCAGACATGAGACATACAGAAAATGAAAAGGTTAGAATCATGTGGAATGACACCAAAATGATTAGAATTCCAGAACATGAGACAGATAAGGAAATTGCCGAGAAAACTGTGGAAGAGATACTAGACGAAAACTTCTCAGGTATTATGAAGAACAGAGACATCCACATCCAACAAGCTGAGCAAACATCAAATAGACTAGACCCCCCCCCTCAAAAAAATATAAATCAAGACATAGCACAGTCAAATTTTCCAAATTAAAAGATAAGGATGGAATACTAAAAAGATAAGGATGGAATACTAAAAGCAGCTTGAGGAAACAAATGATTAAATTCTAATTTCTCAGCAGAAACTATGCAAGCTAGAAGACAAAGGGAAAGCATATACAGAAAGTTGAAAGAAAACAATTAACAGTCTAGGATCCTGTATGTACCCAGCAAAGTTTTCTATCAAATATGATGGAGAAATCAGATAATTTTCAAAAAAAGGAACTTAGGAAATTTGTGAAAATAAGACCAAAACTACAAGAAACTTTAAGGAAGTCCTTCAAACAGAGACACCAAAAGAGTGGGTGGAGCACAGTTAATCAGAAACAACAGAAAAAGACACATAGCAAAATGGCAATGATAAAACCTGACCTGTCAATAAGCACACTTAATGCATCAATCAAGAGAAAAAAGAGTAGCAGAATGAATTAAAACAACAACAACAAATCTCATCAACATGCTGCCTACAAGGAACACATCTAAGAAATGAAGAGAAAGACAGGGTCAAAATCAAAGGCTGGGGAGAAAAAAATATACCAAGCCAATGGCATCCACAAAAAAAGCAGGAGCAGCAATACTAATTTCTAATAAAATAGACTTCAGCACGAAAATCACCATAAGAGGAATCATTAAAATATGATTAAAGGCACAGCAGATCAAGACGACCCTGAACCTTGAATTAACATTTATGAACCAAATGATATGCAAAATACATGAAACAACTGTTAACAGAACTGAACAGAGAGCACCACAACAATGGTAGAAACCTCTAACATACCACTCTCACCAAAAGATGATGTTGTTTTTATGTGCTGTTGAGTCATCTACGACTTAGTGACTCTCAAGTGCCAACCTTTCAGTTAGCAATCTGATCCCACCACAACTCATATAAAAAAATACCAAATAAATCAGCTGCCAACAGATGTATTTTGTTCTTTTCATTTCCTTTTTGTATCTATTTTCTATTAATCAATTATTACTGTTCTTATGCGCTGTCAAGTCAGAAACATAGCTGACCCTCCTGTGGGTTTTCAGAGGCTGTAAACTACATGGAGGAAACTGTCCATTTTTCTCCCTCAGAGCACCTAGAACATTGGAATCATGGGCACTCATACTGGCAGAACAACTACTTACCACTAGACCCCCAGAACTAGATGATTTAAAAATTAAAATCCTCCAAAAAAGGCAGAAACCATGGGTCTACAAATCCTAGAACCTTAGATCAAGGTTCAAACCTTTGTTGGGTCTGACCTCCTATGTAATGTGTCAAATGTCTCTTAAGAAAATCTTTTGAGATTCAGTTTCCAACTGACATTCACTAAGACTATCACTATGGTCAATGCTGTTACTTCTATCAATGCCAATCCTATAGTTCCATTTGTGTCCACCATAGACACAAGAAACAAAGTTCATCCCCAAACTTATTCATACACCATGTATCTAGTGTCAGAAAATGTCAAGCCCTGCTTTCATTATTTCTAGTTGACAACATGAAGCAAACACCTACATGAAACATCCCTGTATACTGATGTTTTATCTTAAAACCTGGTTTAAAAAGGTAATACACAATAATAATAACGACAACTCACTTTTCTCCATACTGTATCATGAAGTATAAAAGCAAGAAATTTTCTTCAACATAGTAAAAAGTATCTATGAAAACCCAAGAGCCAACATTGTTCTTAATGGAGAGAGGTTAAAGGCATTCCCTTTAAGAACAGGAACTAGG
>NW_006399783.1:11988248-12022310 GCF_000299155.1 Elephantulus edwardii
ATTAAACCTGTGCGCTAAAATGTCAAATTGTTAAAATTACTACTCTTTCAGAGCATCAGCTTCCTACTGTGGAATAATCATGACTTATTTTAAAAACACCAAACTGAAACGTAAAAAACTTTTAAGATTTTACTTAACCATAAGAATGGCTATTTCTACAAGGCTGTCTAAAGGTTTCTGGCCTTGATATACCTAATCTACTCTCTAATAAATTTGAGCAGGGGAAAGATAGGCAATCTCCTTCTGTGCAAATTAACTGCCTCTGAAAACCTGCCAGAGGGTCAGCTATGAGTAGATTCTGACCCTACAGTACACAAGAACAACAAATAAATTCAAGGAGTTCTGTGTGGTGTTGTGCACATAACTCCAGCAGCATAAATCCACGAGTGACTATCTAGAAGAAAGATGGGTGGTCTCTCACCAAGATCTACAGTCTCAAATCCCTGTGGAGGGTCAGGTATGTGTATTGGAAAGGACTTTATGGCAAAGTTTTATTTTGTTTAGAACTAGACCTAATTTTCAAGCTAGAACACGAGAATAGAAACTACAATGGAACTATTATTATCTTTCTTCGACCTACCATCTTGCCATTATTATAGTTAATGCAGCAAAAGTATGAACGGAAAAAGGACAATATGCTGAGGGGGAAAAAATCCTCAAAAGGATGGATTGACACAGGACAGGGCAAGGCTTAATCTGCTGTTAACAGCTGCAATGAGTTTGACAGCACAGCCAATTTAAAAATAAAATTGTAGTCTCCTCACCCCCAGAATGTCTATCAAAGCAAATTCATCTAATATTACAGCTAGTTGAAAATGTAGGGGCATAACAGCTTCAGGCCGTTTATACTTATCCTTATTTAAGTTACCTTGACCTTTAAAGTTTTGTCCAATCCATCTTGTTAGCCTCTAGAGTTACACTTCTGTCTAGAAATTCCATACCAGATCTGTACAACTGGCATTGTAAAGACTCTTTCTTCAACACTGCTGGCAAGCAGGTTAAACGGGTCAGAACCAAGGATAGCACTTGTGGTACTGGATATGTGCTGTGCTGAGTCTTTCATTAATACTTACAGGTACCAACACTAAACCACAAGTTCAGCAAACATCTCTGTCTCCCTGTTCACTCCTGATAGCTGGAGAAACGATGACCTATGAGACATTTCATCATTTGTTTAAGCTATTAGAGTGGTAATTTTATCCAAAAAAGAAAATGAAATAAAATGGATATGAATAGACTGCATTCCTGCTACTTTGTGTCCCTTTCTAACATATATAATCCACTTTCAGGGAGTCTCTTGTTGACTCAAATGGTTAAACCTGTGACTATTAACCATCAAAGATGTGGAAGAAAGGCATAGCAACCTGCTTCCTTAAAAATCCTGCATTCTACTCTGCATCTCTGGGGTCCCTCATGAGTCATTCTGACTCCAAGAGTCAGTATTTTCATTGTAGAAAAATTATATAAAGCAAATAAAGCAAAAAAATAGAAAAGTTTAAAACCCCAGCTACAAAGAATAACCAGTCCTCTATAAAACAAGGGTGCTATTAAACACTTGAAGTGGCTTCTCTCATAATGTGCACAATAATCCTTTGAAATAGGTATTCTCAAGTATCTTTAAAAAGAAAGAGTTCACAGGTTTCTTGGGTAGTCTGATAAGAAACATGACCACAACTCAAAAAATATCATACTATATTCTCTTCCCTCACAGGCATACCTCCCCCAAGACAAGGAAGCCAGCATTATTCCTCTTTTATATCCTATACCTCACCTAATGAAAAGCAGAACCCTCTCTAATATCTTGGCTGTGGTTGTTTTATGCTATCAAGTCAGAACTGACTCATAGCTGACATTCAACGGGTTTTCAAAGGTTGTAAATCACATCTTTCTTCCAGGGAGCAATTGGTGAATCTGAACTGCTCGTGTATGCGTTGGTTGGTAGTGTGATTCCTTCTCCACACCACCAGAGCTTCCGAATGTTCATAATGTTGTCACGTGCTGTCAAGTTAATAGCAACTCATAGCAACCCTGTGCATTCAATTAACCCTGCCCTACACTGAGACAATCACATGGTTTCTGGCACACCTAGTCCCATTTCCCCAGTTACTGCGTCAATCCATCTCACTTAAGGTCTGTCTCTCCTGTGCTGTGTGCCTTTACCCTTCCAAGCATGATGGCGATCTCTAAGGATTAAGTCCCTCCTGGCAGCATGCGCCAATTATGTCAGACAGAGTTTCAAAATTCTTGCCTCCAAAGAACAACCTGAGGGAGCTCTGGTGGCCAAGTGGCAAGAATCTGTGGTGCAATCCTGAGGGTGCATAGTTTGAATCCACCAGATCCTCTGGAGAAGGAGGGGCAATCACCTCCTGTGCCAGTTGGATCCAATTCAAAAGTACACAACAATTAAAAAAAAAAAAAAGAAGAAGAAGAAGCCACAACAAAGAGCAACTGGTTTCACCCTCTGCAGGACAGACCTGTTTGTTCTCTTGGCAGTCTGTGATATGTTTAATATTTTTCTCCAGCACCACAACTCAAAGTCATCAATTCTTTAATAATGATAACATCTTTAATCTCTGTTCAGCTCTCTGGTGCATAGCAAGAAATTGCAAAGACCATGGCCTGGATCAGGTGCACCTTGGTATCTAGGCTGACATTATTGCTCTTCAGCCCCTGAAGAAGTCCCTGACAGTAGATTTTCCTAATGCAATCCACCTTTTGATTTCCTGACTGCTGATACTGATTGCTGAACTGAGCAAGACGAAATTGCTAACAATATAAATCTTTTCTCCATCCATCATGATGCTGCCAATCAGCACAGTGGTGAGAATCTGTGTCTTCTTGACGTTGAACTTCAATCCATATGGAAGACTGCAGTCCTGACCTTCTATACCAAACACTTCAGGGTCGTCCTCAGTTTTGGCAAGCAAGGGTGTGTCACCTGCATAATACAGGTTTGCTGATGAGTCTTCCTCCAATCTTGACGCCACAATCCCCCTCATAAAGTCAAGCCTCCCGAATGATCTGTCCCACACAGAAATTGAAAAGGTATGGAGCTCCCTAACTTCGTGGTCTAAATCTCGTATTCCTTTTAAATGCTATGGGAAGAAAAGGAATCACACAACCTCAATTTGGGCACCTTGCAGTAGCTACAGAGGGAGCCAGGCACTCAGGCCCTAAAACTTTTCTAGTTTCTAACCTATTCTGGACAAAGACTACTGATTAAGTTTCCCCAATTGCTAAAGCAAAAAAGTCCTTTGAGGCTTTTTTCTAAAGTATCAATGTCTGGCTCGTATCACTATTGTGGCATAACTTCCCATCTCTTACCACTACCATCCCCCTTCCTAAGGCAACAAGAGGGAAATGCTATGGCTTCAGAATATTGCACACACAGTGCTGCTGTTGTTAATTATAGTCACCAGATGAAGGTCTGGAAAAATTTCAATAATAAATTAAAACAATTAAAAGGCATAAATTTCAAAGCTCAATATGTAAATAATACTATCAAAATGAAACTCAAATGTGTAAAGTCAGTTCAATGCCTTTGACTACAGCCAATTTTAACACAGCTGCTTAGATCATACAATTACAGAAACTTATTATTTTAGAGAAGCATTTCAAAGAGAAGCTGCAAAGAAATTTCCTTCACCACCCATACCAGCTGTTCCTTCCCTCTGGCTAGCGCCTATCCCATGGCTAGCTCCTCCCCCTTGCTAGTCACAGTTGTAGCTGCAAAATGCAAAGTTAGAACCTTCTTAATTATACTGCTGACAGAATTAAGTCTGTCACTGGATGCATTTAATGTGAAAATACTGACCTAGGGATGCCAATAGAAATTAAAAGATAAATTGGTTACAAATATGTCATTCCCAAAAAACAAGAACACAGGCATCTATATAATGTCAGGAAGAATCAGTTAGGAAATTATTGAATAAATAATTAAAACTTCCTAGCAATAAATCTTATTACCTCTGAAGAAGCAGGTGTTTCCTGCCACTCAGGTAATTTTTTTCCCTCTCTTTTAAAGCGGCCATGCTCGGCAAACCCACTAGATTCATTTATTGTTATTATTCCTCACAAAATCCCTTAAAAACCAAACGTTTGCCACCGTTTTAACTGTGACACAGAGAAACTTCCACAGAAGTCGAGCAGAACTGTGACAAAGGGCTTCTCAAGTATAAGCAGAAGTACAGTGGATGGAAACATTTTCTCGTCCCCAGAGTAGATGTTAAGTATGAACTGCCAATATTTCAGTTAACAACTGAGTATGTAACCATATCCCCATGAAGTATTATTATTCTTTCAAGGATGAGGAAACTGAGAATTCAGAGAGTCACAGAGCTTCTCAGTGAAAGGGCTGGAATTCAAGCCTACAGGCTGTCTACGTCCAAAAGCCACGCCTCTCCCACGAGGTCATACTAGGTCTCTGCTTGTGCATCCAACCTGAAACCCTGGATGAATTAAATCTGTGTCACATTTAACAATCGCAATAGTTTATCATCTTTACTTGGAGACAAGACAAATGAATAAGCCATGACCAGAAGGGAGTTTTTCAAACTCTTAATTGCTTTGACACCTCACCAAACTGACCACCAAAGTGTGCTATCGTTTGAAGTACGTTCTGCCCCTGCTTTAAACGGTATACATTTTCCCTTTAACAACAATTCTCACAAACCACAAACTTAGCCTGCAGAAATTGACATTGCAGACTAAACATTTACCATGATTTTTTAAAAAGCATATCATAATTATCACTTTTTCCACTGAACCAAATGGAGCCAGAGACCACAAACATTTTCCATTTTCCCTATACTGACAGGTACAATATTCACAGTACACATTAAAAAGCCAACACTACAGACAATTTTTATAGAATTAATAGCTTTTGCAATCAAAAACAGGTTGATGAATTACTTCAATAAAGTAAAAAACCAAACTGAAGATCATCTGTAATGGAAGTAAAACTCCAAACTAAATAATGACTAGTATGATGTTACACACAGTGTTGAATCTAAGTATGAACATACACATGGACCTGATTTTTTCCCTAATGCTCTTACGGCTAGGCTTGTGTTAAGAAACTAATGCCAGGTTTAATCCAAATCTACTAGACACTAACTAACACAATCAACTTGGTCAGCTTGTCCCCAGATATTAGTTTCCTATATATGATATACACTGACGTATGTATTTATAGTGTGATCAAATCCTATTAAAACAAATACCATTTTAACAAAAATATTCCCAAGTCTCAGGCAATGGTCCGTTCATCTCATATAATATGCAATACCACAAAATTCCACTTTAACAGAGGTATGGACAATGCTTTAAAATTCATGGTAATGAAAAATGAATTGTATGCAATTACACTAACCATATTTATATACATAACACATGTTCATCTGTTCTGTCTCTTCTCCAAGACGGTAAACTCCCTATAAGGAAGGGCTGCCTCTAATCTATTCTCCACGAATCAAAAGAACTTCAACAGTGCCACCTCGTGGATACAGTTAACTTCTGAGCATTCTAAAATGTTTGAGAAACAAATTATTAGAGGGTGGGGGGAGTGTGTTTAAAGCCACTACGTTGTTGTTGGCAGTAGAGAGCAAATAATAAACAGATCTGTTTGAGGTAGAAAGGATGTACAGTCTTAACTTATAAAAAAACTATGATCAGCAAATATTAATTGCTGACTTTAAAAAGTGACATTTTCTTTTCTTGCTGTAGGATGTAGCCTGATTCAATGAAGATCTTTGGATAATATGAGCTCTAGGTTCTGGCCATAAAATGTAAACAGAAGATACATCACAAGTGTACTCATTTTATGTAAATTCACTTATAATTTTCAATCTCACATAATGAAAAGCCCCCCCTTCTGTTTCTTCCTCTATTGTTTTTAAGTAATGTATTCCATACTGAAGGACAACTTCAGGAACTCTGCAAAGTAATCTTAATTGTAAGAAACTAGAGCCACTGCCAGTAAACCTTGCTTGTGCGCTCTTGCTCGCACTCTGTGTGTGTGTCCCCAGTACCACCTCTGACACAATGATGGCAAGCATTTCACCATCATTGCTCTTATTCTCATCTTCAATCAAAGAAATCTGATAAAGTGATTACAGAAAGAGATAAGGAGTCATGTTTTCATGCCTATCTAGACTTTAATGGAAAGTTAACTTTTGAGTTTGGAAAAGGGATCAGATCCGTTTATACTCCCAAGCAGGTCAGAGAGGCAAGCTCAAGTTCTAACTGCTCTGGCAATACTGAGAACACAGGATCCCTGCTGCACTGTGATCCACAGAAAAGGTAAGGGAAATGCTAATCTTTGAAAACCCACTTACCCTATAGCTCTGACAAGGAGTAGTGATGGTGGTAATGGCAGATTCATCCCTGATTATGTGCACTATTCCGATGACAGATTCATTCCTGGCTAACAATTTTGTACTACCCTCTGCAATCTAGCCAACTTTAAATGTAAAACAGAAGAAAGTCTGAAAAAAAAGAAAGAAAGAGGAGGGGGAAAAACCCCCCAAAAACCCAAGCCAGAAGACAGTCTGAGGTATAAGGAGAAACAAGAGACAGACAGGGATACAAACACACACACACACACAAAAAGACAGAAAAGAATGAGCAATCAAAAATAAAAATAAACTTAACTAGAGTAATAAATATGCATCTGAATATTGAAAATACATATATTTTTTCATATATATGCTCTGCTGGAGAAAGAGGGGGCAATCTCCTCCCGTCCCAGTCAGATCCTATTTGATGGTGTACACACACACACACACACACACACAAATTTTTTTTAAAAAAAGGTACCGATAAAAAAAAAAGTGCAGACTGTATGTAGATTATATAAAAAATAAAAAGCACTTGGTTATCAATATTATTTACCTCAGAAACAGCTTAATATATGCTATATCACTAATTTCTTCTCAACCAACATTGTCAAATGTGCACAAAGAAATGGGACACAGTGCTAAGCCTTTCGCTTCACAAGTATCTCCCCGGCTCTTGGGCTGTGCATTCTTTTATCACAGCACTTTTAAAATAAAAAAAGACAGGTACCTGGTAAAGCGGTAATAAAGTCCCGCTGTAACATAGGCTTCAAGTAAGAGTTGATATGTCCATGCTGATAATGACACATTCGTGAAATAAGATGTTCCACAAATTCCACTTGATCTGATTCAGACCACTGGTCAAAATATTTAATACACAAGTCTTTTTCCTTTTGATAGTTTCCTTCTGATGGCCTCTTTCTGGAGACAATCACAGACGATGGCCCATTACTTATCTATATTGGGGGAGAAAACCAAAGAGAGTTAGTTTGATGAAATATAGTTATGCTCTAATTCATTTCTTTGTATTCATTCAGAAACAATTAAAAACATATGCAATCAACAAAAGACAAGTTAGGTATTTGGAACCTCCTAAAATTAAGTCCTTATGGGCAAGAAGAGAGTAAAAAAGAGGATGAGAAAAAAATATGTGGCAATAAATGACACATCTGACTAGTGATTAATCTCTTAAATTTATAGAAAACTCCAAGACAAAGACAACCCAATTTCAAAATGAGCAGAAGACATGAATAGACACTTCACCCAAGACATTTCAAATGACCACTGAACAGATGAGGAAATGTTCAAATTCATGAGATATTTGATAGATGCAAGTCAAAACAACGAAATATCCTCTCACCCTGACAATAACAAGTGTTCAATAAGACAACAAATGATAGTGATGGTGTAGGGAAAATTAAATTATTATACAATGTTGGTGGGAATGTAAAACTGTACAACCACGATGGAAAGCAATCTGACCCAGCAATTTTCCCTGGAAATATATGTCAAAGAATTAAGAGTAGCAATATGAACGTAAGTATGCACACCCATGTTCAATGCAATAATTTATTTACAAGAGCAAAGAGCTGAACATATGAATCTTTCCAACTCTTTCATGCAGTAAATAATTATAAATTGGTGGACAAATGGCTAAAGAAACTATGGTATTCACACACTAGAATATTGTGCATCACTACAAAATGAGCATGAATTTGTGAAATATGGTGAAAAAAAAATGAGAAAGAAAATATGAAAGCTATACAACACGCATGAATCTAGAACAAATTACACTGAGTAATACCAGCCAGTCACAAACAGGTATCTATTGTACCAGACCACTAATATTAGAGGCAAAGAAAAGGTTTATACACACAATCAATCATGGAGGGTTAGTAGGAATGAGACAAAAGGAAGCATGGAGTAAAAAAAAAAAAAATTAAGTTAGGTGAAGAGAAAAACCAATATACAATAAAAGTCTGATCAGGCATTATACTAAATGAAACTGCAATTAATGCTGTAAAGCAAAATGTCTATTAATGATTTCATGAAAGCAGAATGTCATTTTGTAAAGTTTCATGTAAAACACTTTGTGTGTAAATATGTGTACATGTGAGTAAAAAAAAATCAATAAATCTACGTTTACAGCTAGAGTGTTCCTTTGAGGAAAGAATGGAGGTGAGGCACTTCACCTGACTCTGAGCACATTTTCAGGAGGAAGCAGTTCTTAGGAAGAGGCATTATTGATTGTGGGTGAGTAAAAACAGAAGAAAAGGACTCAAGGCCAGGGAATGACTTAATGACTATTAGAAATGGCTTGATAATAACAAAAATGCACACAGGCAAAGTTAACATCTGTTTATTGTTCTTAGGGCTAACAACAGAGACACAAACATATTCAGGGCCAGTGTCCTCAAATTTCCCACAGAAATAAATATTCAAGGTAAATGCTATCTTAAATCATCATTTTTTTCCCAGTGTTCACTCCAGAATCATGCTATCATTTGATAACTAAACTTTGTCACAGTGGCCAACAGTTTGTAATGTTATGATTCTGCAAACACAGAGGAACATCAGTATCCACACAGAATTGTTAATAATGATTGCTGGGTTCCATCACCCAGAGATTCTGATTCTGTCTTGTCTGCATTTCTAAAAACTCCCAGATAATGCTGTTGCTGCTGGTGCAAGAACCACTTTGAGAAGAATTAATCTTGAATATGGAAAAGACTCTATGATGAAACCCAAACACAATTCTATCTTTAAAACTTCATCTTACCTAACAGTTTTAATTTCTCTATGCCGATTTCTAGAATGACTGCTAGCAAAACAGTTTTAGCCTGTCTAGTCCTTCTTTCTGAGAAAGTGACCCTAGGACATATAAAAGGAAATCTGGATGCATAGTCCCTAAGGTAGTTAACCCAAAGACATGCTTCTCTGATATTTACAAGCCTCCAAGTACTCACCACAGGGTCAGCTATAAATTTATTTTAATCTGATGGCAATGGATTTTCTTTTGTGTTTAGTATACATAAAAGTTATGTTTCCATGCACACCCATGTTTATTGCAGCTTTGTTCACAAGAGCAAGGAGTTGGAAACAACCTAAGTGGCCATCAACAAACGAATGGATAGAGAAGCTGTGGTATATTCACACAATGGAATACTACGCTGCACTGAAAAACCAGGAACTCATTGTAATAGTATTCAAAATGGGTGATCCTGGAGGACGCTATGCTGAGTGAAGTATATCAATCACAAAAGGACAAATACTGCATGGTGCCACTGTTGTAAAACAGGACTGACCTCGGGGTTGGGAGGAGACTGAGAAAAACGGGTTCAATAATGTATATTGCATTGAAACAGATGAGAGAGAAAACTGTTTAAAAGGCATATTTAAAAGGTATTATTGTCATGACAGGAGTCGGAACGAAGGCTGCATATTGGAGTGGACCTGGAGGGAGGGATTGTAAAACAATGAAAGAATTTTTCTTTTACTTTTCCAAGGGGGTAGTGTACTGGGGAAGAGGGTTAGGAGGGGAGAAAAGTGCAACAATGAATGAATGGAAACCCAAAGTCTCTGTAAATGTTCACTGAAATTAATAAAAAATTTTTTAAAAGTTATGTTTCCACTACATACAGTGTACAAACTTTCTTTAAAAAAGCACTTTTCCTTCCCACACCATCTTGATAGTTTTATTTGAAAAGTCCATAAAATGTGCAACAGCATTATGGGGGGAAATGCTTCAAATATTGTGAAAATCAGCAAATGTTATTCACAAAGTTAGTGCAAGGGTTGGAAAAAAATATTCCTGATACTACATCTGAAGAACACAATAAAGCAAAGTGCAGTAAAGTGTGGGGGGGTGGGTATGTGTGTGTTCTTTTATCATTTATGCTCTGAATGAGAAAATAGCAACAAAATCCAAATCACAAATAACAGTAATTCTGAAACTCCATACTATAGCTCAGTAAGATCCTTCAATCAAGCACTTTGTGACAAGTTATTGCTCATCTGACAGCCTTTAAGTATAACATGACAAGAACATAGAATTCTGAGAACTGAAGTAATTTCACTATAAAGTCTCATTAATTCCATTAGAAATCTACCACTAAAGTTTTACAAAGAAAGCATCAAGAGTTTTTGCTAACAATATTAGCCCCTAATTTAGACTAATCCTAACAAGATTCCCTTTATAAATATCCAAAAGATTTATCAGGTTTCTGGATATAAACAACTATTCCATGTCCAAATTAAGTTCCCATGTTCACATTTATGTGCAGAGTAGGTAGGTTCAAAGCAGAAAGCAATTATTTCTCTCTCAGCTCAGGCATCTCAACAGCTCATTATAAAAACAGGCATATTCCTCACGTTGTATCATGGGTCACAGGATCTTAGGAGGAGCAGTGGGATCAGGTGTTTGCTAACCAAAATCAGATCAGTTCAAAACCACCAACAGAAGATGTGCTGTCATGGATAACCTACGAGGCAGGTCTACCCTTTCTATAGCGTTACTAGGAGTTGGAATCAACACAATCCGGTTTTTTAGTATGGAAGCATGCACTGATACCAAGTACCACCAGGGGGTAGCATTAACAAACTCAGAATTTGATGCAGTTGGTAACATACTCCCAAAACTAGAGTTCAAAACAGACTTGAAAAGAATTTTTTGTTGTGGTGGTGGTGAATATCATCACAGTTACAAGGTACATCGTTGATACTGCTTATGCATAAAGATTACACCACAATCTTGTGACAGAGAAAAAAAATAAAACTATCCAATTATAGGCAACTAATTAAAGCACCAGGGAGGCACTGCTTTTTCCTCATGGGTAAACTGCACTCCCAATTCCAAAGATGGTAAATTTGAATCTGTCAGCTCCTCCTTCAGAGAAAGATGGGTTAACTCCTCTAGTGATTTTTACAGTCTATATACAGACTGTATAAGTAGACTGTATATGTCTATAAGACTCTCTGAGAGTCGGTTCTGACTTGACAGGGATAAGCTGAGTTAAAGCAAACTATTTTCTAAAAGCCTCTTTTTCATCTAGTCAGAAAAGACTCATAGCTGACCCTCTAGCAGGTTTTTGATGGATGAAAATAGCACAAGAGATTGCCCGTTTTTCTCCCATGCCATGACTGGTGGATACGAACCACCAGAGAGGCACTACCCTGGGTAAGCTGTGGTCTTTCCTACAGACTATGTCACCAGAGTCCCCAATAAAGAAATTATGTATACTGCATTGAAACAGATAAGGGAGAGAACAGTTTAAAAGCAATATATGATAGGGTATTATGGTTATCACAAGAGTCCAGAATGAAGGTTACATAGTGGAGTGTACTCGGGGCGGAGGGAGGAGCAGAATTGTATACCAATGAAGAAATTTTTCTTTTCTTTTTCAAAGAGAAGAGCGAACTGGGGTGGGGGGGAGAGGTGGGCAGTGCAAAAAATGAATGAATGTAAACCCAAAATCTCTGTAAATGTTCATTAAAATTAATTTTAAAAAATTTAAAAAAATAATGTTGCTGTAGTTGCTAGATGTCATCCAGTTGTCTGTGACTCACAGCTACCTTATAAACAACAGGTATGAACCTTGCTCCACCCTGCACCACTGTCATGCCTGCCATGCTCAAAGACATTGTTAGAGTCACTGGGTCAATCTCTCTCTCATTCGAAAATGCTCAAAGTATGTGAGATGACGTTTCATCGTCCTTGCCTCTTAAGAGCATCCTAGTTACACTTCACTCAAGACAAAATTATTTGTTCTCCTGGACACCACAAGGGATACTCGGTGCTCCTCTCCAACACCACATACAATTCGCAAGTATCTATTCTTCTGACATACCTTTTCAACTTTTCACAAGCCTCTGGAAACTCTATGAGCTTAGAGAAATGATGACAGTTGCAGAACAGGGTTCAGGTCTTTTGTTCAAAGGGTTGCTATGAGTCGTGACCAACTGGACGACACTAAACAACCATCACCACCATGATGCTGCTAGTGACAAGGATTTCTCTGTCTTCTCGATGCTGAGATGTAATCCGCATGGAAGGCTTTTAGACTTTAATTTTTGGCAGCAAGTGTGTTTCAAGTCTCCTTAACTTTCTGTAAGCAAAGTTGCATTATCTTCAATATGTAGGTTGTTGATGAGTATTCCTCCAATCCTGATGTCACATTTTTCTTCATATAATGCAGCTTCTCAAATGATCTGATCAACATACAGACTGAATAGGTATGGAGAAAGGATACAACCCTAACTTACACTTTTTCTGATTTTAAAGCATGGAGCTACTCCCTTGCTGTTGGCGTGACAGCTTCCGGGTATAGGTACAGGTGGTTCTTATTTATTTTTTTATTAATTCTGTGGGGTAAACAGACTATCTTATGAACTTAACTTTTGTATACATTGAGAAAAACAATCCACGGCATTTGTTTTTTGTAGTATTTACTTTACTAGGGTGGTTTGGACTAAACTCTTAATATGTCTGTATATTATTAACACCATTCACTTACAGTGCTATCATGTATTGCTGTTGTTAGGTGCTATTAAGCCAATTAGAACTCACAGAGTCCGTATAAACTCTGTTCTATCTTGTTCTATCCTCATCATCCCTAAAAAACTCAAGCCCACTGCTAGTCACTAAACTGACTCAACTTGGTGAAGATCTTCCTCTCTTGCCATGATTTTCCCCTCTTCAAACAAGATGCCTTCTTCCTCGGACTGGCTCCTCCTAATAACATGTTCAAGTTTCAACACTGTCACCTCAAAGGAGTACCAGGTTCCACTTTCCCCAAGACATGTTTATTTGTTCTTTTGGCAGTCCATGTGATATTCAGTAATCTTCTCCCAACACAGCAACTCAAAAGTACTCTTCTTTTTTTTAATAAGGCCTCCCAAAGAGTCCTGTTTCATTACTTTTGGTTGGATCAGGTGTAGGTAAATTATACTTCAGCTAATTTTCAATGTCAAATGCACTCTTCTCATCCTTATTCACTTAAAATCCAACTTCGAGTATCAGAGCAAGTAAATAAAAAGGTTATGGCTTGAATCAGATGTGCCTTAGTCTTTAAACTGATATCAATGCTCCTTAGCACTAGATTTTTCCAATGAAACACATCCTTTGATTTCCTGACTGCTAGTGCCAAGGGGGCTGATTGTGGACTTCAGCAAGATTAAATCATTGGCAACTTCCATGTTTTCTCCATCTATCATGATGTTTGCCTATCGACCCAGCCATTCAAATTAGGCTGTAATTGCAAGAGGCCATGCTGATGAAAAAATATCACAAAAAGGCAAGATTCAGAATTTTTTAATATCATTGTGATCAAAATGGGTTGACTGAAAGAGATTACATCAATAAAGGTCAAATTTTAAAAGTATATTATCTTCTTCACATATTGGAGTATAAGTGGGGGAGAACTAGCCAAAATAATTGGTCTTCATCTATTAAGAACAAAAGGTGAAGAAATATTCAAAAAAGAAAGGCAGTAAAAATAACTAGAGAGTAACAACTTGCATTTGTATAGAAAGTTTCAAAGTACTTTCACAGCCACTCTTTCACTTCAGTTACAGAAGGGTCCCTAACCATTTAGCCTCCCTAGAGCACTAACTAGCCGACTGGATGACAGACAAATGAAAAGCTGAAAAATAAAGTGTTCTGAGCCACTGAGAATTATAAATTAAGAAAATTTTATTGCATAAAATAATTAAGTCAATAACTAAATATGAAAGAAAATTATTTCTGCCTTTAACAAAATGTTAAAATTAAATAGTAAGGACATGTATACTGTTCTACAGCACACAGTTAATATTCTATTTCCAACCATGGAAAGAAAGTAAGGAAGAACTTACTGACATGGTGTTTTTCTTTAATCTTAAAATTTGTTGAGGGTACCCTACTCTAACTAAGTAACCTATCTCTTTAATGGTTTTGCTTTAAGCATTATTTTCTTCTGATTTAGACTATTATTGCCTTTAATGGTGTCCAAAAGAAGGGCCAGACTGTGTGCCCTAATGGCTGATGCAAAACCTCAACTCCTGAAAATGTTCTCTTCACTATTTTCTTTTGCCTCCTTCAAAAAACCCAAAGAAACTGGCAACAAAAGTGGGAGGAACAGAGCCAGGAATGGTAATTATAAGGGGTGGGTGTGTTAGTGTGACACAGGGCTGTTTTTTAAATGATACCACCTTCAGTTTAGAACATGGCTTCATTTAAAGCCATAGCCACTTTATTATTTGAAACATTTCCCTAAAAAGAAGGTAAAGTGGGGTGGATTCCAAACTAGAAAAAGTTCAACAACAACAACAAAAAAAAATGCCTGGCTCTTGTTTTCATTGATGACACTGGCTGTGGGAGCTTCTTATCTACATTAACTCAATTGCTCTCTCTCTTGCAGAGTCATTCCTACCTGCCAAAGAGTATTTTTCTTTGGGGGCTCATCTTCATTTTGATCCTCCATAACTGAAGTACTCTAAGGGAGGGGGAAAAACAGGTTATTTTAATTATTCAAAGTTTCACAAATCCTAAATAACTACATCAAGATATAATTGTGAAAATCTGAACTCAAGACCTATTTTAGCTTGTAGCTAGCATATGCCATTTTGGGTAAAAGAGGCTATACTCACACAATCTAGTAGCTGGTCAAAATAATATTTCTTAGATGATGGTATAAAATATGTTTTTATGAAATCTAGGCATAAACTATAGGCAAATAAGCTAATGCACATAAGTAGGACAGAAGCTCTACCTAAATCATCACTATTAACTTGTGTAGTAGCTCCAAGGACCCTTTATTTTTCACAAAATGCTTATGAAAATACTCACTACCCCATAATCTAACAATCAGCCATTAGAATGAGCAAAGCCTTGGGAAGCTCAACACCACCACGATCCCCCACCTGCCTTTTCTTTCTCCCCGATAGTCTTTGTGTGGAATGGCTTTGCAAACAAGCATGGTAGCAGGGTCCCCAGCCTTTTTCCTGAAGAGATGAATGCTGTTATCCAAAAACAATCTAGTTTTACAGCAATAAAAGATACTATCCAATTATTCTTTCTGGTGACCTAGTTGCTCAAACTGGGAGATTATATACGATTATTTTCTTTTTTAAAGCTCACACCACGTTGATTCTGACATAAAACAGAAGAAACCTGCCCAATAGGGTATACAAGGAAATAAAATCATTATGGAAGTAAGCTGTGCCATCACTGTCGCAAGGAGCAGTTGGTGAACTCTCGCTGCTGACACCTTTCAGTTAGCAAGTGAACACTTAAATTACTAAGCCATCAGAGCTGGGACCTAAGAGTTAAAAACTTAAAGAGAAGGAGAAGTGTGGAAGTTGTGCTTTGAAAAGAGTAACACCTTATTGAAAGCAGTCTCTCCAAGAACTCTTTGAGTCTTATTTTTTTACGATTACTCAATTTTGAACAATGATTTACTCATAGCAGACATATTTTTTTTTAAAAAAATACAAAAGGCAACTTTACACGTGTATCTCACTAGATGGAACCACATAGGAATCAGACTGACTTCAGACTGAAGGAATGGAGTTCATTTATCAGCAGTCAAATCCAGGCCAAGTGCTGATGATTGTGGGACAGATCATCAATTATTTGTGAGCAAATTCATACTGAGGATGAAGAATATTAAAGTAAGTCTACAAAAACCAAAATACGATTTTGAGTCTATCTTACATTAATTTAAAAATTATTTCTATCCCAGATTTGAGGGATTGAGCACCTGTGTCTGATGAGTGTTAGGAAAGGTCAATACTAAGAAAGTAGAGACACAAAAAACCAAAGTGACCTACAGGGTCCCTTTTTAGCAGGAAGTAGCTAAGAGAATACGCCCTAGTCTCTCTCAGAGAGGAGTGATAGGGAATGGCAAAGGACACACTGACAAAGGAGATTAATCAGAACTGGCTTTGACAAGCACTCTGGCAATTGGACAATTAAAACAGACATTGGGGGGGGGAAGAATGAACTGGGGAGCAGGGTAGAGAAAACAGTGCAACAATGAATGAATGAAAACCCAAAATCTCTGTAAATGTTCATTAAAACTAATAAAATAAAATAAATTTAAAAAAAAAAACCAAAGTGGATGTCAGATAGACTCTGAAAATTACACTACAGTGTCAAAAGGCCAAAATAAAAGGAAGAGATGCTGAAGTAAAAGAGCTGAAGAGAAGATTTCCAAGGATAGGTTGAGAGGGTAAAGCCAAGTATGTGAGAGCTGGAATTGGGAGAACAAAAAGACAAGAACACGTTCAGTATTTGTTAAGCTGAAAGAATTGAAAAACAAATCCAAGCCTCAAGTTGCAGTACTTAGAGATGCTATCAGCAAAATCTTAAAAGACAAAAGAAGATGAAGAAGTCACTATACCAAAAGGAAATGGCTGACACCAAAATACTTCAGAAAGCACCATATTTCATGATCAAGAGCCATGGTAATGAAGAAAGACGTTCAAGCTGCACTAAAAACATTGGCAAAAAATAAGGGACCAGGAATCGATGGGATACCAATCTGCATATTTCACATAAACTCACTAGTTTATAACGGGAAATTTGGAGGACAACTATCTGACCAATTGACTGTAAGAGATCCATATTTATTCCCATTCCAAAGAAAAGTGATCCAATAGTCTATGGATCCAACAGATAGGATACTAAAAAAGAGTTGTGTCCTTTCTCCATATCTCTTCAATCTGTGCTAAGCGAATTATTTGAGAAGCTGGACTCTGAGGAAGACTCATGGATTTCCCACATGATGCACATGATACATGCCTTGCACGCTCAAAGTGAGGAGGACTTGAAGTGCTTGCTGAAGAAGATTAAAGAATACAACCTTCAATATGGATAGCATCTTAGCATAAAAAAAAAACCCAAAAATAAAAATTCTCATTATTGCACAGATAGGCATCATCACGAAGGATGGGAGAAATAACTAAAATCATCAACAACTTGAACTTACTCGGATTCAAAATCAGCAGTTAGGAGATCAGGAGACATATACCTATACCTATACCTATACCTATACCTATACCTATACCTATACCTATACCTATAATCTGCAGTCACAAAGCTCTTTAAATTATTGAGGATCAATTCTTGCCATCTGAGGACTAAGGTATGTCTCATTCGGGTCATGGTCCTTTTAATGACTTGCTATGCCTCTGAGGGCTGGAGTAGAGTAAGAATGAAAGAACTGATGCCTTTTGAGCTGTCGTGTTGGAAAAGAGTGCTGAACATCCCATGAACGGCAAAAAGAATAAACAGATAAGTCTTGGAGAAGATGCAGCCAGAGCGTTACTTGAAGGCAAAAGTGATAAAGCTTTATCTCACATACGTTGGGCATGTTGCAAGGAAAGGCTATTCCTTAGAGAAGGACGTCGTCCTGCTTGGAAAGGTGGAGGGTTGGCAAAGAGAAGACCCTCAACCAGATGATCTGACACAGTGACTACAATAATGAGTTGAACAGTGTATCAGAGATTGGGAGGCTGGCACAGGACAGGACAAGGCTCAAAACTATTGTTCATAGGGTCACTATGGGTCAACTTGACAGCATCTAACATCAACAAATCCTTGGCAAAAATCTCTTAACAGGTTTTCAAAGATTATAAATCACAAGAAGGACATTAGTGATCTTTCTCCTTTGGATCAGCTGGTGGATTTGAACCACCTGCCTCTGAGTTGGCAATACCATCCC
This sequence comes from Elephantulus edwardii, assembly GCF_000299155.1. NCBI lineage: Eukaryota > Metazoa > Chordata > Mammalia > Macroscelidea > Macroscelididae > Elephantulus > Elephantulus edwardii. Next base: position 12,006,286 of record NW_006399783.1, read on the forward strand.
GTATCTACTAGGCCAAGTGTCCCTGAGTCAACTGCAACTCCTAGCAACCCTATTTACAGGTCTGTACCCTGCCCTGTGTCATCCTCACTATCTAATATACTGAATACCATTGTTACAGTCATTAACAACCCATCTCTTCTCTTTTGCTGACTCTCCACTTTTCCAAGAAAGATGTCTTTTCCAAAGACTAGCCTCTCCAAATAACATGCCCAAAAGTGTGTTAGACAAAGTTTCATCATACTTTCATCACTCCTTTAAGGAGCACTCTGTCCAATACATATGTGCTCTTTTGGCAGTTCATGGGATATTCAGTACTCTTCAACTAGGATGATTCTTCTATCTTCCTTATTAATTGTCCAAATTAATAGCAAGTAATTGCATCATTTCACTATGATTCCCATCCCCAGCATTAATCAACAGATTCCTATAGATATGCTTCAGTTATTAACTGTTTTTAATCATGCTATGAAAAGCCTTGGGGGATAGGTTGATAGCTCAAAATTTTATTCTGTGAGCCAATGTAACTATGGACAGGATTTTGCTTACTAATGCAGATGCTCAAAATTCTATTCTAAACAGAAGATTATTCAGAGAAATTAATGTGTAGTATGTTTACTCAGGATTATCGGTTTGATAGCAAGCTCTGGTGGCCTGGGGGATAAGGAGTTGCCCTGACAATTTGGAGGTTCTTGTGAATGTACCAAATACTCAGCAGCAGATATTTAACCCATTGCTTTCGACTATTAATGCATGGCTGGGTGGGGTTATGCTAATGATGTGAAAAAGATGAACAGTCCTTGGGGGAGAACATGCCAATAAAGTATGTAGATAAATAATGATGTCAGAAATAATGATCAGTCAGTCTTGCCATCCTTTGACTGAACAGGTTTAGAGATAGAAAATGGGAAACTATAGGAAAGATCATAGAGCCCTGAATGTATTTGTCCATCTGGATCATATTCTCATACCAGTCAGAGAACAAGGACAGCAGCAACAGCTCTCAAAAAAAAAAGAACCAGAGACCAACAAGAGACAGAGCTGACCTAGAACTCAAACCGTATAAAGCTAGAGCCCTTACCTAAAGTGAGAGGGAAAGGGGCATCCTGGGGCACCCTACGCAATGCCTAGAGCCAAGAGGTTGAAGGTCCAAGGCCACGTCTAAGAAGCTGTCCAGACTCAAGAATTGCATTCTGCTTCCAATCTGTGCTGTAATCTGTTAACTTCCCCAATAAACCCCAATATCACATTTACAGACAATTTGTGTTTAAGTGTTGGGAGAATCATCACTGAATACTACAGATCATAAAGCTCAGTGGGAGCGAAGATTTAGTATAACATGCAACTATAAGGGAGCTCTAGTGGCTTAGTGGTAAGGAGCTGCACTGTTAACACAAAGGCAATTGTTTGAATCTATCAGCTGCTCCATGGGAGAAAGATGGACCGAATCTATCAGCTGCTCCATGGGAGAAAGATGGACCATCTCCTCCCCTGCGATTTACTCCCTCTGAAAAACCACTCCTGTTGTTAGGTAGGTACCTTCAAGTTGAGTACAACTCATAGCAACCTCATGAATACAAATCTGAATGCTGTCCTGTCCTGTGCCATCCTGACACTTCTTGACACACAAAAGCCCACTACAGCAGTCACCGTGTCATTGCACTTCGTTGAAGGTCTTCCTCTCCTTTGCCGACTCTCAACCATTCCCAACATCATGTCCTCCTTCAAGAAATAGCCCCTCCTAGCAATATGTGCACAGTATGTGAGGCGAAGCCCTATCATTCCTGCCTGCAAAGAGCACTCTGGCTGTATCCTCCCCAAGACATAACTTGATTCTCTTGGGGCGTCAATTATTTTTCTGTCATCCTTATTCACTGTCCAGGTCTCAGAGGCACAGCTAGTAATCAAAAAAGCAATGGCCTGAATCAGATGCACCTTAGTCCTTCAAACTGACATGATTACTTTCCAATAATTTGGAAAGGTCCCTAACTGCAGACTTTCCTACTGCAATGAATCTCATTTCCTGACAGCTCGAACCAAGGGAATTAACTGTGGATAAAAGCAAGATGTTGCTGTTGATATTTTCAATTTCCTCTCCATCCATCATGACACTGCCTACTGGTCCAGTGGTAAGAATCTTTGTTTTCTTGATAGAAATGCAATCCTTGATCTTCTGCAACAAATGCTTCAAGTCCTCCTCACTTTCAGCAAGTAAGGTTTTGTCATCTGCATAATGCAGGTTATTGATGAGTCTCCCTCCTATTCTGATGCCACCAAATCTAAAGGAAAACTTGCTGAAGTACAAGAGCTGAAAAAAGGACAGTTCGGGAGAACAAAATAAAGTACTATAATGGAACGTGCAGAGAGCTGGAAATGGAAAATAAAGAAGAACTCGCTCTGCATTTCTCAAGCTGAAAGAACTAAAAAACAATTTTAAGCCTTGTGTCACAATATTGAAAGATGCTACAGGCAATATACTGAATGAACCAGAAAGCATCAAAAGAAGATGGAGGGAATACATAGAGTCACTGTACCAGAAAAAATTGATTGACCCAGAAAAATTTCAGGAGGTACCATATGAACAGGAGTCAATGGTAAGTGGAAGCTGCATTAAAAGTATTAGCAAAAAGAAGGCCCCAGGAATCAATGGGATACCAATTAACTTGTTTCAATTAACAGATGCAGCCTTGGATGCACTCACCAGTCTATGCCAGGAAATTTGGAGGACGGCTGTCTGGCCAACGGATTGGAAGAGGTCCTTATTTGTTCCCATTCCCAAGAAGTGTGATCCAACTGAATGTGAAAATTATTGAACAATATCACTGATATCCCATGCAAGCAAAATACTGCTGAAGATCATTCATAAACGGCTGGAACAGTACATAAACAGGGAACTGCCAGAAGTTCAAGCAGGATTTTAGAAGAGGCTGTGGCACCAGGGGTATCATTGCTGATGTCAGATGGATCCTGGCTGAAAAGTAAAGCATACCAAATGAATGTCTACTTATGCTTTATTGACTATGCAAGGGCATTTGACTGTGTGGATCATGAGAAATTGTGGTTGACATTGAGAAGGATGGGAATCTCAGAGCACTAGACATTGCTCATGAGGAACCTATACCTGGATCAGGAGGCTGTTGTGTGAATGGAGCAGGGGAGTACTGCAAGGTCTAGAATTGGGAAGGAAGAGTGTCAGGGTTGTATTCTATCTCCATACCTGTTCACTCTATATGTTGAACAAATTATCCAAGAAGCTGGACTCTATGAAGAGGAAAACCCACTAGAGGGTCCTATAAATCGGTTCCAATACACACCACAACATAATATAGTAGGAAAGCCTAAAGCACTGGAACCAAAGAAAGGGATATAAATTTTTACTTTATCACTTATTTTTAATCTGTGTGTGATTACCCCTTGAGGGACCTTTTATCCATGGATTGAAAGCAAACAGCAGAGTTGCTGCGAGGATGTACTAAGCCATCCTGGCAATGTCAGAATGTTTAAAAAGTCTGATTCTCACGAAAGGAGAACAGCTAAGAAAGGTAAATATATTAAGAATGACAAATTAAAGAGGAGAAAGATAACACCCTCATGTCTCTAGGAACACCAGAAATGGAATATTTTCAACTAAAAAATTGGGGGCTTTTTGTTTTAATAAAATTTCTATTTTGTGATTTTAATGAAAGTGTACAGAAAGTTAGATTTTTTCATTCATCCACTGTTGCACATTTTACCCCCTCCCTCTTTTCCTCCTCCTCAGTGACTTCTTTTTTCTAATATTCATTGTTGCACAAAAAATTGCAGCCTGAATCCAACAGAACCTAATCTTAATACTTTCAACATTCACAAAAGAATCAAGAGGTCAGAAATTCTTATACCTGCTCCACAGGAAAAAGATGGGCAATCTCTTTACCTAAGGATTTATATAGTCTTGGAAACCCGATAGAAGAATAGACTTGATAATGCTGGGTGGTTTTTGGAAGTAAATCCCAGACATGAAGTCTTCTAATTTCAAATCTTTATTGAAACCTGTCAAATATGAGTGATCTTGTTAGTATCTGAAATATACACTACCTTCCAGGAGGCTCTGGTGGCCTAGGGGTAAGGAGCTGAGCTGCCAACCAAAGGGTAGGGGGTTCAAATTCACAGGGAAAAAAACAATCTCCTCCTCTGTAATTTATATCCTCTAATAACACCATTACGGGTCAGATCTGAATTGATAACAATGAGTTTTGTTGTTAATTTCATTTCTAACTTACAATACCATAACACCATGCAACCTGTAAGTGATAGCCTAGCACATATTAGTAAACAATAGGGCAATGTTGTTCTTGGATGCCATCAAGTAACTTCTGACTCATAGCAATCCTATATACAACACAACACTGTGAAAATCAGCTCACAGTCTGTGTCAAACGCACCTAGTTTTACAGTCTTCTCATTATTCATTATCAAAGTGGACTGAACCTTCTTGATTGCATGCCTAACACACATGAAAAAATCTAGCTATCCTTGCTTCTGAGGAGCTACATGTATTCCAAAAAGTGGGGAGGAAACACACACACACACACACACACCCAAAAAACCCACCTGTTTATAAATCCTTCCTTCTCACTTTACCAGACCAAAAAAAAAAAGGGGGGGGGAGACACTTTATGTACATTCTTCTCCTCTAATCCTGTGTTTCGGCTATACAGCATCATGGATAACACTAAAATATCTTACAGGAGGCATAAAATAATTTTATTTAAAATATAATCTTTACATTTTACCCTTAAAGGCAATAAACAAAGTTCAGTAAAAGGTAAGACAGAAAGGAGATGGTGGGGAACAACAACAATTTTTAAAAAACCCAATGAGTCATCCAAGGAGGAAAGGTGGTTTCCTACATCCAAACTTTCGGGTGAAACCATGATGTGAGTCAATTACCAAGCAGAAATCCTCTGAACCTTCTATACTTCTGGGAAAAAACAAATCTTACAAATAGGCTTATTCACTTCCTCCCCTTCTCATCAACCAAACCCTACCATGAGGCATCACACACACAGAGATAAAAATGCAGGCTATTTCTCAGTGATACTACTAGCAATCTGCCAAAAAGTAGCTAGACTGGCTCCTGGACAAATCAACCTTGTTCCTACAAGCATCCGGGGCATGAGGTAGTCTTACGTAACAGGGTAGGATTAGCAGTACCTTCCTACTCCCTCATCAATCCACATTGTAACAAAATATTCAGATTCATAGTAGATACCCCAGGTTGAGGTAGAGGTGGATTGCCACTCCTTACTCCTACCCCAACACACTCTCAAGAACCACAGCTGTAGGGAAATGAAGGTCTAAAAATAGATTCTTCTGAAAGATAAACTAAATCACAGCCACCTTCCTTGAGGTCCTAATTCCTCCCTTCTCTCATATTACCAGACAAAATAAACACTTTGATACATTCCTCTCCTCTTTACTGTATTTCTCAGGGTTTGTGGGTAAAACAGAAAACCTTGGCCTTTCCTTCCCATTGGGCTTCCTTCCTTGGCATCTGTGATCTTTACATATTACCTTACCTTGCCCTTAGCCATGCTACAGAGCATGCCCCAGATATTTACATTCAGGGGCAAATCTTATATGCTATAATTAAAATTATATCTGGGAATCTTTGAAACCAGGTTCCAGGTACAGAAAAGGGCTACAAATACCATGATACAAAAATTAGTGGAATGCAATGAGATACCATCTCACTCCAGTAGCAGGGGCAAAGTTTAACAGGACAGCAAGTAATAAATGTTGCAGAGGATGTAATGAGATAGGAACTCTTAAAATTGTCGGGAGAGATTGTAAAATGGTACAACCACTTTGAAAGGCAGTTTGGCATTTCCTCAAAAAGCTGAACAAAGAAATGCCTTATAACCCAGTTACTCTACTGCTTGGAATATACCCTGAGAAAATGAGAACTGAGGCACAAATGGAGCCTTGTACACTTATGTTCACAGCAGCATTATGCACCATCACAAGAACATGGAAACAGTCCAGATGTCCAACCACAATCGCATGGACTGAGAAATTATGGTATATTCACACAATGGAACACTACGCAGCAGTCAGGAGCAAATCACTACCTAACTTGGGAGGGACTGGAAAGCGTTATGCTACGTGAACTAGCTCAGTCCCATAAGAACAAACAATGTATAAGACCATTATTGTAGAATGTATATGAGAATCCAAGGGGGAAGGGGGGAGGGGAGAGCAGAGGAGTGAGGATGGGGAGAGATAATCATAGGGTTGCACAATTGGATGGATGAAAGTAGGCGTGGGTAATGGAAAAACAAAATATCCAGTGTGAAAAAGAATGTATACAAACTTTATAAGTAAACCAGTATAAAATTAAAAAATACCCAAAAAAAAAGTTAGTGAATTTTAAATTCATCCCTTTCACTGGATTTTCAACTATGTCCCAAATGCAATAATACAGCAAAGTGTGGGGACAAACCTAAGGAAGAAACTAAACTTTACTGATAACTTTCAGGAAAAGACCTCACTTAACACGCAGTATTTTAGAACTAACAAATACCACTAGAATCTAATAGTTCAGGATATCTTAACTACTGTTTTTCTATGATGTGCTAAGCAGTGAAAATTCACAATATCCCTAACATTACCCTTGTTTTGCAAAAGGGAAAACCAGGGTTTAAATAATTTGTAGCTTGCCTGTAAAGATTCCAAGCTAGAATTCCAAGGAAATACAAAGATTTCTAAGACACAAATGTCTACCTACATGCCTCTTCAGTCAAAGTACTGTTATCTGTAGTTTATAGCTCAACCTTGTTTTTAAAAACATTTCTCAACTATCACAAAAGATACAGGTGCAATTGATGTCTTCATAAAAGCCATCTGGAGCATAACTGACAGCATAAATTCCTTATCTAAGAACACTGAATGGTTGGTTAGTAGGACAATTAGTCAGATAACCAATATGCTCAATGTCAGACTTGGAAACTATACACCACTGATTATGTGTCTATTGAAAAAAGACATGGAAAGAAAATAAAATTCAACGTTGCTGTTCAAAGCAGTAACTGAAAATACAGTGTAGTAAACTGCTAAGAAAAAAAATTTTTTTAATCTGTGCATTTTAAATAGCAAATATTTCTCCCCTTAGTGAACAACTACATTCTATGTGGCCCAGAATCACATTTACACAAATGAGGGGGAAACTTTACATTTTACCCTACTTGTACTATCATAAAAAAATTTAAATCCCACAATATTATGAGTTTAAAAGCTGTTGGGAAAGTGAGAGGCAAGCTAGTATTTATCATCTGTCTTACAGCAATGCATCTGCTATGGAATCTCAGCTACCATCTAGAATTCCCTGTTTTCTAGCAGCATTTCACATTCCACCTTCTCAATGTCATATCAGTGATCCACCCCTCCTCATTTTCTATTCGTGTACATGGCCACAGCAGGCTCTGAGTAGGCATACATCTTTGCCAGTAGGTGCCACCATCTAACAAACAACAGATTTCATTTGGAACATTCCCTACTTTTAAGAGTTACGTAACAGGCATAAGTTCTCTACTTATAAAATGATGCAAATTCTACATTTTATGATGAAGAATATTTGTAAAATATTAACTCAAAAGCATCTTACCTTCTGAAAAGATGCAAAGAGCATCTTTAAAAGAACATTTTGCCATTTCCTTATGTTTTAGAATGTCCAGACTTAAGACTCATGCTGACAGAAACAAAATGCTGCTAGCAAACTTAACTGAATCTCTTAGGCAAATTTCATACACTGTCTTATTTTTTTTAACAAAACAGAGTATACAATTCAATATTTTGCTTTATTTAACTGACTATAATCCCCACATGGCTCTTTGCACCATCTCTCTGTTAATTCTTTATTCCTTTCATCCCTGCATCCTTGCTTTCCTACCTCCTTGGACAAAGGCTAAAATACTGATCATTAAAAACAACAGCAACAAACAACAAACACCATCACCAAATGGAGAATAAAAGAAGTAACTGCTTAAAATGCCATACAGCTACAAAAATGAAGAAATACTGGATTCAAATTTGGATCCATATGTATGCAAAGTTTTCTTTCCATGCAGAAAATTTGGGTGTTTTCCAACTGCTTTGTCCCATGAAATCAATTTAATGTGTTGCAGCTAGCATTTTAAAATAAAATTAAACTTAATATGAGAATTTCCATGCCCACAGTGGTACACAAAATAACATGTCATACACATGCACACACACAAGACTAAAAAGAATGAGCAAAGGAAAGCAAGAGTGATTATTTAAAAGGGAGCAATATTCAAGTCAAATCAATTTTTTTAATAACAAAACTGGGAAAATATGCTTTCATGTACCAAATAAAACTATAAAGTACATTAAGGGAAAGAGAAAGACAGACATAAAATTAAGCTTAATTTACTTAAAAGATCTCAAAAGAAGACTGAGGAGCTCTGGAGGTGTAGTTCACAACATGCTGTGTTGCTAACCAAAGGGCCAGGGCATCTTTAGTGGTTCCATGGGGAAAGATGGGCAGTTAAAATTGGGGGGGAGGGGGGGCAGAAATATTTACAGTCTTGGAAATCTGAAGATGGGTCCTTATCACTGGGAACTGACTTAACGAAAATGAGTCTGGTTTTGATACATTATTGACAATTTTTCATGAAACATTTAAAATCTGATACAGCATATTATGCCATAAAAGAAAACCTCAAATATAGCAAAACCTGCACAGTCAACCCTTAGGTATGAGGTTTGAATCTATCCCTGAGATTTACAATCTCTGAAAACCCTCTGGAGTACCAGCTATGAGTTGGTCCTGACCCTCACAGTACATAATAGCAAAATGTAGCAGAGAAAGTGAACTGCACAGGATAAAGGCACAGTTCAGGACTGTTAATTCTAGGGTTGCTAAGAGCTGTAGTCAACTAGAAGGCATCTAACAGCAACAAAGTAAACCAGCCACCTTTGGTTATAATTAACTCTATATTACATTCCTAGTCCCTTGTTGTTGTGTGCCATCAAGTCACCTGCAACTCATAGTGACACTATGTACAAGGCTCTGAACTCAGCTCTATTCTGAGTCAATTTCGCTGTCTCTCATACACCAAATCCCATTATCCCAGTTACTGAGTCAATCCATCTCAACGGGGGTCTTCCTCTCCTTGCTATCCCTCCACCTTTCTAAGCATAGTATCTTTTTCCCCCAAGAACTAGTCCCTCCTGGTCACCTGCACAAAGTATGTGAGACAGAGCGTCAGAATCCTTGCCTCCAAGGAGAAGCCTGGTTTCACCCTCTCCAGGAAAGATGTTTGTTCTCTTTGGCAGTCAATGGTATGTTCAGTACTCATCTCCAGTACCACAACTCAAAAGCACCGATTCTTCTTCTATCATCCTTAGTCACTGTCCAGCTCTCTTTCCCAATGCAATTCGTCTTTTGATTTCCTGGTTACTGGTATCAAGACTGCGGATTGTGGAATTGAGCAAGCTGAAGAAGCTGTTAACAATCTCAATCTCTTCTCCAACTATCATGATGCTGCCAACTGCTCCAGTGGGGAGAATCTTTGTTTTATTGATGTTAAGCTTCAATCCATACTGAAGGCTGCCGTCCTTGACCTTTAACAAATGCTTCAGATTCTTCTCGGTTTCAGCAAGCAAGGTTGAAGGCTCAAGATGGAATACTTAAGGATGCTATGGGCAGAATGTTGAATGATCCAGGAAGCATTAAAAAAAAGATGGAAGGAAGGGAGCACTGGTGGCCTAGTGGCAAGAAGCTGAGCTGCAATCCCGAAGGTTCACAGTCCAAATCCACCAGATGCTTTGCTGGATAAAGAGGGGCAATCGTCTCCTGAACCAGTCAGATCTAATTCAGCACACACACACAAATAATTTAAAAAAAAAAAAAAAGGAAAGAGTACCAAAAAGAATTGGTTGACACAGAAGAATTTCATGAAACAGCATATGATCAAGAGGCAATGCTGATGAAGGAGGAAATTCAAGGTGCTCGGAAGGAACTGGCAAAAAACAAGGCCCCAGGAATTGATGGAATACCAACTGACATATTTCAACAAACAGATGCAGCCCTGGATATGCTTACCAGGATGTGCCAAGATATCTGGAGGACAATCACCTGGCCAGCTGATTGGAAGTGATCTTAGTCCTTAATCTTGACAAAAGAACACCCTTCACACTAACATAAAATATATTAAATACTCAGATCTTTTTAAAAGAGTCCCCTGAATAGCACAATGGATAAAGGCTCAACTATAAGCCAAAAGGTTAGTGGTTCAAACCTACACAGAGGCATTTCAAGACACAGATGCTTCTCAAAGTCCAAAATTCTATTCTGTCCACATGGTGGTGTCATGAATCAGAAGAACAATAAACTTAATGCATAAAACATTTGTAAAAGGGAAATTACAAAATTCTCATAAAAAAGTCAAATGAAAAAAAATAAAATTACTGGAATGGAATTTACAAGACCATAATTACAACCTGGTCTACAGAATCAATGTAACATCAATCAAACTCCACCAAATTATTATGCTTCATCACCAACTTTTCTTTTTTTAAACAGGAGTATACCCATGTTATAAATATTAAAGCTTAATTTTTAAATCCACAATAATTAAAGCTAAGGGTCCCTGGTAAAGTCAAATAGATTTACCTATACAGAAACAAGGGAGTAAACAAGGGAGTCCTGGTGGCTGAGTGTTAAGAAATTATGCAGCCAACCCAAAAGTATATGGTTTGAATTAACCAGCTGCTCCTCAAGAAAATATGGGCAATCTCCTCCCATGTGATTTATAGCCTCTGAAAATCTACTGAAGGACCAGCTATGAGTCACGATATAGTTAAAAAAAAAACAGACTCCTTTACATGTATGAATTTATGTATGAGTTTAACTCAATTTGGTGAAGAAGATAAATAGCTCAGTGATAAGTATTTAAAATAAAAGTTTGATTCACCTTACACCACTTAGCAAAATATACTATAGGTCAATCAAGGGGGGAGGAAACCTACTAAAATAAAGAATAGAAGAGCATTTAAAAATTCTTGTAATAAGGAAAAGGCTAGGTATGTCATTTTGGCTAATTTAAAAGTATTTTAACATTAAAATGTAAAGCATGTTCGAGAAAAGAAAACCACATGATCAATAAGCTACTATAAAGATCTCTTATAAAACAAAAATTAATACCTTAATAGGAGAATAAATTGTTTTTGTTGTTGTTGTTGTTATGTGCCATTGAGTCGCTTGTGACTCATAGTGACCCTATTTACAAGAGCCCTAAACCCTGATTTATCACTGTGCCAATCTCACTGTCTCCGACACACCTACCCCAATCCATCTCACTGAGGGTCTTCCTCTCTTGAGCTGTCCCTCCAACCTCCCAAGCATGATGTCCCTTCTCCAAGGACTGGTCCCTCCTTGCAACATGCCCAAAATATGTCAGACGAAGCTTCAGAATCCTTGCCTCCAAGGAGGAGCCTGGTTTCACTCTTTCCAGGATAAACCTGTTTGTTTTTCTAGCAGTTCATGGTGTATTCAAAACTCTTTTCCAGCACCACAGCTCAAAGGCATCCATTCTCTTTCTATCATCCTTAGTCACTGTCCAGCTCTCCAATGCACAACACACAATTGCAAAGACTACGTAAACCAGATCAGGAACATCTTAGTCTCCAGCCTGATGTCCTTGCTCTTCAGTACTCTGGAGAGGAACCTCACAGCTGACTTTCCCAATACAATTTGTCTCTTGAAATCCTGGCTGCTGGTGCCAAGAGTGGTGAGTGTGGAACCAAGCAAACTAAAACTGTTAACTACCTCAATCTCTTGACCATCCATCCTGATGTTGCCAATTGGTCCAGTAGTGAGAATCTTTGTCTTCTTGCTATTGAGCCTCAATTCATATTGAAGGCTGCAGTCCTTGACCTTCTGCAGAAAGAGCTTCAGCTTCAGGTCCTCCTCAGTTTCAGTAAGCAGGGTTGTGTCATCTGCAAACACGAGTTGCTGATCAATCTTTCACCAATCCTCCTAGTACAACCCAGAGTCCTAGATGATCTGTTCTGCACACAGACAGAAAAGGTATGGAGACAGAATACATCCCTGGCGGATACCCTTCCCAATTCTGAAGCAAGCAGTGTCTCCTTGCTCTGATGACTGCCTCCTGGTTCAAGTATAGGTTTCACATAAGCACTATCAAATGTTCTGGGATTCCCATTCTTCTCAGAGTCAGCCACAGCTCATTGTGATATGCACAGTCTGCACTGTCAATGAATCACAGATAAGATATTCCTCTGGTACTCTCTGCTTTCTGCCAAGATACATTTAATACTAGCTATAAGATCCCTAACACAACCTCTTCTAAACCCAGCCTACACATCTGGCAGTTCTCTGTTGACAGTCATTGCTCCAGTCGTTTTTGGATCATTTTCAGCAGAATCTTGCTTGCATGGGATATTAATGATATTTTTCGATAGTCAGGTCACCTTTCTTTGGAATGGGAACAAATATAGACCTCTTCCAGTCGGTTGACCAGCTAGCAGTCCTCCAGATATCTTGGCACAACTTAGTGAGCACTTCCAGGGGAGTGTCTGTTTGCTGAAATATGTCAACTGGTATGCCGTCAACTCCTGGAGCCTAGTTTTCTGCCAATTCTTTCAGAGCAACCTGAACTTCCTCCATCACCACAGGCTCTTGCTCATATGTTATTTCATGAAATCCTACTGTGTCAGTCAATTCCTTCTGATACAGTGACTCTGTATACTCCATCTCCTTTTAATGGTTCTGGGAACATTTAACACTTTGCCCAAAGCATCCTTAAGTACTGCCACTCGTGGCTTGAATTTGTTTTTCAACTCCTTCAGCTTAAATGCTGAGTGAATTCTTCCCTTTTGATTTTCTGATTCCAGCTCTTTGCACATTTCATTATAGTAGATTCCTTTGTCATCCCAAGCTGCCCTTTGAAATTTTCTGTTCAGCTCTTTAATTTCTTCCTTGGCACTCTAATGCAATATTCTGAGTCTCATCCAACACCCTTCTTGGTCTTTTCTTCCTCTTCAGCCCTTTGTAATGAGCCTTTGCATTCTTCATGGACGATATTATTCTTTATATCCTCCCAGAGATCATTTCATCTACACTCACTGGTGTACAAGGTCTTAACCCTATTTCTGAGATGGTTTTGAAATTCGAGTGGGATAGATTTAAGGTCAAATTTTGGTTACGGAGGATTTAATTTTCTTCAACTTCAGCTTGAATTTGCTTGTAAGTACTTGGTGGTCTGTCCCACAATTAGCGCCTGGCCTGGATTTCACAGCTGATACTGAGCTTCTCCAGTGATTCTTTCCACAAATGTAATTTATTTGATTCCTATGCATACCGTCAGGTGAAATCCATGTATACAGCCTGCGTTTGTGTTTCTTACAAAAGGTATATGCAGTGAATAAATCATTCAATGGGCAGAATTCTATCTCCAGCCTCATTTCTGTCACCGAGTCCATGTTTTCCAGCTACTGATCTTTCTTCCCTGTTCCCAACTTTTGAATACCAGTCGCCTATTAAGTATAAATAGCCAAAATGAACACCGACAGTTACAGAAAAGATGTAATCCTTTGCCTAATGAATTTGCAAACCATTCTTATGTAATGTGAAAGAATTGTAGGATTCTAACAAAGGCAAAAACCGTATAGCAGACTTGGTGGTTTTACTAAAGAGTCATGTATAATCGTAAAGAATTAAATATCCCCCAAAGCTTATGTTGAGTGATAAACTATTGAAAATAAAGATGTAGATGTCGGTGACACAGAAAAGCAACTACTAAAAGAATAAGTTTCAAATAATTTGTATTTATTTCTCTCTCTGGTGATTTTTCTGTTTTTGAACTTCATTCTTTTGTGAAATACTTTTGTACTTTGGTTGTTTGGTTTTGTTTTGTTTTTTATCCAATGTTTGGTTGAGTATGTGTGTTTATGTGTGTTGAAAGCTAGGGATATACTAGGGGAGTTTTTCCATATACAGAACTACCCATGGTGGTACTACCTTAGTCTGTTGTTCTGTCGTGAGGTGGTCAGAAGTGTTCCACCTCAGATGCACTGCTGGAGAAGGAGGGACAATCTCCTCTTGTACCAGTCAGATCCGATTTGATGGGACACACACCAAAAAATATTAAAAAAGAAGTATTCCACCTTCAGTAGTATATAGTCTTACTAATTTCCTTTTATTTATTGGAAAATATTTGTGTTTTCCTTTGGGCAAGTTTCCACCTTAGACGTGTTCCAGCATTCCTAAGTTTTTGGGGGTTTTGTTCACCCATAAAATAGGTGATAATAGAAGTTCCTTCACATGGGGAAGGACAAATTATATTCAAATACTGAGGCTCTCAACTTCTACGGGGAAGAAACATCTGTCATTTGTTTATTCTACAACCTCTCTACTTAGAACAAATTCTAGTACAACATATTCATTGCCATTAAGTCAATTCCAACTCCTAGTAACTCTACAAGGGCACAGTAGAACTACCCAAAAGGACTCCTGAGGCTGTAAATCTAAATGAGCTGCATACTGTCTCATTCACTAATCTTTGCATTAACAGTCAACACTCTGTGGCCAAGGCATTCTATAGGCCACGATAAATAGGTCGAAAATAAAATTTAGCTATAGTCATCCTAATTTTCCTAGAAGTCGTGGTGACAAAATGATTAAGTTTACTCCTTTTCCAAACTAACTACAATGAGCAACTGTAGGAGGGAAAAAAATCTAACATTTCTGATCAACACAGAAAGTGACAGCAAAGCCTATTTTCACAAAGGCAATTTCTCTTACCATCTTTCTAGTTATCTAGATAGAAGGATACCTCATTAATTATTGGAATGCTAAAAAAAAACTCAAAAGAAGGATCACCATAAGTCTGCTATAGTTTTCCTGAGAAAGCAGACAGGCAGGCCCAATTTAAACTTCCTAGTACTTCATACAGCTTTAAAAAAGTAAAATTTTAAGATATTTACTTACAAAAGGCAGGAAAAGTATCCTAAAAGTTGGAATAGAAAAACAGCCCGAGAACAGAGTCACAGTGAAAGCACCAAACCCAAAGTTAATCAGCTAAAGCATAAAAATTAAGCAAGCACAGGTTCTTCAAGCTAACCATGCCCCAAATCCTGGGTTCACAAGATTGCACCCTCAGTTCTTTTTTTTTTTTTTATGAAAAAGAATGTTACTGCCTTCATTGAAGGAACAATATATACAAAGCCTCCAAGGCATAAAGTTGCTTACCCAGGGAAAATACACAAATAACGGTTATCAGCTCATAGAGACCCTCTGCTGGCGTTCTAAGCAGTAAATCTTTCCAGGAGTACTCTACCCCTATGTAAAGGGGAAGAAAAATAATAAAAAATGAAAAAAGAAAAAAAAAACAACTGTTTTACTCTGTCTTCTACTATGCATCTTTTTTTAAAGCATAAAACATCTATACCGAAGATTCCAGCCAAAGCTAGAGAAACAATACCATGCAGCTACCACTTTCTAAACATCTAGTATTGATTGTATCACTTAATGAAAACTAGAGAAAACTAAACCAACAAATAATTACTAAAATATAAACCTAAAAAGCCTCTCCTCCAGAGTACCTCTTTCCTTCAGAACAGCTGGAGGATTTGAACCTCATAATATGCACACACAATAGTCTATACCACCAGAGCTCCTTATATTAAACTCTAAGAAGTGGTAAATTCAAACACAATCCAATCAAAATTCCAACAGACTCCTCCTCCCTCCACCTACTGTCCCAGAAATAGATGATTTTAAAATTCACATGAAATCATAAAGGTTAAGTTTTACCTATAGCTAATCTTGAAGAACAAAGGTAGAGGATTTACACTATGAGATACCAGTACCTATTCTACAGTTACAGTAACTAGGACCATATAAACCATTATAAACCATTCTTGGAAAAATACATCTTAAATTTATATCTCTTCACTGCCCCTCCCCAACACACACATCTACTCTATTGCAGGACTAAATGTAA
>NW_006399783.1:12022610-12060232 GCF_000299155.1 Elephantulus edwardii
CTTAAATTTATATCTCTTCACTGCCCCTCCCCAACACACACATCTACTCTATTGCAGGACTAAATGTAAAAGGTAAAACAATAAAGCTATTTTTTTAAAGTAACTTTAGGACAACTAACTATGCAATAGTCAAAGTTTTCTTTTAAAAAAGTACAATAAAAAAAGATTTAGAAATAGGGTTGTATGAAAAATTCTTTAAGAGACAGAAATGATAACTCACATGTTAAGACAAGAAAACTGACTAGATGACAGTTCATTATTCAACTGTTTACTGAAAATCAGTGAATTTCATATAAAAATGTTTAATAATTTTAAGTTTGAATGAGACAGCTGACAACGTATCTAGATTTACGAGAAAGACACAATAAACTCACTCGTACAAAAACCCCCAAAACTTCACAAAATAACCAAACAGCGTTAAAAAAAAAAACAAACACCAAAATCTTATTTTTACATTTCCATTAAGGGAGCTCTCAGCAGCTCTGCAGAAGAGAGACAGGTAATCTCTTGTACAAGTTACAGCCTCAGAATACACACTGGAAGGTCAGCTATGAGTCAGTTTCAGCTGGATAGTAATATGTTTTGAGTTAGTGACATTTACACCTACATTTGACTATCAGTATACTAAGTACACAAACTGAAGGTAAGGAAAGCAGGGTGAATCACTATATCAGCCTGTCTCTCACACACATATGAAGTTGTTTGTTGTTCAGTGCTGCTGAGCCGCAAACGACTCAGCAACCCTATGAATGAAAGACCTCAACACTTGTATAACTTTCGTCGTTTCTCCACATTCAGAGTTCCGGAGGCAAGCCATTTCGAAGTGATGCCAGTCCTGCTTCCAAGCTTGTTTTAATAGGTCTTTAAATAGGAATCACATCATCTCACACCCATTAACGAAATCAACATTCCACCCTAATCCTCACTAGTACCGGCAAAAAAGCCTCTGTAGAATCCAACTCCTACAGACAACTTCCAAACTGGATTCCAACCCCCCACATATGAAGTACAAAGACACAAACTATTTCAAACATGCTCTTCAGTAGTTGTGGTGTGTTGATTTTTTGGTGTAGTTTTATTTTTTCCAAGCATGTTGAAACTATCTTTCCAAGTCACTGAAGATCTACATCTTCATTTCATAGTCACAATTTATTTTATTCTAGAATTATGGAATAACAGAAGCTGTCCTTAGTCAGCTCCAAATGAGAGCTACCATGTCCGATCAGACCACTGTCTGATCCTGCACCATCCTTATAATCACTTCTCACTTGAGACCACTGTTGCAGCTGCTGTGCCAATCTGTCCAATTCAGGATCTGCTGAGTCTCTGACCAATACTTTTACCATGTACGGGTATTAAACTGTTCAATATTATACACAGCACTGCAGTGAACCCTCATGGCTACTTTACAATCACCTCCTTCGGTAATGGCTACTTTACTCTTCTTCAAATTGCTGGATCCAAGAGAAAAAAAAATTAATAAATATCATAGCCTGTGGGTAAAACACAAGATGGGAGGAATGACACCATTCCTGGACAAATACACCATTCATATTAGAAAGCCAACCAGTGGGTGACAAGAGATGATCAGACAGAGTTAAGAACTTGACAGCTGAGTCTAATGAAATTACCAATGAGGTGGTTCACCACATACAATTCGTCAGAAATCAACAAGAGTTGTAGGCTAACTACCTTCAAAGGGGTCCTTGGTTCCAGCAAGAACCACAGTGATTAACAGCTCCAACTATACTGAACCATAAAGTCACCAATAGGATGGAACTACAGTGCCACCAGTGCTGAATGGACAACAGCTTTCCGATGCAACTTACTTCCCAACTCCGTACAACCTGCTCAATTACAAAACTGGGGGACAGGAGCGCTTATATGAGGGGTAAACAGAAAGAAAAAATTTCACTGATTGATTATGAAAATTAGCCTATTTTCAAGTGAATTTTCACTTGAAAACAGGGTAATATATTTTAAGATGAAAATAGGCTAATTTATCAGAGATTATATATCTTTCTCAATGTTGCTTACAATTTGTTACAATCTACAGTCAAATACCTTTGCATAGCCAATAAAACACAAAAAACTTTCTGAAATTCTCTGCCTTCAGTATCTAACATCAGCAATGATACCATGATCTCTTCTGAATCCAATTTAAATTTCTAGCAGTTCCCTAATATAGTTTCAGCCATTTGTAAATCTTTTTCAGCAAGATTTCACTTGCATGTGATACTAATGATAAATGTTCAATAACTTTCCTACTCTGTTGGATCACCAGTTGTTTTTTGGAGTTTTTTAAAAAATGAGAAGATGGATCTCTTCCACTCGGTTGATCAGTCTACCAAGTGAGCATATCCAGGACTGCAAGTGTTTGTTGAAACATTTCACCTGAAATGTCATTAATTCCTAGGGTTGTTTGTACATTTGTGTTGCCAGTGCCTTCAGTGTCTCTTGGACTTCCTTAGGCACCACTGGTTCTTGAACTTAGGCCATTTCCTGAAATCTTTATATGTTGACCAATTTCTTTTGGTACAGTAACTGTGTGTATTCTTTCCATCTTTTTTTTTTCTATTCAAGATGTTGCGCATAGAATCCTTTACTAGTTCTTCGAGCTTTAAAAATGTAAACTGTGGGGGGAGCTCTGGTGGCCTAGTGGCAAGGAGCTGCAACTACAATCCCAGAGGCGCACGGTTCGAATCTACCAGATGCTCTGCCAGGGAAGGAGGGACAATCTCCTCCTGTACCAGTCAGATGTGATTTGACAGTACACGCGCACACACACACAAAAAAATAATAAAATTTTTTAAAAAAATGTAAACTGTGTTCTTCCCTTTTCGTTTCCCAAGTTCAGCTCTTTGCCCATTTCATTATAATACTCTGCTCTGTCTTCCTGAGCTGTCCTTTAATATCTTCTGTTCAGCTTTCTTTCCTCTTACTTCAATATTCTTTTCCTTACTTTTGGCTTCTTTTCATTCCAGGGCAAGTTTCTGTCTTTCCTATTTTGGACTTTTTTTTATGTGCCTTTTATGTTTCTTCATGGAGGATGTTCTTTTTAAAAATAAAGGAAATTTTTTTATTATCATTATAACATAACTGTAAACAAAAGTTTACAGAAAAGTTAGATTATAATTCACTCACTGTTGCACATTTTATGGAGGATGTTCTTGATATCACCCACAACTCATCTGCTCTTCCTTCAGTCATTAGTGTTCAATGCCTCAAATCAACTGTTGAGGCGGTTTTATAATTCAGCTGAAGTAGATGCACAGTCATTGTTCTGGTTCTCATGGACCAAAACAATGACTTTCATTTTCTTCATCTTCCATCTGGATTTATGTAAGTAGCTGATAACCTGTTTCACTGTAAGTTGCTGGCCTTATTTTGACTGCTGATAATGGGCTTTTCCATGTCTTTTGCCACAGATGTGATAAATCTGATTCCTGTGTAGTCTATCAGGTAAGATGTATAGTCATACATGTTTGGGTTGCTGGGATTTTGGTTTTGTTTGAGGTTTTGGCGTTTTGTTTTCTTTTTCAAAAAAGTATTTTCCATGAATAAATTATTGATTCTAGAGAATTCTATCATGCACTCTCTAGCTTTATTTCTGTCACCAAGTCCATTTTCCCCCAACTACCATATTTTTTTCTTTATTTCCAATTCTTGCATAAGAGTCACCAATTATTATTATTTAATGCATCTTAATTGCATGTTCAATCAACTTCAGAGTGCAGAAGCTTGTAAAAAATCCTCAACTTCATCATCTTTGGCTTTGGTGGTTGAATAACAGTTGTATTAAAAGGCCTTCTTGTATGGGTATGTATAGTATCCCATGACTCACAGCATTGTGTTGCATAGTTAAGGCATTTGACTGAGTGAATCATAAGAAATTATGGATAATTTGGAACATAGATTATTATGAATAAGAACGGGCTTTAGAAAACACTTATGTGAAACCTAAGCATAGACCAAGAAGCAGCTGTCCAAACAGAATAAGGAAACACTGCATGGTTAAATTGACAAAAGGTATGCAGCAGGGTTGTATCCTCTCCATATCTATTCAATCTGTACACTAAGCAAATAGTATAAGAAGCAGTAGCATGAAGAATGCAACATTAGGACTGGAGGTAGACTCATCAACTTTGTTAAGCAGATGACACAACCTTGCTTGCACAACAAAAAGAGGACTTAAAACATTTGCGGCAGAAGATGAAAGGTTACAGCCTTCAATAGGAAACTTGGAGTAGTTGGGTTTGGGGTTTTTGTTTGATTGTTTTTCATTTAAAGCCACATGATGGGATTTTTTTTGCAGCTGTAAAAAGGAAAATGAGGAGCTTTTTTTAATACGCCAATATGAACAGATGGTAAATGGTTATATTATATATAGCATAAAGAGGGGGTTTTCCCTCCTTCGTTTGTTCTAAAAAACCAATTAGACACTTATAAGTAACTGTCTAGAAGTGAGACATGGAGTCAAAAGAAACTATTTTTCCTATCAAAATGCTCAGTGACAATTGTTATCTTTTGTTTATCCTTTGGCATTAAACAATGATCTATCAAAGCTGGTTTGTTGTTTTTGTTTTTGGTTGGGGTTTTTTGTTGTTGTTGTTGTTGTTGTTGTTGTTGTTGTTTTAATTACATAGCCCAAGACTTAGTTTTAAATGCTCCAGAAAAAACAGAATGGTTCTCTTTATTTTAGTGCAGACCATTTTAAAATTTACTCTTACACTTACTAAAAGCTCAGAGTTATTTTCGGTTAAGTACAGGGGTAAGAGAAGCTATGTAAGATGAGGTCCGCCTTTATCCTTCTAGTGAACTCACAGCCAAGCGTGGGTCTTCCAAGAGGCATTCAAAATACCACTGCTAGCCTTATCACCATCACCATAATCACACAGGGATTCTAGCTTCTACTAGTTTCCTCCTTCCGAAAAAAGCAGGAGGAAGACAACCTAAAAAAGAACAAATGTTCTTTTAGGATGGTGAGGTTACCAGGACTGTTGTTTTTGTTTGGTTTTTTTTAAACATATATATTTCACACACTTTTTTTTAACAAAGGTAAAAATATGTGTGTAAAATATTACAAATTCAGTAAGCAACCTAGAGTACAACAGGATCATCAACAAGAGATGACAAAGCTTCACAAAATAAAAGAGGTAAATTGAACAAACATTCTGACTTTAAGAAAAAACGGCCTAAAGAAACAAAGAGCATCAGAGGGAACACCACAATTATCAACTTTTTGATTATCCTTACTCTGACAATCTGAACACGGGAATATAAATCTATAAAATTGGAATTCCCTCTTCTAGGATAGGAAAGGATAAACAAGAAAAGAAACAGTGGTCCATCCCCAACAGTAGGCAATCAGTAAGAGGGAACTGATATTTACTTACAAAAGCACTATAAGGAAATCACTGACAGTAAGAGAGATGCAAATCAAAACCACAATGAGATGCCATCTCATGTCAGTAGCAGTGTTAAAGTTTAATAGGAAAGCAAATAAATAAATGTTGGAGAGGATGAGAACTCTTATTCACTGTTAATGGGATTATAAAATGGTACAACCACTCTGGAAAGCAGTTTTGCACTTCCTCAAAAACCTAAACACAGAAATTCCGAATGACCCAGTTATTCCATTGCTTGGAATACACCTCAAGAAAAACAGAACTGATGTGCACTCACGAGATTTGTACACCAATGTTCACAGCACTGTTATTCACACTGTAAGAACATGGAAATAGCCAAAATGTCCAACCACAAACAAATGGATTAACAAACTGTGGTACTCTACAACCAGGAGAGGATAAAATAGATGAATGGGATCTTCTAAGAATCAAATTCCTATGCACATCCAAAAACTTCTTCAACAGGGTAAAAAAGGAAGCCATGGATTGGGGAAAAAATATTTGGTAATGACATGTCAGACAAGGGACTTATATCTAGAATTTATAAGATACTCGAGCACCACAACAAGGTAAACAATCCAATTGAAAAATGGGCACAGGATATGAACAGGAACTTCACCAAAGATGACATTCAGATGGCAAACAAACACATGAAGAAATGTTCAAAATCCCTAGCTCTAAGAGAGATACAAATCAAAACAACAATGAGATATCATCTCACCCCAGTCAGAATAGCAAAATTTAACAGAACAGCAAGCAACAAAATGCTGGCGAGGTTGTGGAGAAACTGGAACCCTTATTCACTGCCGGTGGGAGTGTAAAATGGTGCAACCACTATGAAAGCTGTATGGCGCTTTCTCAAAAAATTGCAAATAGAAATACCACTTGACACAGAAATTCCACTTCGGGAATTTGCCCTAAAGAAACCATAACTGCCAACCAAGCAGATATATGCACACCCATGTTTATTGAGGCTCTGTTCATACTAGCAGAGAATTGGAAACACCCAAATGCCCATCAACAAACGAATGGATAGAGAAGCTCTGGTATATTCACACAATGGAATACTATGCAGCACTGAAAAACAAGAAACACATAAAATCTTATGCAAAATGGGTGACCCTGGAGGACATTTTGCAGAGTGAAATATCTCAGCCACAAAAGGATAAATAGGGCCACTGTTGTAAAATGGGACTGACATCCGGGTTGAGGGAAGACAGAGAAGGAGGGGAGGAACAATGTATACTGCATTGAAAGAGATGAGGGAGAGGACTGTTTAAAAGGGATGTATGATTGTATATTATTGTCATGACAGGAGTCCAGAAAGAAGGCTGCGCAGTGGAGTGGGCTTGGGGGGAGGGATTGCATAACAATGAAAGTCTTTTTCTTTTACTTCTCAAGGAGAAGAGTGAATTGGGGGGAGGGTGGGCAGGGAGAAAAGTGCAATAATGAATAACTGGAAATCCTAATTCTCTATAAACTTTCATCGCAATTAATTAAAGAAAAAAATGTGGTACATTCACACAATGGAATACTACACAGCGTGCAGGAGCAATGATTTTGAAAATCATGACCTAACTTGAGGGGGACTGGAGAACATTATGCTGAGTGAACTAACTCAATCACATAAGGACAAATACTGTATAAGATCATTATTTTTGTAGTACCCTAACTAGTAAAACATGTATGAGGATCCAAAAGGGGGGGTGTATAACAGAGGAGCGAGGATGCCATCTTATGGTTAGAAGGAGGAGTGGGTAAAAGAAATGAGAACGATTCAATGTGAAAAACAATGTATACAAACTTTGTAAGCAAACCTGCATAAAATAAAAATTTTACTTCAAAAAAGCCCTGAAAGATACATTCAACTGTGTTTTTCTTTTAAAGATGAGGAGCCAAAGGTTCATGAAAATAAACATTTTTAGTGTCACAGGGCTAAAACAGCACTAGAATTAATGTCTGTCTGCTCCAAAGCCAAGGGTTCATTCTACCAAGTGATCTCCCTTTTTACATACTAGTAGCTATAACAAGCCTTCACCATAACCTTTTCAGACCACTGTGGCTCACTATACCCTAAAGAATACTGAAAATTTAATAAATAAAAAAAGCAAGAAGAAGGAAGTTTGTTGCCTTTTTTTGCCCAGTCCAGTACTTATTGAGGGGCCGTGGTGTGTGAAACATACTGAGTTGCTGGCCAAAAAATCAGCAGTGTGGCTTCACTAGTCCAATCCACAGGAGAAAGGGGGTTATCAACGTCTCCCCATAAAGATTTACAGCCTTGTAAATCTAATGGAGTCATTATGAGTCAGAACCAGTTCAACAACAGTGGTTTTTGTTTTGCTTTTGATTTTTATACACAATGGAGTTTGGAAAAAGAAGCCTGGTGGTATGGTGCACCAGATGCCAGGCTGCTAAATGAAAGACCAGCATTCCAAAACCCACCAGCCATCTGCAGAAGAACAATGTGCAGGTTTTTCAATGTAAAGATTTATGGCTTTGGAAACCCAATGGAAAGAAGAGCATGTCTTCAAGGAAGTAGGGTAACCTTTGAAAAGGAAGATCTAAAACGTGATTACAATGGTCCCTGCTATCATAAGTAATTAGTACTACCTTATGCTCTCAACTCAGTAGTTAACAAGACATTCCCAGAAAACTTCTAAGTCCACTCCCTAGAGCCTCACATTCCACATTCAAACTACTGCTTAATGTTTTGGCACTCCCATTCTTCCCAATGTTATCCATAATTTGTTATGAGCCACACACACACAGTCAAATAGCTTTGCATAATCAATAAAACAGAGGTCAACAACTTTTTCTGCTTTTAGTCACAATCCATCTCCCATCAGTAATGTTATCCCTTAACCGATACTCTTCTGATTCTAGCTTGTATTTCTAGAAGTTCCCTGTCAGCACACTGCTGTAGTCATTTTAAATTATATTCAGCAAGATTTTACTTGTGTGTGATATTAATGAGTTCTGCATTCCTTTGGATCATCTTTCTTTGAAGTCAATAACTGTCTTCCAAATGTCTCAGCACAGATGACAGTGTCCATCACTGTATGTGTTTGCTGAAACATCTCAAATGAGATTCTGTAAATATCTAGGGTTTTGTTTGTTTGCTGTTGTTTGGGATTTGTTGAGTTTAGTTGTTTAACCAATACCTTCATCTCAGCTTAGATGTCAGTACCACTAGCTCTTAATCAAGTGACACCACATGAATTGTAAGACAGTCATTCCATGTATTCACTTTCTTCTCCTTTTGATGCTTCCTGCATCTCCCAATATTTTGCCCACAGAATTCTTCAATATTGTAACTGGCAGCCTGAATTTTGCAATGAATTAGAAAGACTTAGAAAAAAAAAGGTGGACCTCAATAAGAGCCACTGAGGCAAGGGTTCCAACAATGAGCTTAAAGCACAGTAGAGATTTTGAGAATAGCACAAGAAAGGGCAGAGTTTAGTTCTGTCATACACAGGTTCACTATGAGTCAAATCAACTAACAACAGTAGTTAAAGAGTATGTTCCGCTGAAGGCGGAAATCTGTGAACTCCAGAAAAAGCAAGTTAGCCCAGTCAAGTCTGGGCTCTTCCAGGGTTCACTGCATCATCTACAATAGTAGCATTGGTCTTCTCATACCATAGGAGTCTGGACAATTAATACTCTGCATGATCTTAATTTTTAATTATCTGATTTAACCATCAACTGTCTGAATAAGCATACCTGAAACAAATTCTAATTCCATGTTGTTGACAATTTAAACTTAACTCACTGCAACTGAGTCACAATCAACAGACAGCTCACCTTCATCCTAATTTCTGAGGCTGTAAATCACTAAGAGACTGCCCACCTCTCTCCCTGCGAACAACTTGTTCAAAGAGAACCAGATATTCTAGTTTTGGAAAATGCAGCATGTCAGTGCTAGTTTAAGCTGGTTCACATTTTTATAAACACACCAGATTTGGCTAATATTCAATCTCAATCTCTCTCTCTCTCTCTCTCACTCACACACACATACACAGACAGAGAGAGAGAAAGAGAAGGCGGAGGTAGGGCAGGCAGTGTGCGAGGAGGGTTGAGAAGGTGTTCCAGTCTGGATTTTTAGTTCACAGGTCTGACTTAGGTCACTTTAGCTAGCATCACTGAGCCCTCAACACTAAATATTTCCAATTTCAAATAGACTAAGCAAATCAAATAGTAACAGTATAAGTTTCCATATACAAAAATATGGGGGGGGGGCCAAAACATGCCCCACGTCATCCTAAGCCCTGTATATAAATGGCAGCATTCCAGTGAAGAAGAAAACCAGTTTTAGAATCTACTAAATCTTGGGTTCTAATACCAGTTCTACTGCTTATTCTGCTCACTCTATCCTGTGCCAATCTTATCGTTCTGACATACCTACACTCCCACTACCCCAGTCACTGAGTCAATCCATCTCATCAAGGGTCTTCCTCTCTTGTGCTGTCCCTCCACCCTCCCAAGCAAGATGTCCCTCTCCAATGACCGGTCCCTCCCTGCAACATGCCCAAAGTATGTCAGATGGAGCTTCAGAATCCTTGCCTCCAGAAGCAGCCTGGTTTCACCCTCTCCATAACAAACCTGTTTAGGCATCAATTCTCTTTCTATTATCCCTAGTCAAGGTCCACCTTTCTGATGCAAAGCTATTAATTACGACTGATGATGATGATTGATGATGGCCTGGATCAGGTACACCTTCGTCTCCAGAATGACATCACTGCTCTTCAGTACTCTGGAAAGAAAGGTCTCTGACAGACAGCAGACTTTCCCAATGCAATTTGCCTTTTGATTTCCTGGCTGCTGGTTACAAGAGCGTTGATTGTGGAGCTAAACAAACTGAAGATGAACTATGGGGATAATTATTGTATTCCTCAGTGTTGTTATAAAACTAATGGAAGTGAAGCATCAAGTACAGTTGGTGGTGAGAGATATTTATTCTGAAGCATCCTCACAGATGACAGGCACTGGAATGATCCACTCCTTATTTCTGCTTAAAATGAGTCTGTTGAGAGGTGTGCAGTGTCAAAAAAAAGAGTCATCATTGTGACTGACACAAAAGATATAGCATAGACTAAGTATGCTTGGAAAATCCACAGCCAAATTAAAAGTTACTTAATTTAGCACTGCCTGGTGATTCAAGGTAGAAAGGAGAAACACTGGCATTAAATAAATAGATAAAACAAATAAGTGGAAAGGAAGTAAGTGTCCCAAGTTTATTAATACATCTTAACTCTCCACTAACATGTAAAACTAAGCAGAATAATGATTTCCTAATTCCAAATCAGCTAAGTATACATTTGATTTTATTGTGCTATATACTCTGAATTAATATACTAAGGAAAATTAAAACCAAAGTAAACAACATCTTATGTACCTCTAAAGACAATATTGTTCCATACACTGAATATGGTCCAGTCAAGGCAAGGATCTAATTTTCTCTCGTAAAATACTTTCACTACAAGAGATGAATCATTCAGTGAATAAAATACACTTCCACTGTAACTGTATATATTTATTTTTTTAAAAAAATCTGCACTCCCAGAACTAATCAAGTACATAATACTCTGACCACAGGCTGTGGTCAGAGGTGGTGAGGGGAGCCTGGGCGGCTGCCGCATCTGATCCTCAGCCATCTGCAGTTGATTGGAAAGGTGGATTCTAAAACCTAACAGGTGCTGATGTAAAGTGGTTACAGTCCTGGCCAAGGCTGCTTTGCTTTGCATTGGCCTAGATTGGGAATTTGTGACATATGTCTTATTGACATAGCCATGAGGCTTGGACCTCAAATTCACTTTTTTAGTGATCAGCTTATAGTGGGGTGTGAGTTACAGGCCCCCAGTGGTGCAGCAGAGAGTAACTGGGGAGGTGGGGGGAGAACTACAATACTTTTTCTGTTTAAATTTTCAATTCTGGGGAGAAAACGGAGAAGGGGACACACACCAAACTGAGTCTGCCACTACAGTAAGTTCAACAGTTCTAATGCACAAATAAGCATTTTCAGAAAAACAAAGACCAAAAAGTACACTATTACTATAATGGCAAATGTCCATTATAAAGCAATAAGAAAAGCACATGCAGTAATGTCTTTCATACAGAATTCTGGCAACTCAACTTTATATAAATTCTTCAGGTATTTATATTAAGATGCCAATACATTTTTCTAAATAAAATCATTTGAATCCACAAACATATCAATGCTATTCAGAAAGTTTGTCAACAGAAAGGTAAATAGTAGAATGCACAACCCATTATATGAAGGAAATTTTTCTTTCTTCCTGGCTCTCCAGATCCATTTAAAAATTGTAAACATGTACATAAAGATAACCTTGAGAACAATAAAGTCATCGTGCCATCCTTCTATTCGTTTCTTAATTATATGCTGTTTTCCTAAAACAGGACAGTCAGTCTCAACAGGATGCCAGGAATTTTTTGCTTTTTAAAGATATACCAAACTGTCTAGAATATGCAGAGATGAAAACTGAATATTGTTGTAGTAATATACTTCACCTTATACATGCTTTCTCAAAAGTGAGCACCCCAAATAAAGCCACAATGTATTCTGCCCTGGCTCCCTTAGAAACCATCCCAACAAGTACTATCAGTTCAGCTGTACTCCAACTAACAGTTTTCTCTGTGCCACCCCGGCCCCCAACCTTACCCCTGCCCCATAAGTGCTAGTTTTATCTGTGGAATTCTCTGCCAGCCCGGCCTGGAAATTGGGAAAACCTGAGGACACGTGTCATGTATGAACTTTGGGGAATGGCCCAAACTGACTCATAATGGTAGCATAAAGCTGTGATCTTTATAAACTTAAATTTGAGCTTTTTACACCATTAGTGATTCCCTGCCCCCATATATTGAAAGGGGGGGGGTAGAAAAAAAAAAGCCAAAAGGATGAGTTTCAAAAATAGAAAAGCCATCACTTCAATTAAGAAACCCTCCCAACTCAACAAAGAACTATTAAAGGTACCCAAATGGAAAATGTCTGAGGTTTTGGGCACATGCAAACTATTAAACATGAGAATCACAACTTGGGAGAAGGAAAGGGAGAACTGAGGAAGATAAAAAGGAGGAGAGAAAAAGGGGAGGGAAGATAGGGCCCAGCCACGGATCTATTTTGTTGAGAAGGCCCCTCTTGGTACTAACTACTCTAAGAGGGGCACCCAGGCTGGAGGAAAGCAGAGGGTTACACAGAACATTTAGCAGACTTAACACTGGATTAAACACACTACTGCAAGTTTCAACAAATGTTCATGGCATACGTAAAAAACACATTTACAACAAGAAAGAAGAGAGGCACCTGGAGACATCTGACACTGGGCATGCTCTGCAGGCAACTCAGTGCGCACATGCTCTCTACCAGGTTGGCGCAGCCTAGCCACAAAGACCTTGGCACAGAACACTGCAGGATGACAAAAAGGAAGGAAGAGAAGAAGCAGTTAGAGGCCGCAACAAATCACTCCTTCACACAAGCAACTTGAAGGTTAGTTGGGGCAGGGGATGCACCCTTGGCCAGGTGGATGCCAGGCACAGTCCTAGGAAACAGTTTACAGAAACCGTTGGAGAGGGGCCCATGTTCTATTCTCTGGAAAGGAAGTTTGTTTTGCCACTAACTTCTCAGGACACAGTGGACAGAATCAAAAAGAGAGACAAAAAGAATGTCTGAATGAAAAATCATTAAAAAGAGCTGTGACTGTCTGAGTGCAAAATAAGATTTAATGGTGAGATTATGACTATAGCTTCATACCAGTAATGATTTCTGGCCCATTTCATATAATTGCCACCATTGCTTAAAACCCTTCTACGTGCTGCGCTCATTACATGTGTTCTCTACAGTGTAAGGAATCTGAGTTAGGAGGACAGATAATTTCTGCACAAAGATGCACAGCCAGTAGGGGCAGAATCAGAACTCAAAATTCATTCACCTGCCACTAAAAGTAACATTCTTCTCACCAATCTGTGACAGACTTAGGTAAGCAGGTGACATACTTGATTTTCATTGTCAACTAAACTCCTTTCCCAAAAGAAAACTTTGGAAAGGCATGGTTTTTAAATTTCAGATTTTGTTTCTCTGACATGACTGAAAATTAAAAGCTTATTTAATTTATCCTTGACCATTCTTTACTGGTTGAACAGGATTACCAAAAAAGTAAAATAGTGCATTATTTAAAGTATTCAAAAACTATTTTTTCATATCTAATTTATTATAGAAAGTCAATTATCTTGGAAAATATTTTAAAATCAGTGTTTGGGTTCAATCAAAACACTAAAAGAATCTTTATAAAGAAGACCTTTATAAACTTAGTCTAGTTGTTATTGGCAACCATTCTCATTTGCCCAGGACAGCCCTGGTTTGCACATATCTCAACTTAACTTTCATTCTCAAAAGTTATGGTTTGATAGTAAATTCTACTGTCACTCCAACTACAGTACTTAAAAACACAAATCTGCTTAGATCAGATAGATCTAAGCTACTATATAGCATCTGCTAACTTATAAGCTGCATCTCATTTCTAATATAAAAGGATAAAGAATACAGATTATTTGGAAAAAATATTTCATGAATACACAATCAGAGGAACCAAACAGAATAATACACTGAGCAGGTTTTGGGTAACACTTAAAATATCACATATTTCAAATTTGTTCTTTTACCCCAAAGTATATCACAGTCAACATAGATGTGTTATCATCAAAATTCCAAGCATATTTTGCCATTCCAAAACTAACCCAGAAGGAAGCACAAAAGATTCTACATAAATGTATGTTTGATTAAAAGGAGCTAGCTGTTATTTTATCAAATTCCTGTTATGTACTTGAGAGCTGACATAAATTTTTACACTAACATTTGAAAACCAATAGCCAAAGATTATTTTCACATTTGCAGTTTTAGATGCCAAGTTTCCAAAAGAATTTATTTATAAAGGGAACAGTATCTGAGTTTTATGTAGTTTTTACTCATTGGAGTAAATACTAAATCTTGCAGAGAAATATCTTTTTACTGAATAAATGAAAACTAAAAGTTGCTGAAAAACAATTTTTCATTTTCAAGGGATTAAAGAATCAGACTGTGAAAACTGAAAAGAATCTTATTTGGTCCAACCTCCACTCCAGGTTTTAGAAAAAATTAAAGCGCAGAGGATTAAAAAAAAAAAAAACTCCCCATTTTCCCAACCCTTTAATGATATCAACAATTGAGAAAATAGAAAAAATTAACACAAAGTCTTTCAAAGTATTAATAATTTATTAGACGTGGTATTTAGAGCTTGGTATTTAGCTTGTACAGGAAGCAGATAAAGTTTCAATTTATAATTGAAGGTCTTATATCCAAGAATTTATAATATCTCTAAAAGACACTGAGGGGTACAGAGGACAATTGTAGTATCTACTATGTCCTTGCACAGTAATAAACGGTTTACAATGTCTCATTTTTACAACATTGTTGTTGCTTTCTGTACCATCAAGTCAGAACTAACTCATAGCTAACTCTGCAGCAGATTTTCACAGGCAGTAAACTGTATGGCAGTAGACTGACCATCTTTCTCCCATCCAGCAGCTAGTGCAACTGCACACATTT
The DNA here is from genome assembly GCF_000299155.1 of Elephantulus edwardii. Taxonomy (NCBI): domain Eukaryota; kingdom Metazoa; phylum Chordata; class Mammalia; order Macroscelidea; family Macroscelididae; genus Elephantulus; species Elephantulus edwardii. The sequence goes on from NW_006399783.1 coordinate 12,037,614, forward strand.
GGGAGGGCAGTAGAGCTATGTACCAGTAGGCCATCAAAGTCTTACATAATTACTTTCCCAGAACTCAGAAGAGGGAATGCAAGTTCGCAGAATGATCAAGCACTGTGATGAAGCTAGAATTTAAAGTGAGGAGCTGGGGCCAAAGCCACCCTCACCTAAGACCGACAGCTTCATTATTTGCTTAAGAATGAACATTAAGAAGAAATTACTTATCTTGGCCAATATCCAGGTGATGGGTGTATATATATATATAACTGCCACAAAATCTATTACTCAGAAGTCTCAATTATTAAGTCATTCTAGGACTAGGAACTCTGCATTTCAACAACAGTGTTGTTGTTCACATGGGTAGAATAAAGACAGTAGTAGATAAAAGTATTAGATAATCATTGTCATAAAACAAAGTGAGTTAATTAGAAAACTAATTTCATCTGCATACTTTCATGCAAATCACAAGAGTTAAAAGGAGTATGGGAGTTTTATGGACATCTCTCTCTCATACACACACACACACACACACACACATACACACACACACACACACAGTATTAGAACTGCCCTATTTACACACTCTCTTACTTTAGAGCTTAGAGATCAGTCACAATCCTGAAGAAAGTCTTTATTAGAACCCATCTATCTAGAAAATATATTCACCTTTTAGTAAGGAAACATGGCCCAACTGGTGTAAGGCATGTTCTGCAATGGTCTAATAAAGAGAAGACTGGAGGGGGGGAAAGCAGGGAGGGAGAGAGGGAGGGGATGATGGACAAAGGGAGGGTGTGAAGTAATTAGGAAAGATCCAGCAGGGTCTAAAAAAAGACCAAGTAATAGTGAACATAAATGGTGATGGATTTTTATAAGACACAGTATATATGGGAATGATCATATGAAACACAATATGAATGAATGTGAAATAAAATGTATATGAATAAAAACAAAAACATTATTTATCTCTCTCTCTCTCTCTCTCTCTCTCTCTCTCTCTCTCTCACACACACACACACACACACACGTGTACATATATATAGAATCAAACTGACAATCAACAACCCAAAAGTTTAGATGGGAGTCTTAGGGGCAGTTTATGTCAAAAAAGAACAAACTAGAAAAGAAAAACTGTTACACAAATTTATGAATGTATTCAACATCACTGAATTATATATGTAGTATAACAGGTATGTATAATCTCAATAAACAAAACAACACCATATACTTCACCTAAGACGACATTCAGATGGCTAACAAACACATGAAGAAATGCTCAAAATCCCTAGCCCTAAGAGAGATGCAAATTAAAACAACTATGAGATATCATATCACCCCAGTCAAAATAGCAAAATTTAACAGAACAGCAAGCAACAAATGCTGGCGAGGTTGTGAAGAAACCGGAACCCTGATTCACTGTTGGTGGGAGTGTAAAATGGTGCAACCCCTGTGGAAAGCAGTATGGCGCTTTCTCAAAAAGTTGCAAATAGAGATACCATTTGACCCAGCAATTCCACTACTGGGAATATACCCTGAAGAGACCATAGCTGACATCCAAGCAGATATATGCACACCCATGTTTATTGCAGCTTTGTTCACAATAGCAAGGAGTTGGAAACAACCTAAGTGCCCATCAACAAACGAATGGCTAGAGAAGCTGTGGTATATTCGCACAATGGAATACTATGCTGCATTAAAAAACAAGGAACTCATGCAATATTATTCAAAATGGTTGACTCTGGAGAACATTATGCTGAGTGAAATATCCCAGTCACAAAAGGGCAAATATTACATGATGCCACTGTTGTAGAATGGGACTGTCCTTGGGGCTGGGGAGAGACTGAGTAAGATGGGTTCAATAATGTGTACTGCACTGAAACAGAGGAGGGAGAGAACCATTTAAAAGAGAGATGTAACTGGGTATTTCTGTCATCACAGGAGACTAGAACGAGGGCTGCATGGTGGAGGGGACCTGGGGGAGGGTTTGTAAAACAATGAAAGAATCTTTTCTTTTACTTTTCCATAATTTTTGGACTCATGTACTTATAACTTGTTAGTCAAATTTATGTCTTCTAGGTTGCAACACCCCCATGATACATCTTCAAGGATATGTACATGTACAGCCAAGCACAATCAATAAGAGTGCATCTGAATTCCAAAATCAATCTCCATAATAGTCTATGTGTTTCCTACTGCCAAAGGGGCCCTTTAGAGTAGTGAGAGAAGATCTTCACCCTGAAACCCACAGCGTTCCTTTTCAGCAGGAAGTAGCTAAGAGAATACGCCGTGCCCTTTTCCTTATGACTCAGGGTGAAGTCTCTCTCAGGGAGGAGTGATAGGGAATGGCAAAGGATACACTGACAAAGAAGATTAATCAGAACTGGCTTTGACAAGCACTGTGGCATTTGGACAAGAACAAACTGGGAGGAGGGTAGAGAGAATAGTGCAACAATGAATGAGTGGAAGCCCAAAATCTCTGTAAATGTTTATGAAAATTAATAAAATATAATTATAGAAAAAAAGAAAGTTATTAAACTAGAAACTGTTTTGCTTTGTAAATTAATAAAAACAACAAATAGCTAGCAAAAATATTTTTAAAGATGCTTTGTTAATCATCTAATGTTGCTGTTGTTGTTGACTGCTGTTGAGTCGAATAAGACTCATAGAGACCCTATGAACAAAAGAGCTGAAGCCTTTCTATAAATATAGTTTCTCAAAGTTCATAGTTTCCAGAGACATGTTGTTTAGTAAGTGGATGCCACTCCTGCTTCCAAACCTATCTTAAATGGGAAGCTCCACCAAACATTGTCCACCATGGGTAACCATTAGGGTATTTGACATCCCAATGGCGCAAGGTTCAGTATCACAGCAACCCCAGGTTACCCCAGTACAGCAATTGACAGAAGAGTGCTGTACCACTTAGAAGAATGTTCTTCCAAAATATAGTAACCGCCTTTTAAATACAAAGGCCATCTGCCTTACAGAAGCCTTAAGGAATTATTAGGGATTCTGGTGGCATGGAAGTTCTAGTGATCTAGTGGGTAGAGTTGTGCTGCCAACTCAAAGGCAGGTGGTTCAAGTCCACCAGCTGTACTGTGAGACAAAGATGGGCAATCTCCTTCTGTGCAATCTACAGCCTCTGAAAACTCACTGTAGGGTCAGCTAGGATACAGCTGACTCCACAGCAATGAGTTATAAGTCTAGTGGCATATTCCACAGCAAGTTATGCTGCTAGCCCAAAATCCATGCATCTCTGGTAGTTTGAATGCACAAAGAGCTCCAGGAAAAAGATGGGCAGTCTCCTCCCCTTGTGATTTATAGCCCAATGGAGAGGCCCTATGAGTGAGAATGGACTCAGTGGGAGTATGAGTTTTGAGTTTTCTGACTTCTACGACATCATGAGGGCACTCTATTGACTTAAGAGTAAGGCATTGTGCTGTCAATCTAAAGGTACAGAATTTGAACCCACCAGCTGCTCTGCAGGAGAAAGGCAAATTACTGCCTTTGAAAACCCACTGGTGGAGTCAGCTATGGATTGGTTCTGACTTGACAATACTCAACAACATCATGAGGAAGCTCTGTTGGCATAGCAATTAAGGAGTTTTCTACAGCTGCTCCTTAAGGGAAAGATGAATGATCTCCTATCCCAATGGAGAGTCAGTTCCAACTCAACAGCAATGAGAACACATCATGCACCGAGATAACTGAGTTTTGTGCTTTAAATAACTATTCCATTCCACAAAAAAAAGATCTTACCTGAATCTATGTCTGCAGACAGAAAACCAATTAAGACTTAAGACCTCCAAGAGGTCAAAGGAGGGGATCTCAAGAATATGCACACACATAAAAATACATTCCCCTCACCTCCAACTAAATGAAGACATAAATCATGAAGAATGTGCAGGAGGCAATCAGAACACAAAGAGAAAGAAATTCTAGGCACAACAAATGGCATAAGAAAATCAAAACCTTATACAAGGATCTAGAATTAATTTATCATTTCTAAAACATTAACTTTGAGATGAAGTAAGCATAGGAGGGGCCCACAGAGATCTCATTTACTATTCTATGGAACTTAAGACTTTAGCCTTAGAACAGCAGCTCTTCAACTATGTGCTACATACAATTCATAAGCAGTTAATCCTTCCTAAATATGCCATCCAATTTTTTATTAATATGTACAAGTAGGGTTTCCCCCCCCATGCAACTCAGCACACATACTCTTTCAATACTATCTGTCAAGAACAGAAGTAGGCCATGCAACACACAAAAAGAGGGGAGTTTTGAGAGTAACAGGTAATCAAGTCAAGCCAATTCAAGTCAGTATCAAAGAAAAGATCACATTTTCTACAACATGTGGGAAAGGACTACAACAAAACAAAAACAAATGAGGGGGGGGACCCTTAAAATTATTGCCATCAACTTTAAACCAAATCAGAGTTGACCCTACAAGAGGTTTTTAAATCACAAGTTTCTTTCAGTATAGCTTCGTATCTAAAGTCAATAATCTTTCATAATCAATCTAGGTTCTTATTTTTCCCTATTTAACTTCCACCATACCCAACTAGTATAATATAGAAGAGTGAGATTCATGATAATGAAAAGGTTAATAGAAAAAGAAAAGTCCTGGTAGCTAGTACCATTATTTGTGGGCAGCTAACTGAAAGGTCAGAATTTTAAATATATCCACATAGCTATTTATGCAAATCATACAAATATGCAGCCTCAGACATCTGATTGTATATTCCCAAGCACTGGATTAGCTAGAAAAGAAGTAAAATAAAAAATTCATTTTATGATTTAAGTGTGCTTGGTGACAATTTCCATCTCACCAGAAATCATTAGTCTGCACTAAGTATTCAGTGATACAGCCCAAGCTCTCTAAATTTGGATTTGTAGGCTACAAAAGCCTTCAATGGGATTACCAGAAGAAGTTGTCCTCACTTCAACACAAATACAGCAAAATCAATCCAAATCACAAATCATACTATTCTATTTGATCTTTCAAAAAACAGTACCATTTGTAGTGAAAATAGGGTCAGAAGGCTTTAGAAAATGGGCAATCTCCTCCCACGGGATTAACCTGCCAAAGGGTCAGCTATGGGTTGGTTTGACTTAACGGTACACAACAACAAGAAGAAAAATTAGGCGAGCTCTGGTGGCCTAGTGGCAGGAAACTGCACTGCAATCCCAGAGGTGCATGGTTCAAATCCACCAGACGCTCTGCTGAAGAAGGAAGAACAATTGCCTCCTGTACCAGTCAGATCCAATTTGACGGTACACACATAAAATAAATAAATTTAAAAATTTTAAAAAAAAGAAGAAGAAACCTTAATTTACAATTTAAAGGCATTTTCCCCAAGACTTTTTTAAAAGAAATAAATATTAGTCCCCTACCTTACTATGTTCTGGTAGTAAAGAACTGCACTGTCAAACCTAAAGCACACAGTTCGAAATCACCAGCTGCTCTACACAAGAAAGATAGACAATCGACTCCTGTGCGTATTCTCAGAAAACCTGCTGGATGGTGGAAACTCCACTGTCCACAATAATCTGAACACATACAGAGCTCTCCTGGGCTAGTGGAAAGGAAATATCCTGCCAATCCAAAGGCATGCAATTCAAATCCACCAGCTCCTGTATGGGGATAAAGATGGCAATCTCTTTTTGTGCAATTTTACTGCATCTCAAAACTTGCTGGAGGGTCAGCTAGGAGTCAGTTCAGTAGCACAAAACAACCACCTTAATATGTACAGATTTTCTTTTCCTTGTAGTGGTATTTTACTTAAATTGAATGGCAGTAATGAGTTAAGCATTTCTTATTAACTATATTTTACAATTAAATTAAATATTTACTAGTCAGAGATAATACACTTCAGAGTATCTTCAGGTAGGATTAGAAAAGGGGCTACAGGAAAGGAGGACAAGAGGAGAAAAAGGATGAGAAGAATGAGGAAAACTAATATTTACAGAGATTTAAAAACAATCAAACAATAATGGAATTAAGAACTCAGAGCCTAAATTTTCTTAAACCCTCCTATATTGTTATTATTAGGTGCGATCGAATCTCGTACGACTCAAAGTGACCCTATGAACATAAGATCTGAACCTAGTCCTATCCTGCAGCATCCTCACACTTCCTGACACACAAGAGCCCATTGCAGCAGTCACCTTGTCAATCCACCTGGTTGAAGGTCCTCCTCTCTGCTGACCCTTCCCCCTTCCCAACACCATGTCCCCCTCCAAGGAATAGCACACCTCCTCGCAATTATGTCCAAAGTATGTGAGACAAAGCCTCACCATTCTTGCCTCTGAAGAGCATTCTGGCTGCACCCTCTCCAAGATATAGCTGTTGGTTCTCTTGGCCGTCCATGGAATGTTCAGTACTCTTCTCCAACACCACAGCACAAAGGCATCAATTATTTTTCTGTCATCCTTATTTACTGTCCAAGTCTCAGATGCACAGCAAGCAATCGGAGAGACCAAGGCCTGAATCAGATGCACCTTAGTCCTCAAACTGACATCACACAATTTGGAAAGGTCCCTAACTGCAGATTTTCCCAGTGCAATGTGTCTCCTTATTTCCTGACTGCTTGTGCCAAGGGTGTTAATTGTAGATCCAAGCAAGATGAAGCTGTTGACAGTTTCAATCTCCTCTCCATCCATCATGACAACTGCCTATTGGTCCAGTGGTAAGAATCTTTGTTTTCTTGAGACACAATTCATACTAAAGGCTGCATTCCCTGATCTTCTGCAACAAGGGCTTCAAATCCTCCTCACTTTCAGCAAGCAAGACTGTATAATCTGCATAACATAGGTTACTGATGAGTCTTCAATCCTGATGCCACACTCCTCTTCATAAAGTCCAGCTTCTTGGATAATTTGCTCAGCATATAGACTGAACCGGTATGAAGACAAAATACATCCCTAACACACTCCCTTCCCCATTCCAAACCATGGAGTGCTCCCCTACTCCATTCGCACAACAGCTTCCTGGTCCTCATAAGAACAATGAAGTGCTCTTGGATTCCCATCGATTCACATTCTTAATGTTTAAACAACTGTCTCATCTTGTAAAATAATAGCAGAACTAAAAGCTAAATAAATTAAAATGGATCTTCATGGTCATCTCTGATAGGAAGGTAAAGTTAATTTTTTTTCTTTTTAAAATTTTGTTCATCAGTATTTTCTGATTTTCTACATTTAGTCTTTGCATAATATTTTAACATTACCTTAAAGAATTTCAAATTAGTGTACTGCTTATTTATCAGTAGCAGCTTGACAATTTAACTCAACATACTGCTACTGAATCAATTCTGATTCATACTGACCCTCTATCAGGTTCCCAAGGCTGTAAATCATACTAAAAGGAGATGTATCTTTCTCTTGAGAAGAAACTGGTGAATTCAAACCAGTAGAGACATGGTGCCTTTGGATTTGTAGTCAAACTCCCTACAAACTACACACTAACAATTTCAACTAAACAAAAACAAACTACTTTCTCCAAAACTAATCTCCTGAGTCCATCTCAAACAACTTTAGTTTGCTGTTGTTGTTGTTGTTGTTGTTGTTAGTACCTTCCAGTCGACTACTACTCATAATGATTCTATGAACAACATATCTGAACTCTTCCTATCCTGCTCAAACCTATTATTGCAGTCCCTCTGTCAATCCATTTAGTTGAAGATCATCTTCTCTTTCGCAGACATTTTCCAGCCTGACTGAATGACCTGACCATTCTTGCAACGTGCCCAAAGTATGTGAGACAAAATTTCAGCATCCTTGCCTCTAGCGAGGAGCACCCTGGTTGAGCTTTCACCAATACAGATTTGGTTCTCCTTTTGGCAGTCCATGGGATACTCAACAAACATGTTTTTACCAACACCACAATTAAAAGGCACTGGTTTTCCTTACACGTTTTCCAACTTGCAAATGTTTAGGAAGCAACTGAAAAGTATCCCAGCTTGAATAGGAAGCACCTTAGATGTACTTTAAACTTATATCCTTGCTCTTAGACACTTTTAAAGAGGTCTTGACAGATTTCATCTCAATACAACACATCTTTTGATTTCCTGACTGCTGGCTGCTACTCTAAGTGTTGACTGTGGATTCAAGGAAAAATAAATCATTGACATCTTCCATCTTTTCTCCAATTATCATGATGTTGTCTAATGGTCCTGTGGGGAGAATGTTTGTTTCCTTAAAGTTGAGATGTAACCCGTATTGAAGGATATTGATCTTCAGTAAGATGCTCTGGTGACACAGCCTGTAAAAACAGTTACACTGCTCAGATGAAGGCTACACCGCTTTGGTAGTAAAACTGACAAGCAGCTCCTTGGGAGAAAGATGGGCATTCTCTTCTTGTGCAATTACAGCCTTGGAAAGCTGCTGAAGGGTCAGCTATGAATTCTCAGCAATGAGTACTGGGTTTGAGGTTTTCCCCACATATAGACAAAGAAGCTATTCTGTGAACAGAACAAGGGAATATGGCACAGTTTAAAATCAGGAAAGGTGTGCACATCAATGTATTACTTCTCCATACGTATTCAATATGAATGAGAAAAATCACTGGAGAAGCTGTATTACATGAAGAAGGATGTGGGATCAGGGCTGGAGACTCATTAACAACCTGCATTATGCACCATGCTTGAGGAAATTAAAGATCTAAACACTCTATCTTATCTAGTGACTCTAAGATACAGCAATGAAGATCAAAATGAGAAGAGCTTACTCTTAGGGGTAGGATGTGATATGATCCTTAAACTCCTTCAAAACTACCACCCACAATTTTGAAAATGTCCAAGTTTTTTCAGAACTTTCACAGAAGCTAATAAGGGATGAATGAGATAAATGAGGAAATACAATCTCTATTCTAAGCAGCAAAAATAGAGAACAGGATGTAACAAAATAATCTACTTCCGGCATATCCACATGGGTTTCCGGTCTAGAAAGACCAGTCTGAAATTCAGTTGCCAAGAAACAAAATATTCCCACAATAATTTCCAGGGCAATCAGTTTGAACCCAACTCCAATGGGGCTTATCCAAAATTCATAAATTCAGAGACTGGTGGGTATTTAACAGTTAAATTAGTTCTATCAGGCCTTTTGTCAGTTAGCAACTGTGGTCCTTGTAAGAATGTTGCTTTAAAAAGAAAGAAACAAAACAACTAGAGATCACTAAACTATAAATTCATCTTGTTTCTTTATCTTCTTTTTAATGAAACTCGTAATATCTAAATTTTATATACACACTCAATTTTTTTTTAAAAAAAAAAGCTAAAATGGAAAAGAAATGTAGACTGATATTTTTCTGAGTGCCTTTAGGTGCTAGATACTATACTAGCAACTTTACATTAACTCCCATATCTCCTCTCTGGCCAAAATTTAAAGGACAAAGACATTAACCTGTAAGAAGCTTTAAAAAAAAAACACAAACCAGCAATTCCATTTAAATCCAAATTGCCTGCTTCTGAAAACTACACTGTAACTATTACTTCCAAGTCTTTGAAGCAATACATTCCCCTACTTTATTTTCAAATAAGTATCTACCTGTCGCTAATCTATACTGTTGAGTATGACTGGTACAACCTCTCTAGGGTGCTAACTTCATATATATATATATATATGAGCTCTGGTGGCCTAGTGGCAAGGAGCTGCAACTACAATCCCAGAGGCACACAGTTCGAATCCACCAGATGCTCTGCCGGGAAAAGGAGGGACAATCTCCTCCTGTACCAGTCAGATCTGATTTGACGGTACACTCACACACACACACACACACACACACACACACACACAAATATATATATAGAGAGAGAGAGAGAGACTGACTTTAGAAATAGGCATATTCCATGATTGATTCATGTATTTCATTATACAAAGAAAAACAAAACCAAAAATATCAAGCCCACTACTGCTGAGTTCAATTCTGACTCATGATGACCCTCCATCCAGTATCCAAGGCTGTAAATGTTACAGGGAATACATTGCTTCCTCTTTCTTCTACACAGTGGCTGGTGGGTTCCACCTAAAAAACATTTAGTTAGGAGTCCATAATCTATTAGACCTCCAGGGCTTCTTAAGAATAAATTGTTGTTGTTGTTGTTGTTGTTATGTGCTGTGACTCATAATGTGCCCCAAAAGAAAGCTACAAAGATGTTTATGACATTGTTCATAAGAACAAAGACAATGTTGTTGTTTGCCACTGAGTCTGAACCAGCCCATAGCAAACCCTCCAGTGGGTTTTCAGAGGTTGTAAATTACACAGGAGAAGACTGTCTCTCACACAGCAACTGGTGGATTCAAACCACATAACTTATGCCACAATAGGGAATGGTTAAAAACATTATGGATTATACATAAAACAGGATAGAATAGCAAGTGTCCAAGAAAAAAAAATCATGTTGTAAGGGTCAAAATTCACAACACACTGGAAGTTCAAAGCACTAGATGAATGGAGACTATGACTCAGGATTTATATTACGATCGCATTTTTATTTAACAGACAAAGAAACAGAATTGTTCTAGAACTAAATATAGGTAATTTTTCTAATGCTTTATTTTTCTAACGCTTTATTTTTTACAATATTGAAATTTCTCAATGCCATGGGTCGATTCTGACTCAAAATTACCCTCTAGATGCTGTCTCATAGTTTTCAAAGCTATAAACTACAGAAGCTTTAAAAAAAAAAAACCACACACAGAAGCTGACTATGACAGCTTTCTCCTGCAGAGCAGATGATGGATCTAAAGTGGGAGCTCTGGAGGTGAAGTCCATGAAGAGTTGTACTGCTAATCAAAAAGCAATAGCACCCCTCTGGTGGCTCCATAGGAAAAAGATGGACAGTGTCTTCCCAAACAATTTACAGGCTCTGAAAACCTGTAGGAAGGTGGGTTACAAGTCAGTTCTTACTGTCTGGTTAGGGTTTGGGTTGGTTGTTTGCTGCAAGCAGCTGAGAGAGTTCCAACTACAAAGCCATGAGGGCTCCTTTCTTTCTCTCCAGGTCACCTCAAAACAGCATACTGACACCTCATCAATACCTGAGGACTCAGTTTCTTGATTTTAGGCCACTCCCTCAATGATGTTGGCAGGCAGGTAATGTTAAGACAGCTAGTAAAATTTGACTGCACTCTGTCCTAAACTCATTATTATATGCCTGTGGTTTCGAGACCCCTACATGAGGTTGTGGTGGTATTAGGTGCTCTCAAGTCCATTCTGACCCTATAATACAACACTTCAGTCCCAGAACTATCCTCACAATTACAAATGTGTTCGATTATTACTGTATCACCCAGTCTCGCTGCAGATCTTCCTCTTTTTTTGCTGGCCCTCTACTTCAGATTTTCATGTTTTTCTTTCTCCTCTCTCTGTAAGGACCTTTTGCTCTATTCATGGATGGTATATCCTTGATAGCATCCCACAACTCTTTGATCACTAAAGTTCAGTACTTCAAACCTATCCTTAAGATCATTCTGAAATTCAGATGGAATAGATTCAAGAGGATATTGTGGTTCTCATGGACTTGTTTTCATGTTATTCAACCTAAATTTGAACTTGCACATGAGTAACTTATGGTCTGAACCACAGTCTGCCCCTGGCCTAGTATTGAGCTTCTCCTTTCACAAATGTAGTCAGATTCCTATGTAGCCCATCAGGTAAGAACCATGCATATGTGTGTTTTTTAAAAAAGGTATTTGCAGTGAATAATAAATAATTGAAAATACAAAATTTGATCATTCTATTTTATCTGGGCTCTACCACTAATACTGTAACTATTCACATTCCTTCACTGCCACAGGATTTTTCAGAAATCTGTTAAGAAATAGATGGCCAATTCTGCATCCTAGTGTGCCTAATATGGTCTACTAAAGCCTGACTCCCATATGTAACCCTTGTGGCATGTGACACACCAGTGGCCTAGCTTTCAGTATCACAGCAACCCACCAGTTTACCTCAGGAAAGCAAAATGACAGAAAAATGATGTACCAATTAAAAAAAGTTCTCCATGAAGAGAGCCAAAGGTCATTACAAAGACAGAAGAGAAAGAAAAAAACAAAATAGATGTCAGAAGAAACTCTGAAAATTACATTACAGTGTCAAGAAGCGAAAACAAACGAAAGATAAGCTGAAGTAAAAGAGCTGAACAGAAGATTTCAAAGGACAGCTCCAGAAGACTAAGCAAAGTATTATAATGGAAGGTGCAGAGTTCTGGAATTGGAGAAAAATAAAGGAAGAGCTTTCCCTGCATTTCTCAAGCTAAGAGAACTGAAAAACAAATTTAAGCCTCAATTACAAATATAGTCAGAAATACACATCAGAAGAGGATATAGTTGATGACTGTGACCTTCTAAAGATTAATCTCTGTGAATGAAAACCCAAAATCTCTGTAAATGTTCATTCAAACTAATAAAATTTAATAATAAAAAAAAAAGATTAATCTCTGTGCACATCAAAAACTTGTTCCAACAGGGTGAAAAGAAAAACTACTGATTAGGACAAAACATTTGACAATACTATCTCAAACATGCATCTCATATCAAAAGTTTACAGAACACTACAGAGCCTTCACAAGAAATAGACTGATAATCCAATTATAAAACAGGCAAAAGACATGGAAAGACTTTTCACAGAGGAAGACATTCAAATGGCCAAGAGACAAATGAAAAAATACTCAAAATCGCTGGCAATAACAAAGGTGCAAGTCAAAACCACAGTGAAATATCATCAAACCTCATGAGCAGTGGCAAAGTTTAACAGGATAGCAAGCAATAAATTGCTGGAGTAGAGATAGAAACTCTTATACACCTTTGGTGGGATGGTACAATCACTCTGGAAGCCAGTATGGCATGTCCTCAGAAAGCTAGATATAGAAATTCCATATCAGAACTGAGACACAAATGGAGATTTGTACACCAATGTTTACAGTAGCATTATTCACAACTGCAAGAACATGGAAACAGCACAAATGTCCAATCATAATAGAAAGGATTGAGAGACTGGGGTACATTTACATAATGGAATAATATGCAGCACTCAGGAGCAATGATTTCTAAAACTACTCCATAATTTGCTAGTGACTGGAAAGCATTATACTGAGTGAAATAGCTTAGTCTTGGAAGGACAAATATTGCATAAGACAATTATTGTAAAAATGAGAGGAAAACTAATAAAACTTGTATAATGATCCAAGGGGGGGAGGAGTGAGACCAGAAGTTTAGGATAGGCAGGGGGGGACATCATACGATCACACAATTTGGTGGGCAGAGGGCTGGGAAAAAGACTTGGCAGGGATCTGGAAAGATAGGGTAATGTTGGGCATAGTTCAAGGGTGATTAATTTTATAAAATATAATGAAGGAAAAAAACAATGAATGGGAATGACTGTATGAAATATAATGTATAAGAACTTTATAAGCAAATCTATGTGAAATAATTTTTTTTTTTTCATTTAAGCCTTGAGTCACAAAAATTAAAGATTCTATGAGCAATACATTGAATGACCCAGGAAGCATCAAAAGATGGATGTAATACACAGAGTCACTGTACCTAGAAAGAACTACCTAAAGAACTGACTGACACTGTTAAAATTTCAGAAGTACCATATAAAAAAAAAAAAAAAAAAGAAGTACCATATAAGCAGGAGCCAACGGTAATGAAGAAGGAAGTTGAAGCTGCTTTGAAGGCACTCGGGGTGGGGGGGAATCAGGCCCCAGGAATTGAAGGGATACAAATTGACTTGTTTCAATTAACACATGCAGCCTTGGATGAGCTCACCAGCCTTTGCCAGAAAATTTGGAAGACAGCAGATGTCTGGCCAATGGATTAGAAGAGGTCCATATTTGTTCCCATTCCTAAGAAAGGTGATCCAACAGAAGGTGGACACAATCAAACAATGTCATTAACATCACATGCAAACAGAATACTGCTGAAGATCATTCAAAAATGGCTAGAACAGTACATAGAGAACTTCAAGAAGTTCTAGCAGAATTTAGAAGAGGCCACGACACCAAAGATACCATTGCTGATGCCAGAAGGATCCTGGCCAAAAGTAAAGAAGACAAGAAGAATGTCTATTTATGCTTTCTTGACTACTTAAAGGCATTTGACCATATGGATCATACCAAGTGTGGCTGACAATGAGAAGAATGAGAATCCCAAAGCACTTAACTGTACTCATGTGAAACGTAAACCTAGACCAAGAGGCAAGGGAACACTTAAAAGGGAACACTACATGTTTTAAAATTAAGAAAAGTGTGTCAGGGTTGGCAGTCTTTCTCCATACCTATTCAATCTGTATGCTGAGCAAATTTTTCAAGAAACTGGACTCTTTAAGTAATGTAGCATAAAAGACTCATCAATAACCTGCATTTATTCAGATGACATAACCCTGCTTGCTGAAAGTGAGGAGGACTTGAAGCACTTGTTGCAAAAGATCAAAGAATACAGCCTTCAATATGGATTGCATCTCAATGCCAAGAAAACAAAAATTCTTAACACTGGCCCAATAGGCAACATCATGATAGACTGAAACTCTCAATAACTTCAAGGTACTTAGACCCACAACCAACACTCTTGGCACCAGCAGTCAGAAAATAAGGAGACGTACTGAACTGGAAAAAGTCTGTGTTTAGGGACCTCTCCATGTTATTGAGGAACAATGATGTCAACTGGAGGAATAAGGCTGATCCAAGCCATTGTCTTTCTGATCACTTGCTACACATCTGAGAGCAGGACAATGAATAAGGATGACAGACAAAGAATTGATGTCTTTGAGCTCTGGTGTTGGAGAAGAGTACCGAACATCCCATAGACTGGCTAAAGAACAAAGATACATTGGGGAAAGTGCAGCCAGAGTGCTCTCTGGAGGTCACCTCACATACTTCATGTATGTTGCCAGTAGAAGCTATTCACTGGAGAAAGACATGAAGCTCTGAAAGACAGAGGGTTGGCAAAGGAAAAAGACTCTCAGCCAGGTGGACTGGCGGTGACTGTTGGAATGGTTTTTAGTGTGTCAGGAAGTGAGAGGATGGCACAGGATAGGACAGGGCTCAGATCTGTTGTTCAAAGGGTCACTATGGATCATACTTGACTGACAGCACCTAACAACAATACCACCTACTTCAGCATGCCTTCTCTTGGGACTGATTATTCCTGAAAACATGAGAAAAAGAGTGACCTTCTTTACTTCCAAGGAACATTCTGGCTGCACTTCTACTCGACCAAAAAAGCTCTTAAGTAATGGTAGTCTGTCTCATCAAGTTACATCTTATATTTCACAATCCATGCTCCAAACTACATGATAATCTGAGGTTTCTTGGGAGGATGAACAGTGAAAAATAAAGTTAAAGAGTTTCTTTTTCTAGGATTGTTGCTGTATGCCATTGGGTCAGAGCAGATTCATAGCTGCTGACCCCAGGAGACTTTCAGAGACAGTAAATTATAAGGAAAGAACTTACCTGTCCTTTTCAGATGGAGCAGCTGGTCAATTTAAACTGCATGCTTTTGTAATTACAGCACAGCTTCTTACCAGTACGCCCCCAGAGTTCCCTTTCTAGTCTATGACAAGAATCTCGCTCTGACTAACTGTACTATATCCAACAAGGGAGTTCTGCAGCCTAGTAACAAGAAGCTGCACTGCAATCCTGAAGGCATGCGGTTCAAGGCCACCATTTGCTCTGCAGGGGGAAAAAGATAAGAAATTTCCTTCCTTACAATTAACTGAGTCTGAAAACCTGCTAGGTCAGCTGGAAGGTTCTGTTTCAACTCTATGGTACACAACAACAACAGATCCAACAATGTTCTTCCTTTGACCATGGAGTTCCACTGTCTATCTCAAATGATGCAGGAAGTTATCAAAGGAAGATAGAAGAAGGGAGCTCTATTGTCCTATTAGCAAGAAGCTGTGCTGTAATCCCTAAGGCATGTGGTTTGAATCTACCAGATACTCCTCTGGAGGAGGGGCAACCTCCTCCTGTACCAGTAGGATCCAACTCTATTGTACACAACAAGAAGAAGGGGGGGGGGGGGGGGGGAACGAAAGGAATATACAGATTCACCATACCAAAAATAGTGAGTTGGCACTAAACCAACTCAGGAATTAGCATATGACCAAGAATGAATAATACTGAAAGAAGTTCAGGTTGCCCTGAAGAGTGTGAGAAAAATAAGGCCCCTGGAATTGATGGAATATCGAGTGAAGTACTATGGAAAGAGATGCAAACAAGTCTCTGTCAAAAAATATAGAAGACCTGGTCAACAGACTGGAAAAGATCCATATATCTGTTCCCATTCCCAAAACAAATGGTCCCACAGAATGTGGAAACTACCAAATGGTATCATTTGTATCACCTGCAAGTAAAATTCTGCTGAAAATTGTTCAAAGATGGCTAAAACTGGATACTATCAGTGAACTGCCCAAAATTCCAAGATGGATTCAGCTGAGGTTGCAAAAGAAAGGATATCTATCATTCCTGATGTCAAGTGAAAGCAGTAAATGCAAGAAAGATGTTTACTTTTGTTTGATTGATTATGTAAAGACATTTGACTGTGAAAATCATAACAAAATATGGCTAATATTGAGAAGATGGGAATCACAGGACATTAATTGTGCTTATGCAAAGCATATACACAGACGAAGAAGCAGCTGTCCAAACTGTACAAGGGACAAAGATAAGGTTTAAAATCAGAAAAATTAAGAGTTTTATCTTTTTTCCCCTATCTACTAAATCTGCATGCCAAGTAAATTATCTGAGAAGATGGACTATAAAAAGAATATGGCGAGGACAACTCATCAACAACCTGTGTTCTATACTTCAAACAACCTGGACTACAGAAAGTTAAAAAGCACTTGAAGAACTTACTGCATAAGATCAAAGACTACAGCATTCAATATGGGTTAGTTCTCAACATCAAGAAATAGAAGTCGGTTCAACCACTGTGGAAAGCAGTATGGCGCTTTCTAAAAAATTTGCAAATAGAGATACCATTTGACCCAGCAATTCCACTACTGGGAATATACCCCAAAGAGACCATAACTGACAACCAAGCAGATACATGCACACCCATGTTTATTGTGGCTTTGTTCACAATAGCAAGGAGTTGGAAACAAGTGCCCATCAACAAATAAATGGATAGAGAAACTGTGGTATATTCACACAATGGAATACTATGCTGCATTGAAAAAAAAAAAAAACCCGAAACTCATGCAACAATGAATGAATGGAAATCCAAAGTCTCTGTAAATTTTTACTGAAATTAATAATAAACTTAAATTTTAAAAAAAATTGAAGTCTCCTCCTGTGCCAGTTGGAAACGATTCAATGGTACACAACAGGAAAAGAAGGGAGAAAATAGAAACAGAAGTCCTCATCACTGGACCAATAGGCAGCATCATGATAGATGGAGAAAAGCCTGAAGCCATTAACAAATTTCCTTTTACTTGGATCCACAAGCAATTCCCAGAGGTAAGAGCAGTCAAAAGAAAAAAAATCAAGACATTTTACATTAGGGAAATCAGCTATCAAGGACCTCTCTGAAGCTGTAAAGAGCAAGAATTGTCAATTAAAGATTAAGCTATGCCTGATCCAAGCCATGGTCATTTTAATTGCTTCCTATGCACATGAAGATTGGATAATGAATAAGGAAAAATGAAGAATCAATGCCTTTCAATTAAGGTGTTGGTGAAGAGTACTGAATATATCATGGACTGCCAAAAGGACTAACATATCTGTCCCAAAGAACATGTAACCAGAATGCTCCTATAAGGCAAGGATAGCCAATCTTTGTCTCATTCATTTGGGGCATATTTGCAGAAGGAACCAGTCCTTGGAAAGACATTGTGCTGGGGAAAATTTATTAGTGTAAGAAAAAACAAAAATTTAAAAGTCAGTTATTCGTAGTTACCAAAAGATGAAGAAATAGGAAGTTATTGCCTAAAAAGTACTGAGTTTCTGTTTGAAAGGGTTACAGAACAGGCATGTATAGTGGTACTGGCTGTAAAACAATGTGAATGCTACCCCTTTGAATATTACACTCAAAAATGGTTAAAACAGCAAATATATGTATTTTACAATAAATTTTTTAAAATACAGACTTTGATACAAGATGGTAATTCCCATCTGTTCTCCCAAATGTATTATCTCATTCAACTAAGCAAATGCACAGCCAAGACTGCAAGATGCTGTGAATATACTCTGAACTAAATATGACATAACAAACCTGATCCTTTTATCCACAGAGATTACATTCTAGTAAAGGAACTTCCACTCTAAAAGCCGAACTGTTTGTTTTTGAGTTGGTTCTAAGTCACAGTTACCCCACATGAAAGTACAACTGTACAGTTTTTAAGGTTGTAATCTTTACAGAAGTTTACTGTTACATCATTGTCCACCGCAACCTGTCAGCTCACTCACCCTCTTTTTCATTGCCATAAATTGGTCCTTACTCATAGCTGACACTCCACTGAGTATTCAGGCCATAAACTGGAAGAGAAGAATCCTCGTCTTTCTCTGGTGGAGTGACTGGTGGATTTTAACCCCCAGAGAAAAACTCTCTAAGAACTACACCACCAGAATTCCCTACTCATTCTCTCTCCAAACTCAAGAACTTACTGCCATCCAGTCAGAACTGGTTTTCAGAGGCTCTAAATTGCCTGGTGGCAAGTATCCATGTGTCCATCTTTCTTCCTTAGAGTTGCTGATGGATTTGAACTGCCAGAGAGGTACCTTTTCAGTCAATAACACAACAGCTCCCTAAAGACTATGCCCCCAGAGCTCTCCAGCTGGGGAGAGAACTAAGTGTTGTAAGATTAAGAAAGTCTATCAAAGAGGAGTTACTAAGGGGCCCATACATAGTCCTGAGGATATGATGTTTGAGCCCAACTCTAAAGGACAAACTAAAGTTAATCATACAAAAGGAGAAAGGGATATTAGAGAATGGTATGTCTTGGCAAATCTCTAAGGAAGGAAATCACCATATGGATTCAAACTGCCTATGTGTACATTGGCCACTAGGCCACCAGAGCTCCCTAGTACCTAGAAGGTATAATTAAAAAGTAAAGGTATATCTACTTATATCCCAGTAATTGACTACCAGATATAGAACAGAAAAAGGGAACTACTCACACACAAATTTGAATTCAAATGTTCAAAGAAGTTGTCTATTGAAAAGCCAGACAAGGAAAACAATCCAAATATCCATCAGCGGGGGGTGGGGGGGAATACTATTGCACAATGATAAAAAGGAATACTACTCACTGCCTTGGAGTCAATTCTGACATATAACCACCCAACAGGACAAAAAAGAACTTTTCCATAAGGTTTCCAAGAATGTAACTCTTTATGGAAGTCAATTGCCTCACCTTTCTCCCACCTTTATGATTGGTAAATGGTTAGGAACTACCAGCATTTTGGTTAACAGCTAAACAGTTCTGAATCAGTGTATTCTAGAAGCAGTCTATATCTTGATCTGGGCAGTGTCTACTCAATTTGATGTACATAATTGAGATAGAAACTTAATTTCATTCAAAAGCCATTGAGATACACACTTAAGATTTGTGCCTTTTACTGCATGCAAAGAGGTGGTTGGTCTAGTGAGTAAAAAGCCCTGGTGTCAACCCAAAAGCTTCAAGTCTACCATCTTTGCTCCTCGAGAGACAATGGACAACATCCTCATGAGTGATTCACAGCCTCTGAAAACTCGCTGGTGGGTCAGCTCTGAGTTGATTCCAACACATTAACAGCTACCTATATAAATCACTCATAGGTTTTTAAATAAATAAATGTTCTATGTTAAGCCCTGAAGCTGGAAGTTTGGTGCAGGTTAGCCAGTGCTTTCTGTCAGAGAGAGTCAATTTCATTTCCAGAGTACTCATTTGTATGTTTTTCAAGTGTATCTCCCCCAAATGTCTGAGACAAGCTCTCTACTTATCTGAAATAACGTATTAGCAATGGGACTGGATAAATTCATGCCTCCACTGGTCAGAGAAGATTCTCTACAAAATGCTTATTAATAGTATAGACAATCTTCATATATGCGTAATTTTATGTATATGGCAGCAAGATTCGGTTGATCACTGACCTTTTGGTTAATTTTTTGCAAAGATTGTGAGAAAATCAACTACAAGTAATGAGCACTTTGAAAATAAAGCATTGCTAATATTTGTACATAAAGGGGGAAAAAAGATAAAGAAACAATCCTCACAATAGACCAGCAGGCAACAATGAGTTTTATTTTGCTAGGCTCTACAAAAAATACCCATGGAAATGCCAATCAGGAAATCAAACAATGTAGTTGTTGCGTGCCATCTAATCAGAACTGACTCATAGCTGATCCACCAGTGGGTTTTCAGAGGCAGTAAATCACACAGAAGATTACCCATCTTTTCCTGCAGACCAGCTGATGGATTCAAACCTTGTGCCTTTGGGATTACTAAGCAGGTTCACAGAACTAGACCACAAAAGGTCCCTAAACAATGTATGCATGTGTTGCATTGTTTGTCATCATGCTGGAAACAACCTATAATCTTCACTTATAAGTGACCTCAGTGGGTTTTCAGAGGCAGTTAATTGCACAGAAGGCGATCACTCATCCTTCACCTGAAAAGCAGCAAGTAGATTTGAACTGTGTGCCTTCAAGATTGGAGTGCAGCTTCTTAGAACTACATTATCAGAATTCCTCACAATGTATAGTGTTGGGAAAATTCCTGTGACTTCTATTAAGTGCTGACAAGCACATCACGGTAGTAGAATGGACTCCCTTACAGAGCAATCCTCCATCCAGTTTCCAAAGGAATGGGGGG
The DNA here is from genome assembly GCF_000299155.1 of Elephantulus edwardii. Taxonomy (NCBI): domain Eukaryota; kingdom Metazoa; phylum Chordata; class Mammalia; order Macroscelidea; family Macroscelididae; genus Elephantulus; species Elephantulus edwardii. The sequence continues at coordinate 12,058,396 of NW_006399783.1, forward strand.
AGACTACCCATCTTTTTCCCTCAGAGAAGCTGGTGGGTTTGAATGGTTGGAGACATTCAGTCTTTGGGTTAGTAGCATAACGTGTTATGCTTCAAAGTTCCTCGGAGACTTTAAATGCAAGGATAGCAATATCTGGCCCAAATTATGGTATTTTCAATTGCTTCATATACATGTGAAAATTAGACAATGAATAAGGATGATAGCAAAAGAATTGATGCCTTTCAATTGTAGTGTTGATGAAAGACATCAAATACACCATGGCTGGCCAAAATAACAAACAAATCTATCTTGGAAGAGGTAAAGCCAGGTTCTCCTCAGAAATAAGGATGAAGCTTCATCTCATATACTTGAAGCATTTTGCAAGGAGGGGCTAGATAGTCACTGGAAACAAATGGTATTCTTAGAATAGTGGAAGGTCAGCTAAAGAGAGGAAGATGCTCAACAAGATGGACTGTCACTAACTGCAACTATGTGCAGCAGAGTTTATGAAGATGGCACAAGATCAAAGTTTCATTCTGTTGGACAAGAGGTCCTGTGTACTAACTGATTCGACAGCACCTAACAACAAATTTTATGTTTTAAAATCTAAAAAAAAATAAAATCTAAAAAAAGTGACTTGAAAACATCACTATACATATATTCATCACTTTATATACAGCTTTTGGAAATAATCTTAATAGTCATTTATAAATCCATTAAAGCATTATATTCTTTGGCGATGTCCTGTTACTTGTATATTACAGCTAAACTTCACAGTGACAACAATGAATGAGGTCAACTGTCTTCCAAAATTAGCAAATAGATTAGCAACAACTAGTTCCTAGAAACTCACTTATAAATGTAAAGTTTTATAGAAACAGAACACCACTGTTTTTAACAAAGCACGTTCAGTCATACCAACACAAACAGAGTAATATCAACATAATCCTTCTACATTTAAAATGTCCTCATTTCCTTTTCTTCATACCATCTGTCACTACCTGCAATTTCTTCCCTAAGTAATATCAACAATCTACTAATTGGTCTCCCTGCTCCAATTTCTCCCGTTTTAATGTATCCTCCAAGCTGACTGCCAGGCTCTGATCTTGCTCAAGCACTTTCATAATCACTTCACCGCATAATCTGTCTCTACTACTCTCAGCCTTCCTCACACCTCTGCAGAGCTCATAAACTCAAGTATCTAAGGTCAAGTAGATAAAATGAAGGTCGTGTGCAAGGTCTATGATAAATGAGAAACTACAAATCCAGCCACAAGAATGCAACCATAACTCAGTTCAATTTTCAAACAAAATAAATTTAATATACAATGTCTCAATTTTTAAAATTTGTGCAAGCCAAATAAAACATGTCTCTGTAATTCTTTTTACTCAGAAACGTAAAAGCTTTGTTTAAAAATTTATCTTTCTAACTTTATTTACCTTAAATCCTTGACACAACCTACAACCCAGAGAACTAGTTATCAGTTCTAATACTTACTAAATTTTATAGTGCCAGCCCTTTCTCACTCAGTTATCTCTGCTATGAACAAAGACATAATGACCAAGACATCCATGTCTGATTTCTGCCTGACCTCAAAGGTTAACAAAAATGTCTCTTACTAAAAATGTCCTTCCTTTTCTAAATTCCACAACACAGTCTACCTTTCATGATCTTTCCCAGTTTCTTACCTTTTGTCATTTTTTTCTATAAGACTATATGCTAGACTCAACTAAAATAAAAAAGCTAACATTAGAATACTATGAAAAACTATACTCAAATATGAAAATCTACAGGAAATGGACAAATACTTAGAAAAACACAACCTACCTAAACTGACACAAACCGAAACTGAACATCT
>NW_006399783.1:12063452-12078525 GCF_000299155.1 Elephantulus edwardii
GTGAATGTTCATTGAAACTAATAAAATTTAATAATAATAATAAAAAAAGACTATATGCTTCATGAAGCAAATTACAACTCTAATTCTGTTCTGTATTCCCCACATTATGCTCAATAATAAATGGGGCTACTTATCTCTTTACATCACAATTTGTACCTTAATTTTTATTTTTAAAATCAACAGGATACCAGATTTAAGAAAAGACAAATGTTAAATATGTATCAGAAATAAGATGAACTCTTGGTTTTTAATAAATTAGCTCTGTTCACCAAGGGCCTAGTAGCTATTACAGCAACAATTCTAGTTTCTAAACAGCATTTTCCACTAAAAAGAGCCAGAGTTCTTGCAGAAATGTCCAATTCTTGATCTGCAAGAAGTACATGGTTAGCCTTAGACATCCTTTTACTAAAAGCACAATGAAGAATACAAAAAGCTATGTTGTTGTTGTTGGGTGCCATCAAGTAGAGCTGCTATAACTTACAACAATTCTAGAAACACGCAGCACATTTTCCCAGTGCAGTACCTCCTGGTTGCCTCCTGAATGCTAGTACCAAAGATAAGGATTATGGGTCCAAGCAAAATAAAATTGATAACAATTTCAATCTTTTTCCATCTATCATGAAACTGCTTATTGATCCAAAGGTGAGGATTTCTACCTTCTTGATATTGAAATGCAATCTCTATTGAATCAATATTTAAGCATGTAGTCTTTGATCTTCTGCAGCAAATGTTTCATGTTCTCTTCATCTGCTCTTTAATCATTAATGTTCAACGCCTCAAATCTGTTTTGACGATGATTTGTCAACTTAGATGGGATAGACTCAAGGTTCTATTTTGGTTCCTGGGGACCTGTTTGCACTTTCTTCAGCTTTAATTTTAATTTGTACTTGAGTAACTGATGGTCTGTTCCACAGTCAGCACCTGGCAGGGTTTTAACTGATAATACTGAGCTTCTTCAATCATTCTTTCCACAGATGTAGTGAATCTGATTCCTGTGCAGTCCATCAGGAGAGATCCATTTGTAAAGATGCCTTTTGTGGTGTGGTTTCGTTTGTTTGAAAAAAGAGGGGTATTTGCGATGAACAAATCACTGGACATACAAATTCAATCATTCCATATCCAGCTTCATTTCGTCACCAAGACCATACTTTCCAACTACACTGTTTCCAACTTTTGCAATCCAGTCACCAATAATTATTAATGTGTAGATCATAAGAAAAGAAAACATCAGCTACTTTAGCTTGAAGAGATTCACCCTGGCCAAATAGGGACAATTAATGTCACATCAATAAAGACTGCAACTGATTGTTAAGACACAAAAGCGATTAAGAATTGTGGTATTAAAAAAAAAAAAAAGAATTGTGATATATACAGAGAAGGAAGAGAAACCCCAAAGGAGAAATATATAAAGTGGGGAAGGAAGGGGGTAAAGACTCAACAAGTCTTTGAAAATGCTACACTGAAGAAATGAATGACAGAATTGGACAACTTCAGCCCCCTTTATTGAAATAAGTAATTTTAAAGATCAAAATACTAAAATCACTAGTTGAAAGGCTCAAATGGAGCAAAATACTTAAAAAGGTGTCAAAATGTTGACCTATACATTACTTTCTAACAGTAGAGGAGAAAAAATATATATATTTATAAGAAGAGTTATGGCTGGATCCCCCTCACCTTAGCCTATCATTAAGTTTTCCTGATGTGACTCAACGTGAAATACACGTTATGTATTCATTGTGCTCATGTGAAACCTACACTGGGACCAGGAAGAAATCGTCAGAACAGAGCAGGGAAACACACTGCATGGTTCAGAAAAGGTGTGCATCAGAGATGCATTTTATCTCTATACCTTTTCAATCTATATGCAGAACAGATCATCCAGGAGGCTGGACTTTATGAGGAGGAATGTGCAATCAGACTGGGAGGACTCATTAACAACCTGCATTATGCAGATAACATAACCTTGCTTACTCAAACTGAGGAGGACCTGAAGTGCTTGCAGCAGAAGGTCAAAGACTGTAGTTCAATATGGATTGAAGCTCAACATCAAGAAAACAAAGATTCTCACCACTGGGCCAGTTAGAAGCTTCATGACAGACGGAGAAGAGATTGAGATTATTGGTAACTTCAGCTTGCTTGGTTCCACAAGCAACACTCTTACCACCAGCAGTAAGGAAATAAAAAACAAATTGCACTGGGAAAGTCGGCTATCAGGGACCTCTCTAGAGTACTGGAGAGCAACAATGTCAGTCTGGAGACAAAGGTGTGCCTGACCCAGGACACAGTCTTTGCAATTACTTGCTATGCATCAGAGAGTAACTTAGAATGACAGAATAACTTAGAGTGACAGAAGAAGAATCAATGCCTTTGAGTTGTGGTGCTGGAGAAGAGTGTCAAATGTACCATGGACTGCCAGGAGAACAAGTAAATCCATCCTAGAAAGGGTGAAATCAAGCTGCTCCCCTGGTGGCAGGTATTTTGAGACTCTGTCTCATATACTTTGAGTATGTAGTGAGGAGGGACCAGTCCTTAAAGAAGGACATCATGCTTGGATGTGCAGAGGGACAGTGCAGAAGAGGAAGACCCTGGATGAGAAAGACTGACTCAGTGACTGGAGAAATGGAATTAGTACTATAGGAGACAATGAGATTGGCTCAGGACAGGGCAGGTTTCAGAACTAATGAACAAAGGGAGGCAACATACTGGCACATAACAATAAAAAATAGCATTCTTGTCAAAAATGTTAACCCAACAGAACCAACGAAATTAAATCGATATCAGAATACTATAAAAAGCTATACTCTGAAAAAAAAGCTATACTCTGATAAATTTGAAAACCTAGAGGACATGAACAAATTCCTTGAAACATATCCCCTAACCCAGATTGACAAGGAGATACAGAACATTTGAACAGACCCATCACAAAAGAAGACATTGAAAAGGTCATTAAAAGACTTCCTCATAAAAGTCCTGGACCAGATGGTATCACAGCTGAATTCTACCAAAAATTCAGAGAGGATTTAGCACCACCAATTCTACTTAAATTATTAAAAAAAAAAAAAACCTGAAAAAGAAAGAACACTTCCAGAGTCATTCTATGAAGCAAGCACAACCCTAATATGAAAACCCGGTAAAGATATTACCCAGAAAGAAAACTACAGACCAGTATCTCTCATGAATATTGAAGCAAAAATCCTTAACAAAATCCTAGCCAGTAGACTCAAAAGCACATCAAAAAAATAATTCACCATGAGCAAGTGGGACTTTTAACAGGTATGCAAAGATGGTTCAACATAAGAAAAACAATTAATATAATTCATTTTATATTAACAAATTAAATAATAACATATGATCTTGGAAACTGATGCTGGAAAGGCATTTGACAAAAATCCAACAACCCTATCTACAACCAGGAGAAGATAAAATAGATGAATGGGAATCAAATCTCTATGCCCATCCAAAAACTTCTCCAACAGGGTGAAAAGGGAAGCCATAGACTGGGAAAAAGTATTTTGTAATGACATGTCAGATAAGGAACATATATCTAAAATTTATAAAATACTCAAGCACCATAACAAGATAAAGGTAAACAATCCAATTGAAAAATGGGCACAGGATATGAACAGACACTTCACCAAAGAAGACATTCAGATGACATTCAACAGGCACATGAAGAAATGTTCCAAAGCCCTGGCTCTAAGAGAGTTGCAAATCAAAACTACTATGAGATATCATCTCACCCCAGTCAGAATAGCAAAATTTAACAGAAAACAAGCAACAAATGCTGGCAAGGTTGTGGCGAAACTACAACCCTTATTCACTGTTGGTGGAAGTGTAAAATGGTGCAACCACTATGGAAGGCAGTGTGGCGCTTTCTCAAAAAGAGGTATCATTTGCAAACAGAGATATCATTTGACCCATCAATTCCACTACTGGGAGTATATCCCAAAAGGACCATAACTGTCACCCAAGCAGATATGTGCACACCCATGTTTACCGTGGCTTTGTTCACAATAGCAAGGAATTGGAAACAACCTAAGTGCCAATCAACAAACGTATGGATAGAGAAGCTATGATATACAATGGAATACTACGCTGCACTGAAAAACAAGGAACTCATGCAATATTATTCAAAATGGGTGACCCTGGAGGACATTATGCTGAGTCACAAAAGGACAAATATTGCATGGTGTCACTGTTGTAAAACAGGACTGACATCGGGGCTTGGGGGAGACTGAGAAAGATGGGATAAATAATGTATACTGCACTGAAACTGACAAGGGAGAAAACTGTTAAAAGGGGATATATGATTAGGTATTATTGTCATGACAGGAGTCCAGAATGAAAGCTGCATGGTAGAGTGGACTTGGGGGGAGGGATTGTAAAAGAATGAAAGGATTTTTCCTTTACTTTTCAAAGAGAAGAGTGTACTGAGGGAGAGGGGTGGGCAGGGAGAAAAGTGCAACAATGAATGAATGGAAATCCAAAGTCTCTGTAAATTTTCATAAAAATTAATAATAAAAATACAACACCCCTTCCTGATAAAGGCACTCAGCAAAACTGGAATAGAAGGGAATTTCCTCAACATAGTGAAAAGTATATATGCAAAACAAAGAGCCAACATCATTCTCAATGGAGAAAGACTAAAAGCATTTTCCTTGCAAACAGGGATTAGACAAGGATGCCCACTGTCAACATGTCTATTCAATATTGTACTGGAAGTGCTTGCAAGAGAGAGCAATACGATGAGAGGGAAATAAAAGACATCCAGATCAGCAAAGAGATGGTTAAACTGTTGCTGTGTGCAGATGATATGATACTATATTCAGAAAACCCCAAAGACTCAAAAAAACCTTAAAAAGAGTTAGTGGGCCAATTTAGTAGAGTGGCAGGATGTAAGATCAATATCCAAAAATCTGTAACAAAGAGAATTCAGGGGGGTGGAAAAATCAAGAAAGCAGTACCATTTACAATAGTCAACCACAAATTGAGTTACTTGGCAGTGAACCTAACTTGAGATACAAAAGATCTATACAAAGTACTACAGAACATTTCTGCAAGACACAATAAAAGACCTAAAGAAATGGAAAAACGGACTCTGTTAATGGATAAGACTCAATACTGTGAAAATGACATCCTACCAAAAGCAATCTACATGTTCTACGTAATCTCAATCCAGATACCAAATTCACTTTTCTTTTTTAAAAAAATTATTTTATTATTTTGTGTTGTGTGTACCATCAAATCAGATCTGACTGGTACAGGAGGAGATTGCCCCCCCTTCAGCAGAGCATCTGGTGGATTCGAACCATGTACTTCTGAGACTGCAATGCAGCTTTTTGCCACTAAGCCGCCAGAGCTCTCTCAAATTCACTTTTCAATGAGATTGAAAGGGAAACTGTCAAATTTAGTTGGAGAAGCAAGAGACCCCAAATAAGCAAAACATTTCTGAGAAACTTACTAGACAGCAGCAGTAACCAAAACAGCATGGTACTGGTACAAATGACAGGCACATAGACCAATGGAACAGAACTGAGGACACAAAAATAGGCCCAGCTATTTATGGTTAACTGATATTCAACAAGGAAATCAAAGTTATCAAATGGGGAAACGACAACCTCTTCAGCAAATGGTGCTGGCAAAATTGGACTTCCACTTGTACACAAAAATTAACGCAAGATAGATCAGCGACATGGGAGTAAAGCCCAAAATTCAAAGGAATACTACAGCAGCACAAAGGTACAATGATCTTGAAAACCACTACCTTAACTTGGGAGGGACTGGAGAGCATATGCCTGAGTGAACTCAGTCCCACAAGGACAAATACTGTATAAAACCATTATTGTAGAATGAGTATGAGGATCCAAGGGAGGAAGAGGATGGAAGGCAGAGGGATGATGATGTGTGGGGATGGGGGATCAAATCATAAGTTTGTACAATTTGATGGGCGAGTGTGGGAAATTGGAAGAATCTAGTCTGAAAAACGACGCATTTGAATTTTGTAAATAAACTAGTGTAATTTTTAAAAAAAATGTTAACCCAATATGTATGTAATCAAGCTTCTCACTAGTTCACAGACAGTAGAAAACAAACATAAAATGACACTACCAGAAAATAAAACTACTTAAACAAATTAAGAATGCTGCAAATCCTACATAACAACTGGCTTACCTAGACTCCTCAAAGAAGTCAATGCCAGGAAAGGAGGAGAAAGAGGAGGAACTGTTCTAAATTAAAGGGATTATAGAGCTATGACAACCAAATATATAAAGAGTACAATTTGTTTGGATCCTGGTGTGCTGCTTGCTGTTCTTTTAAAATGCAATGACTATAAAAGGTAGTATTAGAGAATTGGAGAAATATTAATTCTACCAAATATTTTAAAATACAAAATTACTTTTTTAACTGTGAAACAGTATTGTGAGGATATATACACAGAGTATCTGTATGTATAAAACATATGACTACATATATGTAATCATACACATAAGCCCTAGCAACAAAGTGGATTTAGCATCAAGTTTCTAATCAGCAGTTAAGTGGTTTTGAACTCATCAGCTGCTCCACCAGAGAAACAAAGAGGTGTCTGCTTTTGTAAAGTTTTGCAACCCGGGAATCGCTATGAAGCACCTCTACTCTGTCCTGTAAGGTACTAAGAGTAAGAATCCACTCACAGCCTGTATGTGGATGCTTTACATTATGTGGTCTTATACACGTGTGCATGTGAATGAGTTTACCGATAAATAGGAGGATTGTTCTCAGGATATATGCAATTATTTTTCAAATTATTTAATAGCAAAAGAGAAAAAAAGCACAATTATGTACTAGGGAAAGGAAGAAGGAAAAATTATTCAGGAGTGTCAAAATGTTAACAACTGCTGAAATCTAAGTGGAGGAACATCTGTTATGCTGGGTTTGTTTTATTCTTTTCATTTTGAAATATATTTTCATTTTCTTTCAAATTACATATGAATTTTTTTATTAATGAAAATAAGGTAATGGAAAAAGCAATGAGCTCAAAATTCACAGTATTTATTACCAAGAGTCAGGAAATGAGTGCTCTCATGCAAAGCCTTTAAGAATAAATGTTACTGAGATCAACGTAGCAATGTCCACAGCTTTTAAGCACACCTGTGGGACATGCCTTCAGAGTCTGAACTGAAGATAAACTTTTATTCCTTACAGCAACATGAAAGACTGGAAGCAACCTACATGTGCTTTAGTCAGGACTAGTTACACAAATAACAGAACATTTGCTTTATTTTAAAAATTAAAGCCCTCTGGGAAACTAATAGGAAACATCACCAACCTGTATTTGACATTAAAAAATCAAAGTTCTTAAAAATGTATGTAAGCATAGAGAGTGAATACAATGTTCGCATACACACATACAGAAAGACTACACAAAATTTAGTTGAGAGGGTGGAGCTAGAGGGAATAAGAGATTTTATTCTTTATTTTCTGCTTTACATCTAATTTACTAATTTTAGACTGTAGATATATAGAACTACTGAAAATAAACTTATACGAGTATTGATTATCTCAACTAGAAAGAATTATTCTTATATCCATGTTTAACATCATAAGGATATGCCACACTAGAGATAATCTCACTAACTGTAACATGTTGTTCGTTGTTGTTAGGTGCCTTTGAGTCACAGATGACTCATAGCAACCCTATGAACAGAAGGCCTGAGCACTGTTCGTACACAGTTTCTGGAGGCAAGCCATTTCTGAAGTGGATGCCGCTACTGCTTCCAGACTTGTTTTAGTCAGGAAGCTCCAGCAAACTCTGTCCACCATGGGTAACCATTAACACGTTTGGTACATCAGGGTCACAGTGTTCAGCATCACAGCAACCATGAGTTACCTCTGTACAGCAATGCACAGACCAGTGCTATACCACCTAGAAGAATATTTGACAGGAAAACAATTTAAACCTGGCCTGAGGGCCACAGATTAAAATCATCCACCTTCGGGTTGGTAGCATAACATTCTGTCCACTAGGCCAATGTAACATAATTCTAATATAAGAATGCTTTATTCCACTATTGTTTCCTCAATGACTATCAACTAAAATAGCTGGTTTGTATTTAGGCTTCATCTTGGGATGTTAAAAATGTGTCCTTTTCAAATATTGATAGAAAAATTTTTTTCTGGTAATGCTTTAAAAGAAAATGACTGATAAGCAAGTAGACAATGGAGAAAAATGATGCTTTTCATACCATGGCAAAAAACTTGTTTCAGTATGTTCAGATGGTTAGTGAAAGCTAAAACTTGGAAGCAATCAGAGAACCATAAAAAAAAAGAGCTTTGAATCTGAAATTCCTACACTAAGAATCATCTCAGAACTCAAATTCATCATAATCAAACTGGTTCAATCTCATGACTCTCTTGTCAGGTTGCCAAGAAGGTAAATTACAATGGGAAAAGACTGCTACCTTTCTTCTACATAGCCACCGGTAAATACAAACCAACTTGCTATTCAAACCAAGAGGCTACACCACATAAAAAGATTACTCAAGAATAGAAGCTAGGGGAGCTCTGGTGGCCTAGTGGCAAGGAGCTGCAACTACAATCCCAGTGGCGCACGGTTCGAATCCACCAGATGCTCTGCCGGGGAAGGAGGGACAATCTCCTCCTGTACCAGTCAGATCTGATTTGACGGTACACTCACACAAAAATAATAATAATAATAAAAAAAAAAATTTTTTTTTAAAAAAAAGAATAGAAGCTGAAGAAGGCAAGGACGTTCCCTCAAGGTTGACAAAGAAATAAAGTCTTATCCTAGAGACAGAACCAGGAATTTGACACAACCTCGCTTGTAGAAAATGAAGATGACATGAAGTGCTTACTATATACTACAACCTTCAAGACAGATTATAATTCAACATCAAGAAAACAAAAATTCTCAAAACTGTAACAAGTGAACATCATGATAAATGGAGCAACAACTGAAATTGTCAAGACTTTAATTTTACTTGGATACAAAATGTACACGATGATCACGGCAATCAAGAAATCAAAAGGTAGGTGTGTACTCGGGAAATCGAGGACCACTTGAAAAGACTTAAGAGCAAGTGTATTAAAGACTCAAGTACACCTGGCACAAATACCACAGTATTTTCAGCTGCTTAATAAATATGTTGAAATTGGACAATGAATAAGAAAGTCTAAAAAAGAATTTACGTCTTTGAAATGTGGTCTTGGGGGAAAGTACTGAACATACCATACACTGACAAAAGAACAAATCTATTTTGAAGAATGTGCTGCCAGGGTGCTCCTTAGAGGCAAGGATAGTGAAACTCCATCTCCCATACGTTGAGCATGGGACGTGATGTCAGGAGGTATCAGTCCTTGGAATAAGACATTATGCACAGAAGAGTAGATGTCAAAGAAAGAGAAAAATACCTTCAACAAGATGGAATAAGTCAGAGACTGCATCAATGGGCCTGAGTTTGGTCGGAAAAGGTTAGGCCAGGTTTTAATCTGTTGTTAATAATTATGAGTTATAGTTTACTCAAGAGCACTGAACAACAGTAACAAAGAAAATAAATTCCCTTTTATAAAAGCCAAAATGCACATATACACCCCAAAAACATGTGTCTTTTAAATACCACAATCATATGCATCACAGCCATGAGAACCTGTCAAGAATTGTCTATTACCTGGATAAAATGGATTGATATGATAACCGGGGCAACGGAGGCAAGTGTGTCAGTAAGACTGGCTCAGGACAGGGCAGTCTTCAGAGCATCATTGGCTCATAGGGTAGCTATGAGTCACAGGTGACTTGAAGGCACATAACAACATGGTTGATGGAGAGATGCTGATCTCCACTGTCCATCTTACACTCAACTCCTCACTCTAGATCTTCACTGTGGTTTTATTTTTTTCTTGTTTTGATTGTCAAGAACACTGATCTGATTTCATATTAATGTATATAAGGCATGAAGTAAAACAATAAATTTTAAAAACATATTTCAAAACCTATGTCTCTATTAAAGTACTAGAGAAGAACTAGGGGTATTTCACAACCAAAGAAAATGGTCCAATTTATTGAGAACAGAATTCCCAGGCCAACTTGAAAAGGAGTAAGTGATTTACAACACCTCTTGGTCAGTATTACTTGATCTCAGGTTCTGACCTTAGGTATAGTCTGATTTTTTCATGTCAATATTCCCATATACCAGCATATATCCCACAATCATCAGATCAGTTCCAACGCATCACAATCCTCCATTAGGTTTCCAAAAGTATAAATCTTTTATAAGAGGAAACTGCTCATCTTTCTCCAGCTGGTACATTCCAACTGTCAATCTGCCAGTTGGCAGGCTGGTTCCTTTTAATCTTATAAAACTCCCCTAGAACTAGAAATTACCAAATACCCTAACTGTCCTAATGAGCATCGCACTAATTCCTACTAGATACTTGTGGATGACTGATCTATAGGCAACTCTAACTAATTATAACCCAAACTACACTCATTCTTTCTCCTCCAAGTCTCTGTCATACATTGTATGACCAGATTAAATAGGTTAATGTGTATGTTTCAGAAGAAAGAGCCACAGGAAGCAAGGAAAATGCATTTGCCTTTTAAAATCATAATAGTGAGGGGAGCTCTGGTGGCCTAGTGGCAAGAAGCTGCACTGCAATCCCAGAGACGCATGGTTCGAATCCACCAGATGCTCTGCCGGCAAAGGAGGAACAATCTCCTCCTGTACCAGTAAGATCTGATCTGACGGTACACAGACACACATACACAAAATAATTTAAAAAAATTTTTAAAAAATCATAATAGGGGAGCTCTGGTGGCCTAGTGGCAAAAAGCTGCACTGCAATCCCAGAGGAACACGGTTCGAATCCACCAGACGCTCTGCCGGAGAAGGAGGTGCAATATCCTCCTGTACCAGTCAGATCTGATTTGACGGTACACGCACACAAAATTTAAAAAAAAAAAAAAATCATAATAGTGATAAAGACAAGGGAGCTCTGGTGGCCTAATGGCAAAAAGCTGTGCTGCAATCCTGAAGGCTCAAGGTTCAAATCCACCAGATACTCCACTGGAGAAGGACGGGCATATTGTACCAATCAGACCTGAGTACGGACACAAAAAAAAATAATAAAATAAAAAACAATGATGAAGATATCTTAAGGAGAACCAAGGACTTCTAAATAGATGAATCAAGAATGCATTCAAGGGAGCTCTGGTGGCCTAGTGGCAAGAAGGTGCACTGCAATCCCAGAGGTATGTGGTTCAAATCCAACAGATGCTCTGTTGGAGGAGGGGTAATGTCCTCCTGTACCAGTCAGATCTGATTTGGCCACACACACACACACACAAATAAATAAATAAAATAAAATAAGAATGCATTCAAGATGAATGCACTACTGTGTCTAAAGAAGAATGCCTTAATCAGAAATGGACTAGGAAAGCAATTAAAACAGCCGAAAATTAAGTTCTGCCAAAGGGTAAACCAACCATCTCTAAATTAGGCTAAGTGAAGTTGTCCCCATCCATTTGACTTTCCCTGATTCCAAGCTAACCAAGCCACCTGCTTATGATCTGACCTGGTAAAAGTCTACTACATATAAAAACAATATTCCAGACTATTTTACTAGGTAATTCAGAGCCCTTTAACGCTTGTTAGGGAGAAAATAAATAAGTAAAAAATTAGCTATCCCTATCAGAACAGAATATGTAAATCGCGTAAAAGGCATCTGTCATAAATTGGCATTAAGTTGGCATTCTGGTTCTATGAATCAGTCTTATAAACCTGGCTTATCTGAGTTTAACTTTAGGATAAGAAGGTGTTGTCCCAAGAGTCTGCTGGCCAAATTAGTGTCTGATGGCCTCAACCAAGAGCCAGACTGTTGTTATTACGTACCGTCCTGTCAGAACTGACCCATAGCTGACCATCTAGTGGGTTTTCAAAGGCAGTTACTCATACAAATGGGCACTGCCCATCTTTCTCCTACAGAGCAACTAGTGGATTCAAACCTTATGCCTATGTGTTAGCAGCACAATTCCTTACCACTAAGCCCCCTAAGGCACCAGGCTAGGATGATGGTAAATTGCACTATTTAACAGGGCAGCCACTGCTATTTAAATTCAGTAAAATTAAAAATTCAGTTTCTATTTTAAAACCGTCACATATACCAGCGGTCATAAGTACCATACAAACAACATTGACACTGAACATTTTCATCATTACAAAAAGTTCTACAGGGCAACTGTTCTCAAGGGTAACTAGCACTGATGCTTCTTGAAAAACTGTCAGTCCTAGAGGATAAACACAGACACTGAAGCAAGGTTACAACATGCCCAAAACATGAGACAATGTTTCATCACTTCTGTCTTTAAGGAGAAACCTGGTTGTACTTTCTCCAAAACAAATTTGTTCTATAGTACTCCAGAGGATATTCAATACTTTTTGTTACCACCTCAATTCAAAGGCATCAATTCTTCTTCCTCAACTTTTCACTGTCCAACTTTCGGATACAGAAGAAGCAATTGAAAATCATAGCTTAATGCAATCCCGAAGGCAGGCAGTTCAAATCCACCAGATGCTCCACTGGAGAAGGGGCAATTCCCTCCTTTGCCAGTTAGGTCCACTTCAATGGTACACAACAACAACAACAACAAAATCATAGCTTAGATCAGATGCATCAGTCTTTAAATTTGCTCTTTAGCACTTCCAAAATTTCTGTCCCTCTACTATATTGTACACAACATGGGAAGCTGCATTACTAACACAAGGGCAGCAGCTCTCATGAAGTTCAAAAACACTAGCATCTATGAGAAAAAGACGAGCAAGTTCTTTTAGTGCAATGCCCAGCTTCCAAAGTCCAACAGAAAATCAGCTAAGAACCAGTTTCAACTTGATGGCAATGAGTGAGTGAGTGAGTGAGTGACTACACTAAATGGTAAATGTGTTAAGGCACTTTGCTACCAAAATTGGTGATTCAAGTCACTCAGAGGTATTGTGAAGAAAAAGGTCACGTGATCTATGGTCAAGCTGCACTGCACTACTGAAGGCATGTGGTTCAAATCCACAAGATGCTCCACTGGATGAGGGGCAATTCCTCCTGTGCCAGTCTGTACATAACAAAAAAACTAATGTAAGCTGCACTGGGAAAAATCTGCTGTCAAATATCTCTCCAAAGAGCTGAAGGGTAATGATGTCAATTTAAAACTAGGGTGTGCCTAACCTAGGCTATTGCATTTTCAACTTCCTATGCATGTGAAAGTTAGACAATGAATAAAGATGACAGAAGAATTGATTATTTTGAATGAATTATAGTGCTGGAGAAGGGTACTGACTAGACTGCCAAAAGAATAAACAAGTCTGTTTTGGAGGAAATGCAATCTGGGTGCTTTTTAGAGGTTGGTGAAATTTCATCTCATAATCAATGTACATGTAGAAGGGACCAATCCCTGGAAAAGGACAGCATGCTGGGCAAAGTGGAGGGTCAGTGGAGAGGAGGATCCTTAGCAAGACACAGTGACTTTAACAATGGGCTGGTATATCAGAGATAGGGAGGATGGCACAGGATAGAGCAGGGTTCAGATCTGTTGTTTTCGTTGTATTGTTTCTATACTATGAGTCATATAGTCAAGTAGACAGTACCTAACAACAACAATGAAAGCTATAGCCTATTAAACAGAATTTGATACTTGCAAGAGAAAAATTAGAATTTAATAAAGTGACATTTTAAAGTAGATGAAAAAAGATTGTGAACAATCCCATTTTGAAAACCTTGCCACTGTTGCTGCTGGCTGCTAAATGAAAAGTCAGTATTTCAAGCTCACTAGTTTGTTTCCATAAAGATTTACAGCCTTGGACACATGATTTGTTTTGTCATACAGGGTTCCCATGACTCAGAATCACTTCAATGGCAGTGGGATTTGTTTTCTGCCACCAATACCACCATCATTACCCAAAAGTCCTTCAGATAGTATGAAAATCATTTTCAAAATTAAGGTTAAAGGGAATGGCTAATATAGAGATAAACTAAATATCAAATAAAAATCATTTTGTCAGAGTTCCTTTGGATGAAAGATTGGCAGGGTGGACATAAAGTCTACATTAGGAGCTACTGAATATTTAAATAATCAATATATACAAAGTAGGAACTGAGAAAATAATTTTGAGTTCACCATAACAAATGATACTTCTCTAGAGTAAAAAGTACACTTGGCATTTAAATACATTGCCTCTGCTGTGCTTCTTAAATTATCTTTATGTCTCCTTGATAAACAGAAAAGCTTTTCTGGGTTTTAAGCATCCAGAGTACCACACACGACCATACATACGATGGCAATTAACAGCCCAGTATCTCTGTGTAGAAATCAACTTTAGTAAACTGTACTATGCTCATCCCAGAACACTTGATCGTGCTAATGAGAAACCTATACTTGGATCAGGAGGCAGTCGTCAGAACAGAGCAAGGAAACACTGCATGGTTCAAAACTGAGAAGGGTGTAAGCCAGGTATGTGTCCTATCTCCATATCTTTTCAATCTATATGCAGAACAGATTATCCAAGAGGCTGGGCTGTATAAGGAGAAGTGTGGCATCAGGACTGGCGGAAGATTCATCAACCATCTGCGTTATGCAGATGACACAATCCTGCTTGCTGAAACTGAGGAGGACCTGAAGCGCTTGCTGCAGAAGGTCAAGAAATGCAGTCTTCAGTATGAATTGAGGCTCCATATCAAGAAGACAAAGATTGTTTACAGCTTTAGTTTGCTTGGTTCCACAGTCAACACTCTTGGTACTAGCAGCCAGGAAATTAAAAGATGTATTGTGATGGAAAAGTCTGCTGTTAGGGACCTCTCCAAAGTACTGAAGAACAATGGTGTTACTCTGGAAACTAAGGTGTGCCTGACACATGCCCCAGTCTTTGCCATCACTTGCTATGCATCAGAGAGCTGGACAATGACTAGGGACGATAAAAGGAGAAATGATGCCTTTGAGCTGTAATGCTGGAGAAGGGTATTGAATATACCATGGACTGCTAAGAAAACAAACAAGTTCATCCTGGAGAGGGTTAAACCGGGCTGCTTCTGG
>NW_006399783.1:12078625-12103016 GCF_000299155.1 Elephantulus edwardii
CCTCAATAAGGTGGATAAATTCAGTGACTGGGGTAATGGGGGTAAGTGTGTCAGAGACAGTAAGATTGGCACAGGACAGAGCAGGGTTTAGGCTGTTGTACACAAGGTCACTATGAGTCGCAGGCAACTTGATGGCACATAACAACAACAACTATGCTCTTGCAAACAGACTAACACTTGCAGCTTAAAGCTTGACTCTGTCACTTGCTAGCTGTATGACCCTGGGCTTATACTTACTTAATGCTTCATTAGGGAGCTCCAATGACTTAGTGGTAAGGAGCTACACTGCCAATCCAAAGGCATGTGGTTCAAACCAACAAGCTGCTCCATGGGAGAAGGATGAGTATTCTCCTCTTGTATGATTTACTGCTGCTGAAAACTCACTGGAGGATCAGTTAAGAGTCAGTTCCAACTCAAAGACATATCAAAACAATTCTTCACTGTACTTAAATACAAGCATTTTATCAAAATATGAAAAATACAAAGTGCATCAAATCAAACTCAAAAGTCGTATTTTAAAAAAGAAAATACTCTTGACAGTGCCTACCATGTGAGGCTGAAACATAACAACTGCGTTATTTCTCCTATTTGGTTATGAGATAACCAAATAAAAAACCCCACTGTTCAAGTTGATTCTGACTCATGCTGATCCTGCAAGATAGAGTAGAAGGTCCTAGTGAATTTCCTAGGCTGTAATCTGGGCAAGCAGTCTGCCACATCTTTCTCTCTTATAAAATTAATCTGCAGTCTAGTGGGTTCAAACCTACCAACCATTTTAGATTAACCGCTGTGCCACCAGGGAATCTAGTGGCTGCCATCCAAAAAGACTCACTGTCAAGAGTCCACTTTGACTCACAGTGAGTACAAAACACAGGCGAAATGACCCACCGTTTCCAAGGCTGTAAAATTTTTAGAAGTCAACTGTCACATCTTTCTCCCTCTGAACATGTCGGTGGATTCGAACAACCAATCTTTCAGCAAATAAGCATTTTAACCATTGCACTACCAGGGTTCCTTGTGCCAACCATAGCAACTGGCAACTACTAGATACTTAAACAGTCATTACAAATAGGAACTACATAGGAATAAGGAAAGAATAATAATTGGTGCCTTTGAATTGTGGTACTGGCAAAGAGTTCTGATTATGCCATGAACTGCCAAGAGAACAAACAAGTCTGTCTTGGAGAAAATGCAACCAGATGTTCCTTAGAGGCAAGGATAGTGATAACTTGGTCTCGTTTACTTTGGGTATATTTTCAGGAGGAACGAGAGGCATCAAACTGGGAAAAGTATAAAGTTAGTGATAAAGAGAGGAAGACCCTCAATAAGATAGATTTTCACAGTGAATATCACAATGGCCTTGGACAATTGACAAGGGCAAGGTTCAGATCTGTGTTTCAAAGGGTCACTATGAGTCCCAGTCAATTTGATGACACCAAACAACAGAAATTCTTCCCACAAGTCCCAAGACTATATAAGCTGTACATGATAGCTACCAAAATATTTGGCCAGATATATGCCATAAATCATGTGATAATACCTCAAAATTACTGTTTGTTTTCTATACTCTATAAGCTATGCCCGAAACAAAGTATCTTTATTATACTCTCAGATTATAAACCATTGGTAACTACAATAAAAATAACTACACTTCTTACAGTGAAACAAAGTTTCTACTAGCAATTCTGCCATAATGTGCCTTCAAATCCAAGCCAGGCACAAACAGAAGATTTCTTCCTTTTCTTAACGTATTAACAGAAAAAGTAAAGAATTTAATAGATTCTTTAAGCAAATTATGTTCCACAAAACAAGGTAAGTGCTTACCTGGAAAATATTTTGTACTTCAGATCTACCAATCCAGAATGAATGGGGGCATTCCCTTTCAGACTAGTCTGAGAAAAGACAGCAGTCAAGCATCTTCCAAGAGTCTTTCCATTTACTGTATCCAGCTTTCTTCAACAAAATCCGAAACATGCACTTCGGTAACTGTTGAAAGACAGAAAGCAATCCATACACCCACCATGGCACCAGTGGCATAAAAAGCCACCAAGATATGGAATAGTCAATAGAGAGGTGGATCTGATGCACAGAAAAGTTAACTCCTAAAATATAAAAGGTTTTGGCAATATTAAAAACAAAACAAAACACCAAAGCATGCCTAATACTAATATTTACTCATGACAAATCCTATTAAGCCAGGTAAAAAAAATCACCCTATCATTCATAGAAATCATTTCAGACCATTCAATTACAATGAAATTCTTTATTCTTTTTATAACACAGCACAATTATCACAAAGTTTGTCAGCTAAAATTAATGATAGACCAACACCAAACTCACCGCTATCAACGTGGATTGTGAATCACAGCCTTCAGGACAGAGTAGAACTGCCTCATAGGGTTTCCTAGGTTGACAATCTTTGCAGAGGAAGACTGCTACATCTTTCACCCAAGAAGTTGGTTCAAGGTGCATTGGTTCAAATTCTAATCGTTTTAGCTAGGAGTCAAGCACTTTATCTACCATGTGACCACACTCTTCAATATGACAGGTATCAAAAAAAGTTAGGGTTTAGCGGGAAGAGCTGCACTGTCAACCCAAAGATAAAGGGTTCAAAAGCACCAGCTGCTCTGTGAAAGATGGGCATTCTCCTTCCGTGTGATAAGTCTCTGCATTATGCAGATGTCACAACCATGCATGCTGAAACTGAGGAGGACTTGAAGTGCTTGCTACAGAGGGTCTTCAAGGAGTGCAGTCTTCAGTGTGGATTGAGGCTCAATATCAAGAAGACAAAGATTCTCACCACTGGGCCAACTGGCAGCATCAGGATAGATGGTAAAGAGACTGAGATTGTTCACAGTTTTAGTTTGCTTGGCTCCACAGTCAACACTCTTGGTACTAGCAGCCAGGAAATTAAAAAACGTATTGGATGGGAAAGCCTGCGGTTAGAGACCTTTCTAAAGTACTGAAGTGCAACAATGTCAGTCTGGAGACTAAGGTGTGCCTATTACATGCCATGGTCTTTGCAATCACCTGCTATGCATCAGAGAGCAATGACTAGGGATGGCAGAAGAAGAATTGATGCCTTTGAGCTGTGGTGCCCAGAGTATTCAATATGTCATGGACTGCTAAGAAAACAAACAGATTTGTCCTCGAGAGGGTGAAGCCAGGCTGCTCCTTAGAAGTAAAGATTCTGAAGCTTCATCTGACATACTTTGGACACGTTGCAAGGAGGGACCAGTCCTTGGAGAGGGACATCATTCATGCTTGGGAGGGGGGAGGGACAGCTCAGGAGAGAAAGACCCTCTATGAGATGGACTGATTCAGTGACTGGGGTAATGGGGGTAGGTGTGTCAGAGATAGTGAGACTGGCACTGGATAGGGCAGAGTTTAGGGCTGTTGTACATAGGGTCGCTAAGAGTCGCAGGCAACTTGATAGCAAATAACAACAACAAAGATCTGCTGGAGGGTCAGATATGAGTCAGAACAACAAGTAAAGGTATTTATTTAAGCACCTAAGAACCAAAAACAACTGGAACAGCACATCAGCAGAGAAATGCCAGAAGTCCAGGCTGGGTTTAGAAGGGGTCGTGTGGTACTAGGGGATATTGTAGCTAATGTTAGATGGATCTTAGCTGAAAGCAGGGAATACCAGAGGAATGTATTATCTGTGCTTCATTGATTATGCAAAGGCATTTGACTGTGTGGACCATAACAAACTGTGGCTGACTCTGAGAAGAATGGGAATCCCAGAACACTTGATCGTGCTAATGAGAAACCTACACTTGGACCAAGAGGCAGTCGTCAGAACAAAGCAAGGAAACACTGCATGGTTCAAAATTGGGAAGGGCATACGCCAGGGATGTGTCCTGTCTCCATACCTTTTCAACCTTTTTGCAGAACAGATTATCCGGGAGGCTAGGCTCTATGAGGAGAAGTGTGACATCAGGATTGGTGGAAGATCTATCAACTATCTGCGTTCTGCAGATGATACAACCCTGCTTGCTGAAACTGAGGACTTGAAGTGCTTGCTGCAGAGGGTCAAGGACTGCAGCCTTCAATATGGATTGAGGCTCAATATCAAGAAGACAAAGATTCTTACCACTGGACCAAATGGCAGCATCAGGATGGATGGTAAAGAGATTGAGATTGTTAACAACTTTAGTCTGCTTGGCTCCACAGTCAACACTGGCACCAGTAGCCAGGAAATTAAAAGACGTATTGAGATGGGAAAGTCTGCTGTTAGGGACCTCTCCAGGGTACTAAAGAGCAATGGTGTCACTCTGGAGACTAAGGTGCCTCTGATACAGGCTATGGTCTTTGCAATCACTTGTTATGCATCAGAGAGTTGGACAATGACTAGGGAGGATAGGAGGAGAATTGATGCCTTTAAGCTGTGGTGCTGGAGAAGAGTATTGAATGTACCATGGAATGCTAAGAAAACAAACAGATTCATCCTAGAGAGAGTTAAAGCGGGTGGCTCCTTGGAGGCAAGGATTCTGGGGCTTCGTGTGACATTCTGGCCATGTAGTAAGGAGGGACCAGTCCTTGGAGAGGGATATCATGCTTAGGAGGGTGGAGGGACAGCGCAGGAGGGGAAGACCCTCCATGAGAAGATTCAGTGACTGGGGTAATCGGGATGGGTTTGTCAGAGGCAGTGCGATTGGCACAGGACAGAGAAGGGTTTAGGGCTGTTGTACATGGGGTCGCTATGAGTCGCAAGCGACTCAACAGCACATAACAAGAAGAAGAAATATTTCCATTTGTTATAAATCAGACATCAAATAGACATTGCCCAAGACCTATACCAGAGTTTGAAATAACACTTTAAACACATAAGTCAAAAGCAAATTTCTGATCCACTAAAGACCCATCCCTTCCAATAGCCAGTCATTGCCTAGCTAGGCAAAACAATACAATTTAGTAAGTGGAATCTTTAAATACATAAACTCAGTTCAAATTCTAACAATGTTATTTCTCTACCAAACCCTTTTCACTTCAAATTCTAAGAAAAATTTATGGGTCAGAGAAAAAAGTATTCAATGACAAAGGATGACACAGATAAAAATTTTAAAATCAAGACTGTAAAACTGCACATTAATTTCCTCACCTCATCTATTTCCTCAATTGGTGCCCTGTTTACAAAACGCTCCTAGAGTAAAGTTACCACTGAGCCAGGCCTTTTATATCCGTGAGAAGAAAGAAGTAACTTGCTAAAAATCCATATATACTACCCATGTAAAGCCCATGTTCTTTTCTCAGTTCACTATTACCTCCTAAATCCAAACACCAGAAAGACTATAATTCTCTGGAACAGAAGAAACACAGCTTCACTCTCAAATGTCCTAACTTAGGATCAAAATGGAAAACTGTAAATATACAGGTATAAGTATTTCCGCCTACCTGAACTAAAACAAAACCACCGGGTCTACCTTCCTAAATCTTGTCACTCAGTGACATCCACTTCCTAAACAACATGTCTCTTTAAACTCTATGAGCTTTGATAAACGCTGATAGTTATGAAAGGCTTTAGGCCTTTTGTTTTTAAGAGTGGCTATAAGTCATGCTCTACTGGAGGCAATCAACAACAACATAAACAAAGAATTTTAAAACTAATCAAATTATTCTAACATTCCAAGATTTCCTAATTAATAATAACTAGTATCAGGACTTCATTCTTCCTCTCTTCTATGTCTTTCTCTGAGCTTCTCAAGTACATGATGTTCAGAAGTTAAATTAGCATTCAAAATTAAAATACTAATTTTTCACAATGTAAGCAATACAACTGAAGCAGTCAAAATACCAGTCTATGAGAAATGTTTTAATGTGCAAACCTTAAAAGGAGATCACAGAAGTTACATTTAAAGGTAATAATGAGTGTTCCAAGATTTTTTTTATTAAGTGTTATTACTGTAACTAACATCTAAAAACAAAGTGGAGGCGAGCTCTGGTGGCCTAGTGGCAAGACGCTGCACTACAATCCCAGAGGTGTGCGGTTCAAATCCACCAGATGCTTTGCTAGAAAAGGAGGAACAATCTCCTCCTGTACCAGTCAAATCTGATTTGACGGTACACACACACACACACACACACACACACAATTTTAGTAAGAATAGCTAGGGAGCTAAAGCTAACTGCTAATGCAATACTCTGCTTTTAAAGCATAGCTTAACTCTTAAAACTAAAATGTAAAAGGGGGGGGGAACACCAACCTACTCCTTGACTACTGAACTAATAATTTCCTTCCTCTGCACTGCTGCTGCCATTGTCACCCACTAGTCATTGCAATCCCCTGAACAATCAAATAAAACACTGCCCAATCCTGTACTCTTCCCCATTATCAGTTACGGATCCAAACATTGTAACCCAAAACTTAACAGGGTGTTGTTGTTAAGTGTCATCACCTTATAGACAACTCATAGCAACCCTATGAATGAAACACCTGAACCCTCTTGTGCAACTATCATTACATAACAGGGTATTTGCTTCAAATTTTAAGCAACAGATAGCCCATCCTTTCTTCCTAGTCCGTCTTGGTCTGAAAGTTCCACTGAAATCTGCTCAGCATTGTAACAGGTGGTGGCTGCACATGAGGTTAAGAGGCTAAGACTGAAGCCCAATCTCCTACATGGAAGGCAATAACTCTACCACTGAAGAACAGTAGGTTTCATTTCCCCCTTCTCTTCAAATTCACGTATACTTCAGCAGCAGGCTAGAGAGTAATAGATGACTAGTGTCAAGGCTGAGTCCTTCCTCCTCTCTGCCTTTCTGTGAGTTTCCTGAGCAGTCATTTCACAAAATAAAATAAACATATTTTTTTAGTTTCCAAAACTGGTTAAATGTTCTCAATTTTAACTCTCAAAAACAACAAAAAAAATTACTCAAAGTAGAACCCTCCTTTGATTTTTCTTTGCCTTTTGTGGATCAAATGTGCTTTATTCGAGAATAGCTTCATTCATTATAATGATATTTGCACATCTCTTTACTCATAAGCAGAGACTATTATTTCCATTTGTCATGTTATATCCCCCTGTTTCTAGTTCACAGCTTTCCATTCGGTAAAGGTCTTCATTACTGACTAATCCTGACACGGAATTTAAAACGGCTTACTGCTGACATCACAGAACTCTGTAATCTTTGTGTTTCGTTCAAACAAAAAATACTATACAGGTTAGAGACACCCTACTGGATTGTCAGGTCTTCCTGGTCTGTCTCTCATTTGCCTACAAAGATGAACTTCCTGTTAAGCAACTGTGAACAGCAGAAATTTAACAGAGGGTAACATTCTTGACCAACAGGTTTTTTCCCCCTTTGTCAACTGATTCAACGAAAATATTAACAGCGCAGAAGGAAATCTTGTATTGATACTTACAAGCTATTCTGTTAATACTCAAAATCAGCTTTGTCACAATAAGGGATTCAAAAATCATAACCTCCCAAACAGATCAAATCTAAATCACAATCCTCACTGCCAATATTAACTAATCACTAATCTATTCCTACCAGGATACTGCACTTCTAACAAGGCATAGGTCTAAATTGGTAGTCCATCGTCACTGTAACATTTTCCAAGACAGTATTGATTCTCTATTATTTCATCATTATTTCCCCCAAATATGACTTATTAAATATATCACTAAAAGCAACTGAACTATAAGCCTCTAACTAACATTCCAACAACTCAGGAGAAGAAGAAAAAAAATGAAAATCTGATGCTTTATATATATGGTCCCTGAACTTGGCGGAGTTCAAATAGCAAGCACTTCTTGCTGAGAGACAAAGTCTCTCTGCAAGATACTTTCACAATCCTCTCACATAATCAACAACCTGGAATAGTACTATGTTTGCTTCTTTTTATAGATAATAAAACCATACTAAAGAAGATTAATTTCCCTAATCACACAGCTAACTTGTGACAGAGCTGAGATATAAACTGTAAAGCTCAAGCCTTTTCTGCTAAATCATCTTTTCCAAGGCCACAGAACCCTTAGAATCATTTGGCAAATTCAAATCAATAGCTCCAAAAGGAATTGTTTCCTAAATTAATCACCCACTACAATATAATTTAATATGTATTTATGTATGTATGTAAAAGTCAGCAGATAGGGGAGCTCTGGTGGCCTAGTGGCAAGAAGGTGCAACTACAATCCCAGAGGTGCACAGTTCAAATCCACCAGATGCTCTGCTAGGGAAGGAGGGGCAATCTCCTCCTGTACCGGTCAGATCTGATTTGACGGTACACTCACACAAAAATAATAAAGTAAAAAAAAAAAAAAAAGTCAGCAGATGGTTAAAATGCGTTTGAATATCTTGTCTTGTATGCTATGTACCACTTCTCCCTCACCAATCTTTCTCTACTCATCTCAGCTGCCTCCCTGTCTTAAAATACTCAAGAGTAAAATCTTAAAAGGGTCACCACAGAAAAACAAAACTTAACAACCAAGCACGGTGAGTTTCTAACTCATAGGGACCTTCCCTTCCCTTGGGTTTCTGAGGTGTGACTGACTCTACAGGAAGAGATGGTACATCATTCTAAGTAAAGGCTGGTGGATTCCAACCACTGACAGGTCACAGAACAGATAATACAGCAGGCCATACAGCATTCTGAAAAGAATCCCATCTATACTCAATCCATAATATCTACTGACCACCCATACATTGTGAAGGAGTGAAATGGCTATCAGACTGGACCTCCTGAAGGTAAGCTTAGATATGATCACAGCTTTTATAATATACAGAAAAGTCTTGCAAGTCCCACAAAAAATTATAGGCTCAGAGTCCAGTTATCAGACAATTATGAGGGTTAGGAGTATAAGTTTTCAGATAAAGAAAATGGCTAAAACAGAGCCAGTAGAAAACCATGTCTAAAAACAACAGGAAAATTCAACTCAGTATTTTCTGAACACTTACTATAAGGGACTGTGTAACACTTGTGTGTCACAGGAAGAGTAGTAAGACACAAACACTTCACTCAAGAGTTCATCATTTAATTAGGAAGACAAGCAGGTAACTAGAATAGAAACCCAGTATGTTAAATGCCAAAAGAGAAGTACGGAAGTGCCAGAATAGCATTCATTTAACAATAATCACATAAGCAGTACTTCAGATATACATCAATATGCTATCTGTTGCAAGACAAAAAGACATCAAAAGAAATAGCATCTGATTTGTTTTGAACTTGGAAAGGACTTTATTGGGCAGTGATAAAGAACTGAGCTCTTGCTTAAGGCACTTTGGCCAGGGAGCCAACCAGTTAGATTCCTCTGGTAAATATCAGTAGTAGCCTTCAATAAACAGTCTCAGCCAATGGTGGCAAAAGAACAGGAACAGAACCATGGTCCTAAATACTTCTGGAATATAAGGGAAGAAAGTGGAGAAAGAATATAGCTGTTGCCCCCAGGCCTGATCACTCCTGGAGAAGCCTGATACCATCTAAGCCAGCCAGATTTAAAAAAAAAAAAAAAACAGACCAGACAATGGATCCAGATAAGGGTAAGTCCCTGATCACAAAAGCCCAAACCCAAGTTAATTAACAGCTCCAAATTCCAAGCAAAATATCATCTTCCCTAGTCCTCCCTAAAACCCCTATAAAAAGAGACCATCCTTGACCACCATGCTTGACCTTCTCTGACCACACAATAAAGGCCTGTTCATTTTGGGGGACCAGTTTCTTTCTCTCTCTCCCTCTCAACTCTTTTTTTTTTTTTTATGCAGCAGAAAGTGGAAGGAAAAATCAGAGAGGGTGAAATTAGAATCGTAAGGTTTTAAAATGCTGGTTTTCCTTTGAAGTACAAATAGCACAACAGAAACTCAGATACAGGCACTATTCTGTGTTAATTACATAATAAGTTATTGATTTTCCGGTGCTAATTCTCTTGGTTTTCCAAATACAAACTACAAGAGTAGAGGGTCAAGAGTGCCAACAAACAACTGCATCCTTGGTCAAATCTGAAAGGACATCTAAACTATTCCAAAACCAGTTTGCACAGAATCATTTCTAATGGCTCTCCTATGTGGTACAGAGTAGGACTCAGTTCCGCAGGGCTTTCAAGGCTGTAAACTTTCAGAAGCACATCATCAGGCCTCTCTTCCAAGTCACATCTGGGTAAGTCCAAACTGCTAACTTTTCAGTTGGTCAAGTCCTAATCATCTGCACTACCCAGGGATTTCTACTCCAAAATTAGGGACAAATCACTGAGGCCCATAAACATGTGGGTGATTTTTTTCATTAAAAATATACCATTTACCCACTATCAAGCTGACTCCAAATTATGGCAATTCAAGTAGGGTAACAGAACTGCCCAAAGGTTAAGGTTTTCCAAGCAGCGTCATCTTTCTTTCAGAGTGGCTGGTAGGGTCAAACTACTGACCTTTTAATTAACACCTGTACCACTACATGTCTATTTAACATGCTTTTCATAAACTAACATACTAGTAAAGAGTGGTAGTAAAGAATTTCCTGAGGATTCATTAAATAATTCCACTCATTCAACTTAAAAATACAATGACAGGGGAGAGGAAAAGAAAATGTTCAATAACTTCACTTACAGTTTCTCATACCTCATTGGCCTTGTGATCTGCCTAGTTTCAACAGCTCTAAAGCTAGCATGTATACCACACTTACTAATAAGGTTTACTACATTTTTACCTATGTTCATTCAACAATAGGGTCACTTAGTGATAAAAACAGGAAGGGAAATGATTCATACAAGGCCACTGAGTAAAGAGAATAGCTCAACAACTAACAATAGAGTATAAACAGCACATTAATTGTGTAATGGCAGCTATGAGATGTGAGGTGTGGTTACACCCAGTGAGGGGCAGAATTGAATTCCTAAGCTTTTAACAGCAACTCCTGTTATCTTTTAACAGGAGTTAAGGACTAAGCATCTTCTCTTCAAGCAGCATTTGAGTGTTTCCTAGTGATGACTGTATAGATCAACTCATTTACCTGTTGTTGTTGTTATGTGCCTGCGACTCATAGCGACCCTATGACCCTATTTACCTACTTCAAAAATTAATACATCTGTGGCATATACATACAGGAGGTTCTCCTCATTTAAGTCCTGTGCACCAGATATGGCCTGGTGAATGCTGTATATTCAAAACAGCCTGCTATTTTACTTTCTCATTAATAATAAATCTGATTTAGTATAAATACCAGGACCACAAACCTGATAAAATATTGAGACTAATACAAGGTTATGAATGTTATTTGGTAGTTAAATTAGTCACCATCAACAATTACAAAGCCAGCTATCTCAATCAAAAGTTTATAGTCTTTCTTAAAGCCAGGACAGGGGAGAAGCATTCAAGGGCTCACAAACACCAAGAATAACAGATGGGGTATATTTTGGAGAATTATTGCATTATGTTTATCACTGGCTGTGCAAACCAATTTCCAAAAGTGCAAGGCGGGGGAAAGGTCAAGAGATGAAGATTAAGAAACAAGAGATTCAAAGCTTCCTCCTTTCAGTACTGGAAATCCTTTCGTTCTGGAATTTCAAATGGAAGTTACCTTGTTAACCATTACGTAGTGAACTGGTACAGGCAGCACAATCACAAATATTTGAGAACTGAGGCTGACTCATAAAATGTGGAAATATTTCAGGCTTTGTTGTTCTTTGCCTGTCAAGTCACAAGTAACTCATAGCTGACCCTCCAAGGGGGTTTCAGCAGGTATAAATCACAAAGATTACCCATCTTTGACCCTCGGAGTAACTGGCGGATGTGAACTACCCGCCTTTAACTTGGCAGCAGCACAACTCTACCAGAGCTCTACCACCACTTCACACTTTAGGATTTCAAAATACCATCAAGTTAACTCCTTGCCCTCCTCCTTCAATCATATTATTCTGAACCTAATCTAAAAATATCTTAGTCAGTAATAAAAATGTTGTTCCCAAAGTACAAGCCTGGCCATCCTGTCTACTCCCCTTAACACAGCTGCATAGCCACAGAGACTCTGAGAGATCAGCCATAAGTTCTGGGCTTAAACAGGAATGTCTGCTTCAGCATATCATCGTCAACCACAGAGGCTCATAGAAGATCCCACTTGACTCCTCAGACCTATGTGAGATCAGCAAATCCCAATTTCAGGCCCACTCCTAAAAGCTCACTCTGAGGAACTGTGTTTGGCATTTGGGTCCCCTTTCTGGTAATCACAAAATGGACAGAATTAAGAAAAACTTATCCAGGAGGGGAAACTGGACCAAGCAATTAACATCTCATATTAAACCTGAGGATGGCAACTATACTCCTGCTTAAGTAAATCTTCTATTAATCATTTAAAAACTAAATATTTTAACCTAGTTCTAGAAAATGCTATTAAAATACATTAAATATAAAAAGTCACATGGAATTAGATTTAAAGGCATTATCATTCTTACATTTGATCCTGGGCTTATGCAATCAGCAGTTAAAACACTTTATGCAAGACTAAAAAATAATACACTGTAGAGCTGTTTAAGTCATAATTGATATTCTTTCTCAGGGAATTTCAAAACACATAAAAAACAATTTTAAAATTGGTGATAACTACTAAACCCTTTGTTACATTGTTTTAATGTGACAAGTAAAAATTACAGTGTTTTAATCTGTAAAAGGATGAAATATTTTCAGTACAGAGACAAGTATTGGTACTATCATGCAATATCAAAACTTTTATGAGCAAAGGAAGAAAATAAATTTAAGAGCAGGATTTCTTTTTTTAAATTAAATACTCAAAACCAGTAAACTGGGTTTTACTACAGTTCTTTTGATTTCATAGAAAATAAAGACACTGCAGTTATTTAAGTGAATGGAAATGGAAACAGCTCAAAAGATCCAATTTCAAAGAGGCATCAAGTCCTATTTCTCAATATGAAGTATTCATTTATAAGTGCAAATACAATCTTAAGGCCTGTTCTATGCATGTAAACTCAATTAATTTATTTTGCCAGAATAATCCCCCACAAAAGTAACAGTATCAAAGACTGAATTAAGATAATTTGATAAATTATGTTGAAAAGTAAAAAAGTATTCAAATAATAGAACAAAACCCCAAAAATGTCATATTCTTTTGAAACATACACACACACACACACACACACACACACACACACACATATAACAACAAAACTCCAAACAAACCAAAAAAAACAAACACCAAAACTACTAAAGCTATTTGTTTCTCTAGTTTTCAATGATAGTGTGAAAGTCCAGTCCTGGGAATTATTCAAAGGATAGCAACTATTAAGCTACCTCTGCATTTATGATACTGTACTTTCACTTTATTTGGTTCTTCCATTTTGAAAACATTGATCTCAACTCCCCAGACACCATCATCCACCGAAATCATGTAGTTATCCAACAGACTTTCAGTGTCACCATTTATTATTTATAGCATTAAATGGGGGAAGTGGCTCTGATGTCACCGACCCTACCCAGTGGAATCACTGACTCAATAAACATTTCCACACTGAAGAAAATCTGACTAGGAAAACATTTTGCTGGGTTAAGTAGATTCTTTCATCTTGCCTCCCAACCCTGGGGTAGAAATTGTTACTGTATTAGTACAGATACAAAGAAACTGTCCAGTTTCCACAGGATAAAGCAATGGGCAAATCCATTTGCTAAAAGCCAAGACTTCCTCCCAACTCTCTAGAGCCCAGTTTAATTTCCCCAATGTTCAAATTGGTAGAGAATACCTGCCATGTTTTATTTTTTGCACTAAGTCATCTACCATCCTCCTCACTTTCACGAACCTCTCTCCATCGGTCTCGTTTTTAAAAGCCCCTTCCTGGCTGCAAATCTTAACGCAGAAGGAGGCTGGGGGGTATCCAGGTCAGGCAGTCTGGCTTGGCTGCCAATGGTTTCTAACAGAAAAGTGATCTCTTCCCCAGAGGCCAAGGATGCTCGCTCTCTCTTTCTTCTTTATTCTGTTTTAGAGAACAGAGTACTGAGAGAAATAAGGACGACCCTCTTCAGCTTTGGGAAACGTGGAGTTACAGGTTTTCTCCTCCACCGGGAGATGGAATGCAGAGTACCTGGGGCTTGCCTATGCAAACATCTCTCCCTGCCGAGAAGGAAACCCTTTGTCCGAGCACCCGGACACCACAGGGGCCCGGGAAAGAGGCCGCCTCGCCGTCACAGCCTCCCACCCCCACCCCACCCCGGCAGGGCCTACCCAGGCATCCCCAAGCTCCGGGCTGAAAAGTGGGGCTGAGCCCCTTCCAGGACGCCAAGACTGCAAGGGCCCCGATCATCCCCGCTGTACCCCGCCCGCTATCCCCTCGCTCGGCCAGAGAGGGGCTTGCGAGCGCGGTGCGGGCCTGAGCTACAAAAACAGAAAGGGGGAAAAAATAATCCCGTTCCAGGAAGAGAAAGAGATGCTAGTGAAAGTGGTGTTGGCTCAGGCCAGAGCATAAAAGAGCTGGAGGTGGCCCCGGAGATGGGCCCGGAGGCTGGACGGGAAAGAGGGGGTGAAAAGAGACAGGAGGGTACGGAGTGGGCCGGGCCAGGGCCGGCCGTAGATCACCAGGGATCAGGGGAGCCGCGCCGGGCCCCAGGCCAGGGAAGGCGGGAGGCCCAGGTAGGGGCCAAGGCGGCGTGGAAGGGCCAGGGCCAGGCCAGCGCCGGACGGTGAGGTGGGCAGGCCCGCCCTACGGACGGACGGATGGACGGAAGAACAGACAGTCCAGCGGGCCGCACTCACCATAAGCTCGATGGTCTTGTCCTCAATTACCGAGTCGGGCTCCATGGCGGCCCCGGCGGCCCCGCCTCGCTCTCCCCGCGCAGCAGCGAACGGCTCCCGGCGGTGGAGGCGACGGCGGAGGCGGCGGAGGCGGAGGCGGCTCTCGCACCCACTCTAGCTGCCAGCCCGCCTGGGCCGCCGGCAGCTCCGCCCTCCCCCTCGGCGAACGCAATACGCAGAGCGGGAACTACAGTTCCCAGCAGGCGTCGCGGCTCCCGCAGAGCGTTGTGGGAATGGGAGGTTGACACCAAGTCTCTTTCTCTCCTCCTGGGAACCCGAAGCTAAATTCTGGACTGAAAGCATCACTGGACTGTGAATATGGGCTGTACAAACCTCAAGAATTAAGACATTCCTCAGGGAAAGATCTCGGGAGCGCCACAACTACATGTCCCAGAAAGCCCTGCGCGCAGACTCCTCTTCCGGCAAGTTTGTTCCAACTTCCTGACAGCCCAAAGCGGCTCAGACCCGGGCGGAAACTCTGGGGGTAACTCTTTACAGATCAGAGATCCTTTCGGCCCTGCTGGTTTCCGTACATGCGCAGTCAGTGGCCGCAGAGCCGGCCGCTGCCTTCGGATAGAGTTCCGTTGTGTCTACGAGTAGCAGGGGCAGCTGTTGGAGACAGGTGGATTCTAGAATAGGTTTAGGAACAGAAGGTTGTGAGGCTCAGGTAGGGCAAGGGACCAGTCTGCGAGAGAAATTCATGCAACAGAGGATGCAGCAAGACGGTGGGCATCCTTGGAGTAAGGAGATTCAGTTGGAGAAGAGGGAGGTCGTGGATGAGTGTTGTGGTACCAGAATAGAAAGAAGAAAGCGAAGCAGCGTACATTGACCTTTTTGTTCCAAAAAGAATGTTTAAGCATGCAGGTTCTGTTACTGAACGCAAGGGGTTCTTTCCATAGTCAATTGCCAATAAGACAAAGGGATTGCAGTATCCATAAGCACTTTATTACAGATCTGTGGACAGCAGGTCGGCCTCAAAGACTGCCTCCCTGACTGGGAGAGGTTATCAGGCTTTTATACTAGGGTGACTCGCCAACTTACTTAACAATAAAGTTGTTAGTAAAATCAAAGAATTTTTATATCTGAAAGAAAATCATTCACACCCAGATACTCCCCCTGGCAAACAGGCAGCTTAAGTTACAATTTACATATGATTGGGGAAAACAGCTTCAAAGAGTTAACAGCCAATCTAGGAGATGCATCTCCTGATAAACACTGATTAAAGAAAGGACACTGAGAATTCTAAAGGAATTAGCATTTCAGGCTGGAGAAAACTGATGCGAAATTTCTAACTGTAGGTCCATACTTGATACATACATATATAATTCTGAATTTATCAGTAGCACTCCATCAGTTCTGCTGATCACTATACAGTGGCAGTCAGCTCTGAAAATGACAGTGTGTTGTCAAGAAGTTTAGTTCTTGATAAGAGCAAATGGCATAGCATGCCTTACAGTATACAATGGCGATCAACTCTGAAAATGACAGCGCTTGTTTTCATGAAGCCTAATTCTTGGTAAGGGGAGACAGCTACTAACCAAACGACCTGAAAAGGTACACAGCTGGAGACACCTAGTGAACTCGTCCTCCTATACCATGTGACAGACCAGACCAAGTTCACTAGGTGTCTCCAGATGTGTACTTTTCAGGTCATTTGGTTAGTAGCTGTCTCTCCTTACCAAGAAGCAATAAGAAAGATCATAGAATTAGAAAGTTAATGCCGCTTGCTTTGTTAATTTCAGACACCTTTCCTCTATGACCTTTGGGATCTTTGTTAATAAAATGAGAGCTTAGAATAACTGATCTGTTTCACTTTTCTATGGATTAAAATAAAAACCAGTTGCCATGAAGTGTCTTCAGATTCAAGGCAACCCTATATGTATCAGAGTAGAACTTTGATCAGTGGAGTTTCTCTGGACTGCTTTTCAGAGAGATAGCATCAGGATTTTCTTCTGAAGTGCCTCTGAGTGGACATGAATCACCAACTTTCCATTAGAAACAGAACCCATTAAGAGGAGGAATTCTTAGTTAAAATAACAATGGTTTACTGTTTCTTCAGTGTCAGTCCACCCTCTCCTTTGCCATCTTTCCACCTTTCCAAGTATGATGTCCCTCTCCAAGGAATAGCTTTAATGCAGACACAGTGACTGCTGCAATGGGCTTGAGTGTGTCAAAGATTGTGAGGATGACACAGGCTAGGACAGAGTTCATATATGTAGTTCATAGAATCACTGTGATTCAATGGCACCTAACAACAACAACATTCTTTGTTATAATTGTGTGGGTTGACCAGGCAACACTTTTATGTCATCAAATGTAACCTAAGGTTACTCATGTGCCTGTATTGCATTTGTCTGGAAACTCATTCAGAATATTTCCTAGTCTCAAGGGTTTCCCTTTTCAATCTGGCTGCTTTCCATTCTAGCTCAAACTTCTTTATTGGATGGTGACTTTCTACCAATAGGAAGCAAGTTCTAATGAGGAGGCTCATCACCTTGTTTGTACCACACTTGCTAATGCCACAGTGGCCAAAAAATGTCCTATCCCCAACTCCAGAGAGTACAAAATACTTTTACAAGGGTGTGAATGCAGAGAACCATGGTTTATTGGGGGCCAGCAAAGTAACAACCCAGCAAGACTTCCAAGGTCCCAGGACCTTAAGAACTAGAGTAGGAGTCACTCGATGGAAAAAAAAAACCCACCAAAATTTGTTCATTTATTTAATAAGGTAGCATATGACCAAGAATCATAGAAGAAATCCAAACTGAATTGAAGGCATTGGTGAAAAACAAGGCTCCAGGAATTGGCATAATAGAGATGTTTGACAAATGGACAGTTACATGGCCAACCAACTGAAAGATACATATATTTGTGCCCATTCAAAAGAAAAGTGATCCAACAAAATATAGGTATTATCAAACAACATCATTAATATTGTGCTGTTGTGTTGTTATGTGCCATCAACTTGTTTGTGACTTACAGTGACCCTATGTATTACACACAAAATTTTGCTGACAATAATTCAGAAGTAGTCACATCAACAGGTAACTTCCAGACACTCAAGTCAAATGTGGAATAGAAATACTGAAGGCATGGAGTATGTGGAATGTGTTATATCATTGCTGATGTCAGATAGATCATGGCTGAAGGGAAAGAAAATTAGAAAGATACTTGCCTATATTTTATTGACTATACAAAGGTGGATCATAACAAACTGTGGCTGACTCTGAGAAGAATGGGAATCCCAGAACATTTAATCGTGCTAATGCGAAACCTATACTTGGACCAAGAGGCAGTCATCAGAACAGAGCAAGGCAACACTGAATGGTTCAAAATTGGGAAGGGTGTGCACCAGGGATGTGTCCTATCTCCATACCTTTTCAACCGATATGCAGAGCAGATTATCCGAGAGGCTGGGCTCTATGAGGAGACACGCGGCATTAGAATTGGTGGAAGATCTATCAACAATCTGCATTATGCAGATGACACAACCTTGCTCGCTGAAACTGAGGAGGACCTCATGCACTTACTGCAGAGGGTCAAGGACTGCAGCCTTCAGTATGGACTGAGGCTCAATGTCAAGAAGACAAAGATTCTCACCACTGGACCAATTGGTAGCATCAGGATGGATGGCGAAGAGATTGAGATTGTTCACAGCTTCAGTTTGCTTGGCCCCACAGTCAACACTCTTGGCACCAGCCGCCAGGAAATCAAAAAACGTATTGCGATGGGAAAGTCTGCTGTTAGGGACCTCTCTAAAGTACTCAAGAGCAACGGTGTCTCTTTGGAGACAAAGGTGTGCCTGATACAGCCCATGGTCTTTGCAATCACTTGTTAAGCATCAGAGAGCTGGACAATGACTAGGGAGGACAGAAGAATTGACGCCTTTGAGCTGTGGTGCTGGAGAAGAATATTGAATGTACCATGGACTGCCAAGAAAACAAACAGATTCATCCTAGAGAGGGTTAAACCAGGCTACTCCTTGGAGGCAAAGATTCTGGGGCTTCGTTTGGAGGGATATCATGCTGGGTAGAGTAGAGGGACAGCTCAGGAGGGGAAGACCCTCTATGAGGTGGATTGATTCGGTGACTGAGGTAATCGGGGTGGGTGTGTCAGAGGCAATGCAATTGGCACAGGATAGAGCAGGGTTTAGGGCTGTTGTACATAGTGTCGCTATGAGTCGCAAATGACTCGACAGCACATAACAACAACAATATACAAAGGTACTTGATTATGTGACTCAAGGATTCATGGATTAAGGTTAGAATGTGAAGAATGAGAATTCTAGAAATTTTATTATGTTCATGCAGAACCTGTACACAGACCAAGAGATGGATGTTCCAACAGAAGAAGAAAATACTGTGTGTCTTAAAATCTGGGAAGGTAGTTTCAGGGTTGTAGCCCTTCACATACTTATTCAGTCTATATGTTAAGCAAATAACCCAAGAAGTTAGCCTATATTTAAAAATGTGGCATTAATATTAGAGGAAGGTTAAAGATAAAAGAATCATCTACGCCTTTGGATTGTTATGTTTAACAAGAGCACTGAATATCCCATGGACTGCCAAAAGAACAAATCTTTTTTGGAAAAAGGCAACCAGGAGTATACCTTACAGACATGGATAGTGAAACTTCACATACTTAGGGCATGTTATCAGACAGAGGCAAGTTCTTGGAAAATGACTTCATTTAGAAAGGTCAGAGAAAGATAAAAACTCCACAAAGGGCTTGAGCATATCAGAGATTCTGAGGTTGATAAAAGAAAGGGCAAGGTCAGGTCCATAGAGTCTTTAGAAGCACAGCTAACTTGATAACACTGAGCAATCTATATGCAAAACAGATCATTCAGGAAGCTGGACTTTATGAGGAGGAATGTGGCATCAGGATTGGAGGAATTACTCATCAACAACCTGCTTTATGCAGATGAGACCACCTTGCTCATTGGAACTGAGGAAGACCTGAAGCTTCAGCTACAATAGGTCAAGGACTGTACTCTGCAATATGGACTGAGGCTCAATATCAAGAAAACAAATATTCTCAACATTGGACCAATTGGCAGCATCATAATAAATGGAGAGGAGATTAAGATTGTTAAAAATTACAGCTTGGGGGAAAAATTAAAAAATAAAAAAATTATAGCTTGTGTGGTTCCACAATCAACACTCTTGGCACCAGCAGTCAAAAAGACAAAAGTCTAATTGCATTGGGAAAATCTGCTGTCAGGGTCCTCTCTAGAGGGCTGAAGAACAACAGTGTCAGACTAGAGGCTAAGGTGCACCTGTTCAATGGTCTTTGCAATTACTTGCTGTACATCTGAGAGTTGGACAAGACGAAAGATGACAAGAGTCAATTGTGGTGTTGGAGAGGAGTACTGAGCATCATGGACCTCCAAGAGATCAAACACATCTGTCCTCAAGAGGCTGAAAACAAGCTACTCCTTGAAGGCAAGGTTTTTAAAGCTCCATCTCACGTACTTTGGGCATATAACCAAGAAACAGTACTTGGAGAAAGAAATCATGTTTGGAAGGGTGGAGGGACAGCCCAGGAGGGAAAGACCCCCTATGAGATGGGTTGATTCGGTGACTGGGGTAATCGGGATAGGTGTGTCAGAAATTATGAAACTGGCTCAGTATAAGACAGGATTCATAGATATTGTATATAGGGTTACTATGAGTCCCAAATGACTCTACGACACTACCAGAATCCCCTCTGTGAATGTAACTAAACAAATCAGAAACTGTTGCCAGTTCCCTTCAGAAATCTCTTGCAAAATGTGATGATCCCACCCAAAATACATACATGAAAAGTCGGACCACAACTTTTGGCAATAATGAGGCAAGTCTTACTTTAAATTTCTCAAAAGATTCTGCAACTGAAATTTCTTGTAGCAAATGCCCACCAGTGTGCTCAAAAACCTTGATTTAATAGAAATCGTAACTTCAGAAATTGGAACAAATTTCTGTAAGGCAGCAGACCAAAGCTGTCTTCCTTTTGTGTGCCACTGAGTCAAGCAAACTCATAGGTGACTCTCCAGCAGGTTTTCAGAGGCTGTAAGTAGAAGTCTTTATTCAGTTTGCCAGGAAGTCTTGGTTTCTTCAGTTATCTGTGGACCATAAAATCACTAGCGATCTCCTTCACTGGTCTCCAGAAACGTCCTACTGCGTAGATCTGCACTTCTGGCTGTTCCTTCTCAATAGAGCTTTAGTCCCTCCTCTGCCAGCTTCCTCCCTGTTACCTAGATCAAGCAGTCCCTACCCTCAGGAAAAGACCCTCACTGAGATCAGACCTGTGATGGGATAAATGAAGGGCTATTGGAGACCACTTTCTTCCCATTTACAACAATTTGGTTTGCCACAGCATGGGTCAGTAGTTTCTACAATAAATCATTAGATGTTTTTCTGGAAGGCAAAACTCAATATAGGACAAAATTGAATATACAAACTCCCTATGACCCAGCTATTCCAGTACTAGGAATATACCACAATGAGATTAGAACTGAGACACAGAGATTTGTATACCAATGTTCATAGCAGTGAACAAGAATATGGAAACAGTCCAAATGTTCAATCAAAAACAAATGGATTGAGAAATTGTGGTATATTCACACAATGGAATACTATGCAGGAGTAATGATTTTGAAAAAATACTGGGTAACTTGGGAGAGGCTGGAGAGCATTAAGCTAAGTAAAATAACACAGTCTCATAAAGACAAATATTGCATAAGACCATTATTGTAAAAATAGAAGTATGACTATTAAAGCATGCATGGGGACTTGGGGAGTGGGGGAGTGTGAAGGTGGGAACAGAGAAGTGAGGATAGGTAGGGTTGAAACCACGAGGTTGCACAGTTTGGAGGGTGGTGGGAGGAGGTCAAGGAAAGGGTAAGGATCCAAGCAAAAAGACAGGGTAATGATGGGCAAGGTCCAATGGTGATTAATTTTATAAAACATAATGCGTGAGAATGATTGTATGGAACACAATGTGAATGAAGAATAGTATGAAACACAATGTATACAAACTTTATATGAAAACAAAAAAAAAAACAACAAAAAAACTTTATATGAAAACCAAAACTAAAAAAAAATGTTTGCAAATAGAATAAAAATTCTGTTTAAGCTTACTACACCACACAACACAAATATCAAACAAATTTTCAAAGGAAAGACCCAAATAGAAGCTCATTTTCTCAAAGTGAGCACTGATATTCTTTTTTTTTTAATTTTTATTTTATTTTATTATTTTTGTGTGGGTGTACCGTCAAATCAGATCTGACTGGTACAGGAGGAGATTGCCCCTCCTTACCCGGCAGAGCATCTGGTGGATTCGAACCGTGCACCTCTGGGATTGTAGTTGCAGCTTCTTGCCACTAGGCCACCAGAGCTCCCCTAGCACTGATATTCTAACCTTTCTTGGTAGGTGCCCTGGAGTCAAGTATGACTCATAGCTGCTTCTATCAACAACAGATCTAAACCTTGTCCTATCCTCTACTACACTTATCTTCTCTGACACACTGAAGGTGGTTGCTGCAGTCACTATGTCAATCCATCACACTGAGGGTCTTCCTCTCTTTTACTGGCTCTCCAAAATCTTTCCAAGGAAAAACTCCTAACAACACGCCTAGTCCTTTCAGTTTGAGAAATGGCCAATGAATTAGTCCCATATCTTCTTTCCATCTCTTTTTCTTCTGCATCTCTTCCCTTTATTTTGGCTTTTAAATGCTCTAGTCTTTTCATATCCATATTGGTCTTTTCTTTCTCTGTCTTTGTAATAATCTTTTGTCAGAACAGAGCAAGGAAACACCGCATGGTTCAAAATTGGGAAGGGTGTACAACCAGGAATGTGTCCTGTCTCCATAACTTTTCAACCTGTATGCAGAACAGATTTCCTGGGGGGCAGGACTCTATGAGGAAAAGTGTGACATCAGAACTGGTGGAAGATTCCTAAACAATCTGTGTTATGTAAATGACACAACCCTGCTTTCTGAAACTGAGGAAGACCTGAAGTGCTCGCTTCAATATGGATTGAGGCTCAATATCAAGAAGACAAAGATTCTCACCACTGGGCCAATTGGCAGCATCAGGATGGATAGTGAAGAGATCGCAATTGTAAATAGCTTGGCTCCACAGTGAACACTCTTGGCACCAGCAGCCAGGAAATGAAAAGATGTATTGCTATGGGAAAGCCTGCAGTTACGGACCTCTCCAGAGTACTGAAGAGCAATTGTGTCACTCTGGAGACAAAGGTGCTCCTGATACAAGCCATGATCTTTGCAATCACTTGCTATACATCAGAAAGCTAGGGAGGATAGAAGGAGAATTGATGCCTTTGAGCTGTGGTGTTGGGGAAGAGTATTGAATATACCATGGACTGCTAAGAAAATGAACAGGTTTGTTCTAGAGAGGTTTAAGCTAGGCTGCTCCTTGGAGGCAAGGATTATGAAGCTTCATCTGACATACTTTGGACTTATTGTAAGGAGGTACCCATCCTTGGAGAGGGATGTCATGCTTGGGACGGTGGAGGGACAGTGCAGGAGAGGAAGACCCTTGATGAGGTGGATTGATTCAGTGACTGGGGTAATGGGAGTTGGTGTGTCAGAGGCATGGTTTAGGGCTGTTGTACATAGGATCTCTATGAGTCACAGGTGACTTGATAGCACACAACAGCAACAACTAACTCTTCATGAATCTTTGATGCCATCCCACAATTCATCTGATCTTTAATCCTTATTGCTAATGCCTCCAAATGTTCTTGAGATGATTTTTGTTGTTTGTTTGTTCCTTGTTGTTTTTTGTTTGTTTTTTTTTTTTTGGATGATTTTTAAACTCAGGTGGGATAGATTCAACATAATATTTTGGCTCAATGGCACTTTCTAAAAACAACATCCCCAAAGTATGTGAGGAGCACTCTGATTGCACTTTCTCCAACACATCTCTGTTCTTTTGATAGTTCATGTCTAGTCAGCATTCTTCTCCAACATCACAATTCAAAGACATTGAGTCTTCGAAATTCTAAATTAGTACATTCAGCTTAAAGTATAAAGCCCTAAACTGGAAACCAAGTAAAGAGAAAACTCAGGCTAATTTATCAAAAATATTAAGATTGCAGATTAAAAAGTTGGTTTTCCGGGGTCAAATAAAATTCCCAGAGATTAGCTCTGAGAGAATAATCTCCTGAAATTCTAATCTACAGTGCTGTTGTTGTAATAGCTGGTGTTAAGTGTGGTAGAGTCCCCTCTGACACACAGAGGCCTTATGCACATAAGAATAAAATGATGCACACCCATGTTTATCGTGGCTTTGTTCACAATAGCAAGGAATTGGAAACAACCTAAGTTCCCATCAACAAATGAATGGCTAGAGAAGCTGTGGTATATTCACACAATGGAATACATTTCACACTCCATTGAAAAACAAGGAACTCATGAAATATTATGCAAAATGGGTGACCCTACAGGACATTATGCTGAGTGAAGTATCTCAGTCACAAAAGGACAAATACTGCATGGTGGCCCTGTTATAGAATGGGACTGACATCAGGGTTAGGGTAAGACTGAGAAAAACTGGATAAATTATGTATACTGCATTGAAACAGATGAGGGAGAGAACAGTTTAAAAGCAATATGTGATCAGGTATTATGGTTATGACAAGAGTCCAGAATTA
>NW_006399783.1:12103143-12105110 GCF_000299155.1 Elephantulus edwardii
GGGCAGGGAGAAAAGTGCAACAATGAATGAATGGAAATCCAAAATCTCTGTAAATGTTCATAAAAATTAATAAAATATTTTTTTTAAAAGGGGGGGAAAAGGGAGCTCTGGTGGCCTAGTGGCAAGATGAAGCACTGCAATCCTAGACGTACGCAGTTCAAATTCACCAGATGCTCTGCTGTAGAAGGAGGGGGCAATCTCCTCCTATACCAGTAAGATCTGATTTGACGGTACACGTAAAAATAATACAATAAAAATAATTTAAAAAAAATAAAAGGGAAAAAGAATGAAATGCTGTCTGCTACTGTGCAATCAATGCTCTAGTTTCCCATTCTCACATAGGCTAAAAATTATACTAGGCAGAAGAAACTAGAGAAGAGGAGGATGCCTGCGTATCAAAGTAGTACAGGGTACTGCAATCTTAGTGTTCCTTGGAAGAGGAGATTTTAGTGCATGGAGTATTAAATTATGTTGTTGGTATGTGCCATTGAATCACCTGCCACTCATAGCGACTCTATGTACAAAACGCATAAACTAGTCTCTAAACTCTATCCTGTGTCAATCTCACTGTCTCCGACCCACCTACCCGCATTACCCCAGTCACTGAATCAATCCACCTCATAAAAGGTCTTCCTCTCCTGTGCTGTCCCTCTACCCTCCCAAGCATGAATGGCGTCCCTCTCCAAGGACTGATTCCTCCTTGCAACATGTCCAAAGTATGCCAGACGAAGCTTCAGAATCCTTGCCTGTCTAGGATGAACCTTAGCAGTCCATGATATATTCAGTAATCTTCTCCAGCACCACAGTTCAAAGGCATCAATTCTCCTTCTATCCTCCTTAGTCATAGTCCAACTCTCTGATGTATAGCAGTGATTGCAAAGACCATGGCTTGTATCAGGTGTACCTTAGTCTCCAGAGTGACATCATTGCTCTTCAAAAGTAAAAAAAGAAATTATAGGCTGAAGAGTTTTGTAAGAGCACAGGGATAAGAAGAAAAAGATGAGGCAGAAATGAGGGTAAAATAGTAAAGATAGATTTATTAAAATGTTGCATGTCTAAAGGGACAGACAACTCTCCTTGAAAGTAATTGTAGAAGGTAGGCCAAGTGCTGGTGAAGTGAGGCACTATTTATGGCCTTTGTCTCTGGGTGAGCCTTGGGGCTGGAGTCTAGGCCAATGAGACAACGCCACCAGTAAATAGTTCAATAGGTGGTTCTTTTTCTGGTCCCTGTTCTCTAATGTCATTCATTTTCCCAAGGTGTCCACTACTTCTTACATCATTCATGAACCCAAAGCACCAATTCTATGCATGTCAATATTGGCTTTCAGGTCTTGATAGTTTAATTTTCTCAGCATAAATCTTGCCTCTTTTCTTGATCCTAAATCTAATATGCTGATCCTGCATGTATTTGCTTTCTTTTGTGCATAAACCTACTTTGCAGTTTCTCAGTCTCCTTAAGGGTCTTCCTCTTTCACTTAGCCTCTCCTTTTTCAAACAAGGTGATTATTTACAAGGATTGGTCTGATCGGACTACTTGCCCAAAGTCTATGAGAGAAAGTCTCACCATCTTTTCCTATATAGAGTGTCAGGCCAAAGCCAAGGTCAAAGGGAGAACAAAGGATTCCAGGAATATCAACCTGTCAACAAAGGGAGTGAACAGCCTCAACTACCATGGACTGCCCCTCTCTTCCATCCCTAGAAGACCACCCACCTGCCTAAACCACAATGGAATGTCCCTCCCTTCCCTCCCTAAAGACCCTCACTATAAAACCTGCCCTAAACCATTTTCTTCTACCAATCTTAACCCCACATTTCTCCTCATAGAGCCCAGCCTCCCAGATAATCTGCTCTGCATGCAGGTTGAAAAAGTATGAAGACAGGACACATCCCTGGGGCAGATTCTTCCCAATTTTGAACCATGCAGTGTCTCCTTGCTCTGTTCTGATGACTGCCTCTTGGTCCAAGTA
>NW_006399783.1:12105561-12115460 GCF_000299155.1 Elephantulus edwardii
CTGCAGCCTTCAGTATGGACTGAGGCTCAATGTCAAGAAGACAAAGATTCTCACCACTGGACCAATTGGCAGCATCAGGATGGATGGGGAAGATATTGAGATTATTCACAGCTTTAGTTTGCTTGGCCCCACAGTCAACACTCTTGGCACCAGTAGCCAGGAAATTAAAAAGCGTATTGCCACGGGAAAGTCTGCTGTTAGGGACCTCTCCAACGTACTGAAGAGCAATGGTGTGTCTCTAGAGACTATGGTGCGTCTGATACAGGTCATGGTCTTTGCTATCACTTGTTATGCATCAGAGAGTTGGATAATGACTAAGGAAGATAGAAGGAGAATTGATGCCTTTGAGCTGTGGTGCTGGAGAAGAGTATTGAGAATACCATGGACTGCTAGGAAAACAAACAGATTTATCCTGGAAAGGGTTAAACCGGGCGGCTCCTTGGAGGCAAGGATTCTAAGCCTCTGTTTAACATACTTTGGACATGTTGCAAGGAGAGACCAGTCCTTGGAGAGGGACATCATGCTTGGTAGGGTGGAGGGACAGCGCAGGAGGGGAAGGCCCTCTATGAGATGGATTGATTCAATGACTGGGGTAATTGGGGTGGGAGTGTCAGAA
Source organism: Elephantulus edwardii (assembly GCF_000299155.1). NCBI lineage: Eukaryota > Metazoa > Chordata > Mammalia > Macroscelidea > Macroscelididae > Elephantulus > Elephantulus edwardii. The sequence continues at coordinate 12,106,178 of NW_006399783.1, forward strand.
ACAGTGTGATTGGCACAGGACAGAGCAGAGTTTAGGGCTGTTTTAGGTAAGGTCGCTATGAGTCGCAAGTAACAACATAACAACAATCCACTTTAGGGCATGGTATTTCCCTGGTCTGTCCCTCTGCCTGTTTCTCTCTCTGCAGACCAAGGACTCCTGCCTGGGAGACTCCTTAATAATGCTTCTTTAGCTTCCTTTCTTTCTCTGGTCCCTTCCTTGAGTCTTTGGCCTTATGTCCAGTGTGAAGACCTAACAGGCACACCTGACCTTACTGCCAAAGTCACTGTGTCAATCCATCTCATCCAAGATTTTCCTCTCCTGAGCTGAGCCTATACCTTTCCAAGCATGAGGTCCTTCTCCAAGACAGGTATTACTTGCATGACAACAGTACAGAATAAAAGCTGCATAGCAAAGTGGACTGGGGGAAGGGGAAAGGAAATTGTGCAACAATGAAAGATTTGTTTTCAAAGAGAAAAGCAAACTGGGGGGAGGAGTGGATAGGGAGGAAAATGTGCAATAATGGATGAATGGAAATTCAAGTTCTCTATAAATTTCATTAAAATTTTAAAAAATCAAAAGACAAATTGCATTGGGAAAGTCTGCTCTCAGAGACCTCTCCAGAATGAATGAACAATGATGTCATTCTAGAGACTAAGATGGGCCTGATCCAGGCCATGGTCTTCACAATTACTTGTTATGTGTCAGAGAGTTGGACAATGACTGAGAATAACAGAAGAATCAACGCCTTTGAGTTACGGTGCTGGAGAAGAGTATTGAACATACCATGGACTGCCAAGAGAACAAACAAGTCTGTCCTGTTTGAAAGGTGAAACCAATTTGCTCCTTAAAGGCAAGGATTGTGAAGCTCCATCTGACATGCTTTGGCTATGTTGCCAGGAGAGACCAGTCCTCAGGGAAGGACATCGTGCCTGGAAGGATGGAGGGACAGTGCCAGAGAGGAAGATCCTGGAGATGGACTGACACAGTCACTCGGGTAATGTGGGTAGAGACGGTGAGATTGGCTCAGGATAGGACAGGCATCAGAGCTATTGTGCATAGGGTTGCTATGAGCTGAAGGTGATTAGATGGCACATAAGAACAACATTAACATAATAATAGAGCCTTCTGACCTTGTATCAAAGATGACCTTTTCAATAAATAGGAAGAAAAGCTTTGGTTTTAAACTTTTACTGAATTATTACTAGGTTTGTTCTGAATCAGATTTTCTGATTTTCCCATTTCCTTTGCCTCTTTACCTGAAGCTCTGAATCTTTCCCCAAGAAAGACAGTTTAGGCCAGGAAAGTTAGTATTCAGAATATGCAGGAATCACAAAGCCCAGAAATGTAAGCTATGTGCTAAATGAGTAGTCTGGGTACTCCAGTTGTATCCTTTTAACAACTTTTAAGAGCAAGTCTATGTGAGTGGATTGTTGTTAAGTAGGATTCAGAGTGACCCTATCAGTAACAAAAATGTCTTATTCTGTGTCATTCTCACCATCTTTGACACATTTGAGCACATGGCTGCAGCCACTGTGTCAATCCATTTACTTGAGAGTCTTCCGCTCTTCACTGATGCTTCATCTCTCCAATCATGATGTCTTTTCCCAAGGAATAGCCTCTCCTAACAACACGCTGGAGAGGGTGAAACCAGGCTGTTCCTTAGAGGCAAGGATTCTGAAGCTTCATCTGACATAATCTGAACAAATTGCAAGGAGGGACAAGTCCTTGGGGAGGGACGTCATGCTTGGGAAGGTGAAGGAGAGGAAGACCCTCCATAAGATGTATTGAATCAGTAACAGGGGTAATGGGGGTGGGTGTGTCAGAAACAGTGAGATTGGCACAGGGTAGAGCAGGGTTTAAGGCTGTTGTACATAGGGTCTCTGCTAGTCACAGGCGACTCAATGGCACATAACAACATGCCCAAAGCATGTGAGTCTGTAAAAATGGGCAAGGGCCTTGTGGAGAGCGTCATATCTGACCTTTACTGACTTCACAGGGAAAAACTGTCCCTGTCAATAACACAAAACCATTTCCCATGAGGTCAGACATGTTCCCCATGCTTCCATGCCACCTTCTACTCATCTCAACACCAATCTTACTGCTTGGCTGAGTCCAAAATCCAGTGATACCTCACAGACCACATAGAACCAACCATACTGGAGGAGTTAAAAGGGTATAATTCACTTTGATAACAAAATGTATTCAAGACAGCTCACAAAATGTACACACTGGCTCCTGAGCTTTGAGCCTCATGGTTCTAAGTGTTCTCTAGTTCTCAGTTTTGCCAGTATTGGCTCTTGCCCCACCCCAGAGTCCCATCTTATGCCAATTTGCCAATTCAGCCATTGCTGCTGCTGCCATCCAGAAGTGTGTCTTACACTTTACTTGGTTAAGTGAGGTCTCTCTTCTCTGATTGGGCAAAGAAGTCCATCTCTTCTCATAGGAGAATTCCTGTCTCTGTAGCTAGAGTTCTTCAATATATTGACAAGACTAGCCAATCCCTTTGTAGTTTGTTGAGAATGTCCAATCTCCTTCCTTGTGGAATGGTAGATAGCCAATCTCTCTGTGTCTAGGCAAACCCATTCATTTGCATAGACCCACCCATCTGCATAGTAACATCAAATAAGGGCAAGAGAAGACATATTAAAAAAAAAAAATAAAATAAACTCCATAGAGGTGAAATATCACCATCCTTGACACTAAGAAGCGCTCTGGCTCCACTTATTCCAAGGCATATCTGTTTGTTCTTTTACAGTATATGGAACACTCAGCATTCTTCTCCAACAGCACGCCTAAAAGGCGTTGATCTGTCTTCTGTCATCCTTATTCATTGTCCAGATGTCAGATACATAGTAGGTAATTGAAAAGACTATGGCTTGAATCAGGTGTACCTTAATCTTTAAGTTGAAATCATTGCTCTTCAATAATTTGGAGAGGTTCCTGACTGCAGATTTTCCCCAATGCAAAATATCTTGTAATCTGACTGCTGGTACTAAGGGTGTTAATTGTGCATCCAAGTAAGATAAAGTCACTGACAGTTTCAATTTTTTTCTCCATCTATCATGATGTTGCCTATTAGTCCTGTGGAGAGAATTTTTGTTTTCTTGGCATTGAGATGTAATCCATATTGAAGACGGTAGTCTTTGATCTTTTGCAGCAATCATTTCAAGTCTCCCTCACTTTCATCAAGCAACGTTGTGTCATCTGCATAATGCAGGCTGTTCATGAGTCTTCCTCCTATTCTGATACCACATTCTTCTTCATAGAATATAGCTTCTCAACTAATTTACTCAGTATACAGATTGAATAGTTATGGAGAGAGGATAGAATCCTGAAGCACACCTTTCTAAATTTAAAAAAAAATGTAGCATTACCCTGGCTAAATGATTACCCAAGGTGGACAGCGTTTGGTGGAGCTTCCTGATTAAAACAAGCTTGGAAGCAGGCATGCTATCCACTTACGAAATGGCTTGCCTCCGGAACCTCTATGAACATGGAGAAACAACCAAAGTTATACAAGTGTTTAGGTCTTTCATTCATAGGGTTACTCTGAGTTGTCTATGACTCAACAGCACTTAACAACAATAACAAAGATAACATAGAGCTACATAGGCCTAGTGGACAGAAACTTATGCTTCCAAGCCCAAGGTGGATGATTTTAATCTGTGGCCTTCAGGCCTGGTTTAAATTGTTGCGTGTAAGTGGTGTAGCACTGGTGTGTGCATTGCCGTACAGAGGTAACTTGTGGTTGCTGTGATGCTAAACACTGTGACTCTGATGTGCCAAATGCAATAATGGTTACTCATGGTGGACAGTGTTTGGTGGAGCTTCCTGATTAAAACAAGCTTGGAAGCAGGTGTGGTATCCTCTTCCGAAATGGCTTGCCTCCAGAAACTTTATGAACATGGAGAAACGACCAAAGTTATACAAGTATTCAGGTCTTTCATTCATAGGGTCACTATGAGTTGCCTATGACTCTTCGGTACTTAACAACAACAGTATTCCCCTGCTCTGTTCGCACAACAGCTTCTAGGTCTAGGTATAAGTTTTGTATGAACCCCATTAAGTGTTTTGGCATTCCCATTCTTTTCAATAATTTGATATGAACCACAGAGTCAAATGCCTTTACATATTCAGTAGAGTACAAATAGATATTGTTCTGGTATTTTTAGCTGTTAGCCAGGATCCATCTGGTACCATAGCCTCTTCTAAATCCAGCTTGAATTTCTGGCAGCTCTAGCTATTTTTGGATGATTATCAGCAGGTTTTTGTTTTTGCACATGATATTAATGGTATTGTTCAGTAATTTCTACAGTGTTGTATCACCTTTTTTGTGAATGAGAACAAATATGAATCTCTTATAATCAAACAGCCAGGCAATTGTACTCCAAATTTCCTAACATAGACTGGTGTGTATGTCCAGGGCTGCGTCTGTTAATTGAAACAGGTCAATTGGTATCCTTTTGGTTCCTGGACCTTTATTTTTTGCCTTTAGTGCAAACTGAGCTTCATCCTTCATTACCATTGCCACTTGATCATATGGTACTTTCTGAAATATTTCCGTATCAGCCAATTCTTTTTTGTACAGTGATTTTGTGTATTTCCTCCATTTTTTTATGCTTCCTGAATCATTCAGGATTTTTGCCCATTGCACCTCTCACTATTGCACCATGAAGCTTGAATTTGTTTTTCAGTTTTTGAAGCTGAGAAATGTTGATACAGGATCACTATATTTGAACAACAGTTGTATTAACAGATCTTCCTGTACATGTATGAATAGTATCCTATCACTCATAGCATTGTACTTCAGGATAGATGCTGAAATGTTCTTTTTAACTATGAATGCAATATCATTAATCCTCTGTTTTTTATTTCCAGCATAGTAGACATTACAAGTCTGATTCAAAGTGGCTAATGCCAGTTTATCTCAGCTCACTAATGCCTAGAATATCAATCTTCATTTATTCCATTTAATTTTTTTACAACTTCCTTTGCCCCCCTAGATTCATACTTCTTACATTCCAAGTTCCAATTATTAATGGCTGTTTACAGCTCCATGATAGGACAAGTTTACAATGACAAGTAAGTCAGGGATGATAAGGATGGCCCAGGATTGCACAGGGTTTCGATCTTTGCTCATAGAGTTGCTATGAGTGGTATTCAACTCATATGGAACCTAAAAACAACAATAGGGCCACTATAAATTATAGAAGACTCAATGGCACTTAACAATAACAGCAATTGACTTTGTATCAGAGATGACCTTTTCTTCTTTTTTTTTGGCTGTTGTCAGTACAGCCATCGAATTGGATCTGACTGGCACAGGAGGAGATTACAAGCTCTCTGGTGGATTCAAACCATGCACCTTCAGAATTGCAGCACAGCTTCTTGCCACTAAGTCACCAGAGCTCCCTAGAGATGACCTTTTCAATGAATAAGAAGGAAAAGTGTCTTAAAGTTTAACTGAATCAGTGCTAAGTTTTCTCTGTATCACAGACCTTCTTATTTCCTGTATTCTTCCCCTCATTCCATAATGTGCAGAAATAAATCTTTTTGCTTGACACTGTTCAGATCAGGAAAGCCAGCATTCAACTCATAGAGCTATTACAAGACCCAGAATACACTGACAAGCTGAGGCAACTCTAGGTGTTCGCCCTTAGAAATGTTTAACTAAGAAAGTAACAAATGCTGGCAAGGTTGTGGAGAAACTGGAAGGAACCCTTATTCACTGTTGGTGGGACTGTAAAATTGTGCAACCACTGTGGAAAGTGGTGTGGTGCTTTCTCAAAAAGTTGTAAATAGAGATACCATTTGATCCAGCAATTCTACTACTGGAAATATACCCTAAAGAGACTATAACCACCATCCAAGCAGATATATGCATACTCATGTTTATCGCGGCTTTGTTCACAATAGCAAGGAACTGGAAACAAACTAAGTGCCCATCAACAAGCGAATGGATAGAGAAGCTGGGGTATATGTACACAATGGAATATATTTCACACTGCATTGAAAAACAAGGAATTCATGCAATATTATTAAAAATAGGTGACCCTGGAAGACATTACGCTGAGTGAAATATCTCAGTCACAAAAAGACAAATACTGCATAGTGCCACTGGTGTAGAATGCGACTGACATCAGGGTTGGGGTAAGACTGAGGGAAAACTGGATAAATTACGTATACTGCATTGAAACAGATCAGTGAGAGAACAGTTTATAAGCAATATATGATATATGATAGGGTATTATGGTTATGACAAGGGTCCAGAATTAAGGAGTGTATTCGGGGTGGGGGTTGGGGGACATTGTATACAAATGAAGGAATTTTACTTTTCAAAGAGAGGAGCGAACTGGGGGAGGGCGGGGTGGGCAGGGAGAAAAGTGCAACAATGAATGAATGGAAATCCAAAATCTTTGTAAATGTTCATAAAAATTAATAATAATAAAAAAGAAATGTTTAACTCAGCTAAGAGCTTTCAAGTCACAAGGGAGTGACTCCTTCAGAGTATGTGACCTTCAGAGAAACGGCACTGAAAGGGCATGTTCTTGTGATGACCAAGTACCTCATCTGGAGATGAGTTCAAATTAAGTTAACACCACAGGGACATGCTTCTGAAATTTCCTGAGACATGCATACACTCAACCATCTTGAACATCTACACATGCTCCCCACAAGACCCAGAAAGGACTTTTAGCAGCAGCCATCATCCGCACATGTTCTTAATTATTCTAACCCTCGCATATAGGCCAATCCCAAAGAATCCCTTCATCCTTTCAAGAATAAACATGATATGTTGACCCTTTAAAAAAACCCCACCCTGACATCCAAGCAGATATATGCACACCATGTTTATCGCAGCTCTATTCACAATAGGAAGGAGTTGGAAACAACCCAGGTGCCCATCAACAAACGAATGGATAGAGAAGCTGTGGTATATTCACACAATGGAATACTACGCTGCATTGAAAAACAAGGAACTCATGCAATGTTATTCAAAATGGGTGAGCCTGGAGGACATTATGCTGAGTGAAATATCTCAGTCACAAAAGGACAAATATTGCATGGTGCCACTGCTGTAAAACAGGACTGATATCAGGGTGGGGGTAAGACTGAGAAAAACTGGATAAATTGTGTATACTACACTGAAACAGATGAGGGACTGAATAATTTAAAAGCGATGTATGATAGGGTATTATGGTTATCACAAGAGTCCACAATTAAGGTTGCATAGTGGAATGTACTTGGGGCGGTGGGAGGGGTGCGGGGGGATTGTGTACCAGGGAGGGAGTCTTTCTTTTACTTTTGAAAGAGGAGCGAACTGAGGGGCAGGGGGAGAGGGCTGGGCGGGTATAGAAGTGCAGCAATGAATGAATGGAAATCCAAATTCTCTGTAAATGTTCATTAAAATTATTTAAAAAATAGATGCATAACAGATATGCATTTATATTTTTACGAATAAATATTTAAAAAACCCACTCTGAAAGAGTTTTTTCACAAAAGGACACATATTGTATAAGAATGCTCATATAAAAATAGGATGAGGGTTGGAGTATAGGTGGGGACAGCAGAAAAAGAATTGATAGATAATAATAAAAATGATTTGAATAGATGAAAGGAAGGCCAATCTGAAATGGATGGGCAATCAGATATTATGTGTCTTGAAATGAACAATCCAGAAAAATACATAAATTTCTGACCCAATTGGAGTGGAGTTGGGTGGTCAGAGACCAGGAAGTTTATACACAGAAACAGTTACAGAGGGTAGGTCCTCAAAGGGGAGAGAACAGAAGTGGAGATTAGCAAATGGATAGGTAGGGTGAAGTAAAAAGGAGGGCACATTGAAGTTTCAGTGCTGTTGTTAGATATTGAATTGACTAAGACTCATAGAAACCTAGTGAACGACAGATCTGCAACTTGCCCAGCATCTCTGATATACTCAAGCCCATTGTTACAGTCACTGTGCCAATTTATCTTATTGAGGATCTTTCTTTCTCTGACACTCAAGCATTCCCAGAATGATTGATGTCTTTTTCCAAGGACCAGCTTGTCTCCACTATCAACATTCTTGGTACCAGCAGCCAGGAAATAAAAAGATTAATTGCATTGAGAAGGTATGCAGTCAGAAACCTCTCCAGAGTACTACTGAAAAGCAGCAATGTCAGTCTGGAGAATAAGCTGCACCTGATCCAGGCCATAGTCTTCGCAATTCCTTACTATGCGTCAGAGAGCTGGACAATGACTAGGGATGATAGAGGAGAATTGATGCCTTTGAGCTGTGGTGCTGGAGAAGAGTATTGAACATCCCATGGACTACTAGGAGAACAAACAGATTTGTCCTGAAGAGGGTGAAACCAGGTTGCTCCTTGGAGGCAAGGATTCTGAGGCTTCGTCTGACATACTTTGGACATGTTGCAAGGCGGGATCCGTCCTTGGAGAAGGACATCATGCTTAGGAGAGTGGAGGGACAGCACAGGAGGGGAAGACCCATGATGAGATGTATTGATTCAGTAACTGGGGTAACAGGGGTAGGTGTGTCAGAGACAATACGTTTGACACAGGATAGAGCAAAGTTCAGAGCTGTTGTACATAGGGTCACTATGAGTCGCGAGCAATTTGACAGCACATAACAAGTTTTTCCTGACAATATGAGGGCCCCCTCCTTTCTAAGTACTGGCCCCCTCCTGGCCATTAATAATAATTGGTGACTGAAATGCAAAAGGTGGAAACCAAGTTTTGTTAATTGAAAAATATGGACTTGGTGAGCAGAAATGAGGCTGGAGAATGAACGAATGAATTTTGTACAATGATGTATTCATTGCAAATACCCTTTAAAAAACCCCCCAAATCATGATTATAGTTTACCTCATCTGATGAACTGCACAGGAATCAGATTGACTGCATTAGTGGAATCAGGAGTGTCTCAATTTCAGCAGTTAAAATCAGGCCAAGGACTGATTGTGAAACATATCATCAATTACTCATGTGCAAGTTCAAATTGAAAGTGAAGAAAATGAAAACAAGTCCACAAGAATAAAAATATGACCTTAAGTTTATTGCACCTAAGTTTAAATAAAAACCATCTCAACAATAGCTTTGATACATTAAACACTAATAATCTAAGATAAGATGACAAAAGTCATAATAAACAAAAAAATGTAAAAAAATTTCATAACAAACTATAGCTATAATTATATTTTATTAATTTTCATAAACATTTACAGAGATTTTGGGCTTCCACTCATTCATTGTCGCACTATTCTCTCTACCCTCCTCCCAGTTT
>NW_006399783.1:12117145-12122300 GCF_000299155.1 Elephantulus edwardii
TCTGGATTCTCAATTCGATTCCATTGATCTATGTGTCTGTCATTGTACCAGTACCATGCTGTCTTTACCACTACGGCAGTGTAGTAGGATTATAACAAACTATAGCTAACATTGTGAAGAATGTGATTCCAGAACACTTAAGTAAGCTTATACAAGATCTAGACTTAGAACAAGAAACTGCTATCCAGACAGAACAAGAGAACATGGCATGGTTTAAAATCAAGAAACTGTGTGTGCCAGGATTATATCATTTCCCCAAACCTATTTAATCTGTATGCTCAGTGAATTATTATTTGAGAAGCTGGGCTTTAAGAAGAAGAATGGACAACACAAGATAAGAGTAAATAACCCAACTGAAAAATGGACGCAGGATAGGAACAGACACTTCACCAAAGAAGACATTCAGATGGCCAACAAACACATGAAGAAATCTTCAAAATCCCTAGCTCTAAGAGAGATGCAAATCAAAACAACTATGAGATATCATCTCACCCCAGTAAGACTGGCAACATTTAACAGAACAGCAAACATCAAATGGTGGCAAGGTTGTGGAGAAAGTGGAACCCTTACTTACTGTTGGTGGGAGTGTAAAATGGTGCAACCGCTGTGGAAGGTTGTATGGCGCTTTCTCAAAAAGTTGCAAACAGAAATACCATTTGGCCCAGCAATTCCACTACTGGGCATTTATCCTAAAGAAACCATATCTGCCACCCAAGCAGATATATGCACACCCATGTTTATTGCAGCTTTGTTCGCAATAGTAAAGAGCTGGAAACAACCCAAGTGCCCACGAACAAACGAATGGATAGAGAAGCTCTAGTATATTCACACAATAGAATCCTATGCAGCATTGAAAAACAAGGAACTCATGCAATATTATTCAAAATAGGTGACCCTGGAGGACATTATGCTGAATGAAATATCTCAGTCACAAAAGGACAAATATTGCTTAGGGCCACTGTTGTAAAATGGGACTGACATCCGGGTTGAGGAAAGACAGAAAAAGAGGGAAGGAATTATGTATATTGCATTAAGACAGATGAGGGAGAGAACTGTTTAAAAGGGACACATGAATGGGTATTCTTGTCATTACAGAAGTCCAGAGTGAAGGGTGCATAGTGGAGTGGACTTGGAGGGAGGGATTGCATAACAATGAAAGAGTTTTTCTTTTTCGTTTTAAAGAGAAGTGTGAGTTGGGGGGAAAGGGATAGGGAGGGAGAAAAGTGCAACAATGAATGACTGGAAACTTTCTCTGTAAATTTTCATTAAAATTAATAAGAAAAAAAAAGAAGAATGTAACATTTGGAGGAAGATTCATCAACAACCTGCATTTGCAGATGACTCGCCTTGCTGGCTAAAACTGAGGAGGATTTGAAGTGCTTGCTGTAGAATATCAAAGACTACAGCTTTCAATATGGATTACATCCCAACATCAAGAAAACAAAAATCCTCACTCTAAGCCAATAGGAATCATAGATGGAGAAAGATTGAAATTGCCAATGATTTCATCTTAGTTGGATCCACAATCCAAACCCTTGATACCAGCAGTCAGGAGATCAAAAGACTTCTACCTTTAGTAAAGTCTTCTGTTGGGGACTTCTTCAAAGCCCTGAAGAGTTTTGATGTCAGTTTAAAGACTAAGGTGTGCCTGATTCAAGCTATAGCCTTTCCAATCTCTTGCTATGTGTCTGAGAGCTAGACAATGAATAAGGATGATAGATAAATGATCAATGCCTTTCAGTTGTGGTGTTGAAGAATAGTACTGACTATCCATGGACTGCCAAAAGAAGAAGCAGATATGTCTTGCAGAAAGTGCAACCAGAGTGTTGGTTAGAGGCAAAAATATTGAAGCTTTGTCTCACATATTTTAGGCATCATGCATGGGAAGGTGGAGGGTCAGTGAAGGAGAAAATCTTTGACAAAATGAGTTGACACAGTCACTACAGCAATGGGCTCAAATGTGCTGATGAGGATAGCACAGGATAGCACAGAGTTCAGATCTGTTTTTCATAAGGCTGTTATGAGTCATATTTAGCATTAAGGCACATAACGACAAGACAGTATGGGTTGAGGGATGACAATAATGAAATCATCCATGAAGAAAACAAAAAGGGGGAAAGATAGAGGAGAAAGAAAAACCAAAACGGATGCCAGAAAATGCTCTGAAAATTGCACTAGAATGTAGAGAGATCAAAACATAGAGAGAAAATACAGAAGTAAAAAAGATGAACCAGAGACTTAAAAGGGTAGCTCAAGAAGATAAACCACAGTACTTAAACGAAACGTGCAAAGAACTAGAGACAGGAAATCATAAGGGAAGATCACACTCAATATTTCTCAAGCTGAAATAATGGAAAGGTAAATTCAAGCATTGATTTGCAATACTGAAGGTTTCTATGGGCTAAATCTTATCTTATTATTGTTGTTATTGTGTACCGTTGAATTGGATCCAACTGGCACAGGAGGAGATTGCCCCTCCTCCCCCAGCGGAGCATCTGGTGGATTAAAACTGTGCACCTTCCTTCAGGATTGCAACACAGCTTCTTGGCCACCAGAGCTCCCTATCTAGAGGCTAAATTTTGAATGATCCAGGAAGCATCAAAAGAAGATGAAAGAAATAACAGAATCATAGTGCCAAAAAAATCGGTTCACACTGAAACATATCAGGAAATAGCATGTTATCAAGGACCATTGGTAGTGAAGAAGTTTAAGGTGCACTGAAGACATTGGCAAAAAGTAAGGCCTCAGGAATTGATGAAGACCGACTGACATGTTTCAAAAAATAGATGCAGCTCTGGATGTACTCACTAGTCAAAGATTTGAAAGACAGTTTCCTTGTCAAGAAAATGGAAGAAATCCATATTAGTTACCATTCCAAAAAACGTTTTTGATAGGACCCATAAGTAATGTGTGTGTGTGTGTGTGTGTGTGTGTGTGTGTGTGTGTGTGTGCGCGCTGTCAAATCAGATCTGATTGGTACAGGAGGAGATTGTCCTCCTCCAGCAGAGCATAAGAGCATCTGGTGGATTTGAACAACTCACCTCTAGGATTGCAGTGCAGCTTCTTGCCACTAGGCCCCCAGAACTCTCCTAAATAATTGTTATATAATTGTATTTGATGTTATTAGCTGAAACGTATATTAGTGATCAAACAAAAGTCAATAATAAACCCTCAAATAAACAGGATATTCTTTCCCCAACTTCCAGAGCCTTTAAAAACAAATCATTTCCTCCTTCGTCTAATAAGTCATAAATAATTTCTGCTTTGACTCTCCATGTCTCCCTTTGCAAATTAGTTTCTCTAATAACCTTCTTTTTTTAACTGCATAGAAAAGCCTGGGCTCGTTTTGCCATTCTTAGGTAAAACGAGGTGGTTATGACCAAACCACCCATAGCTGTCCCTCCGGCAGAGTTTTCAGAAGCTGTAGTCATGAAATGGGAAGAAATCATTCATCTTTCTCTCTTAAAGTAGCTGGTTGAATTGAACACCTTTGTGTTGGCAGTACAACTTTTTACCTTCTAGGCCATCATCATTCCCTAACGGAAAGTGGCCATTGTTGTTATGTGCCATGGACTTTGATCCAACTCATATCTGGCCTTCCAGTGGGTTCCAAAGGCTATAAATTGCACTGAAGAGATGGGCCATCTTTCTCCCTCAGAGCAGTTGGTGGATTTGAGCTGCCAGCCATTGGGTTGGCAGTGCAACTCCTTACCACTAGCTATCAGAGCTAACGAGGAAGAACCCAAACTTAAGGAGTATGCTGGAGACATTTTCTTGGTGACCACATTTAGGGAGTATTACAGTTACATCTTGGTGTTGTGGTGTATCCATGTGGAAGGCTGCAGTGTAGTTGTGTTGTTGTTATACCTTCAAGTCCACTACTACTCATATCAATTTATTCAGGCAATGGATTTGAACCTTACACTATCCTCAAGATCTTACCACATCAGTCCATCTCCTTGATGGTCTTCCTCTCTTTTGCCAACTCTATTACGACTAACTTTGAGAAGCATGGGAATCCCAGAACCTTAATTGTGCACATGATAAATCTATACCTAGATCAAGAAGCTGTTGTCCAAACTGCATGACTTAAAATCAGGAAGGATGTGTGTCAGGAACGTATCTTTTCTCATACTTATTCAGTCTGTATGCTGAGGAAATAATTCATGAAACTGGAGTCTGGAAAGAGGAGTGTTGTATCAGGATCTAAGGAAAATTTGTCAACAACCTGTGTTATGCAGATGACACAACCTTGTTTGTGGAAATTGAGGAGGACTTAAAATGCTTGCCGCAGAGTATCAAGAACTATAGCCTTTGGTAAGGATTTTATCACAACATCAAGAAAACAAAAGTCCTCACCACAGGATCAACAGTCAACATCATGGTAAGTGGAAAAAGGATTGAAACTGTCAGTAATTTCATCTTGCTTGGATCAGTACTATCGATTCTTGATCATATACAACTTTCTGAAATGATTCAATGTCAACCAGTTCTTTTTGGTACAGTGACTCTATGTAGTCCTTTCATCTCCTTTTGTTGCTTTCTGTATTAATTCTGGATACAATCAAGGTCATATTTTGGTTCTCACGGATTTGTTTTCATTTTCTTCAACTTTGATTTGAACTTGCATATGAGTAGTTTATGGTCTGTTCCACAGTCAGCCCCGGCCTGGTTTTAACTGCTGATATCAAGACTCTCCAAAATATCTTTCTGCAGATGTAGTCAATCTGATTCCTCTGTGGTCTACCAGATGAAGTTCATGTGTATAGTCTCCACTTAAAAATGAATTTACAATAGAAAAAAAATAATTTCTTAGGAGAGGAGTGCACAGCTTCGGGGATCCCAGACCCGGCAGCCATGGCGGTGGAAGGAGGGATGAAATGTGTCAAATTCTTGCTCTACGTCTTTCTGCTGGCCTTTTGCGCCTGTGCAGTGGGACTGATCGCTGTGGGTGTAGGAGCACAGGTCCTCTTGAGTCAGATTAAACAAGGGCCCACTCCTGGCTCCTTGTTGCCTGTGGTCATCATTGCAGTGGGTGCCTTCCTCTTCCTGGTGGCCCTTGTGGGTTGCTGTGGGACCTGCAAGGAGAACTACTGTCTTATGATCACGTTTGTCATTTTCCTGTCTCTTATTATGCTGGTGGAGGTGGCCACAG
>NW_006399783.1:12122915-12128594 GCF_000299155.1 Elephantulus edwardii
TTTTTTAAATTTTTTATTATTTTGTGTGCGTGTACCGTCAAATCAGATCTGACTGGTACAGGAGGATATTGCGCCTCCTTCTCCGGCAGAGCATCTGGTGGATTCGAACCGTGTTCCTCTGGGATTGCAGTGCAGCTTCTTGCCACTAGGCCACCAGAGCTCCCCCAGAACATTATTCTTGATGTGTTCCATTTCACTTTTTACAACTTGCAATTTTTCTGTGAAACCAAAAAAAATGGTTCTATAGAGAACTCCAAAAATGGTCATTTATTTTTCTAGACTGTTTCCAATGAGACTGTTTCCAAGTAGATAAGTGCAAGCATGTGACAAAGCCACAGCACCTGTCTATATACTGGATTGTCCCTAGATACAGCATTTCTTAATTTCAGAGATGGTTCAAATTTGTTCTAAGTTTAGTGCTCTTGGGTTCAATGAAATCGTGACAGGGGAAGCACCTTGAGCTTTAGTTTGTATATTGCTTCCTTAGAGTTGAATCTGACTTCCTGTCATCCTCTCAACAGCCTTAATCTGACACAGGAGTCTATAACCTTCTTTCATAGCCAGTGGGAGCAAATAAAATCCTAGCAAGAGGATAAAAAAGGAAAGATTAGGGGAAAGGACAAGGGGAAAAAACTTATTAGAACAGGGTTTTTAACACATGCAATTTAAAAAAAACAAAACAAAACAAACTTATCAACAATCCTAGAAATGCCAATACACAATGATCAGACTTCCATAAAAGCTCTATCCTAAAATCTAATTTTAGTTTCTTACAAGTTTAACACTTGATTTCTCCAGGATTTTTTATGAGAGTACCAAAGGCAATCTTACATACACAACTCAAACCTTAATAAAAGTCCTCATACAGTCACAAGGAAGTAAAAGGCTCAGATCCAAGAGAGCTTACCTCATGGGGTCTCTGGGATTCAGGGAAAGCAATAGGGTACAAAAATCCCTTCTCTGATATTGATTCCAGTCCTCAACTCCTGGGGGATCCCTTTAGCAAAGAGGTCTTTGGATCTCATCCTTGTTGCCATCTTGTCTTAGGGTTGAAAGGCACTCCAGATTCAAGCATTCTATAGAGACTTTGTAAGTTTTAAGCAGAACAAAGACAATCATTCTAGATGACAATCATTCCAGAATG
Organism: Elephantulus edwardii; assembly: GCF_000299155.1. Lineage (NCBI taxonomy): Eukaryota > Metazoa > Chordata > Mammalia > Macroscelidea > Macroscelididae > Elephantulus > Elephantulus edwardii. The sequence goes on from NW_006399783.1 coordinate 12,124,060, forward strand.
AGGGAAAGGCATCCAGTGAATCCTAGCCATGCCTTTCTTTAACAAAACAGAAGAAAAAGGAAATAGTTACATGAATATGACTGGTGACAGATACAACCCATTAGTCTTGAAGGCAAACGCAGGACCATGATTGGTACTTGTACATCATTGTGTTGTTGTTGTTGTTATGTTCCGTCGAGTTGCTTTCGACTCATAGTGAACCTATGTACAAAAGCCCTAAACTCTGCTCTTTCCTGTGCCAATCGCACTGTCTCCAACATACATACACTATTACCACAGTCAGTGAATCAATCCACCTCATAGAGTGCCTTCCCCTCCTGTGCTGTCCGTACATCACCTTCCTCGGGAAACATTACCACTAAACTTAAGAGACACTGCTCACAGCATAAGAAACTATCAGCCGCTGACCTGTTTGGAATCACAGAAGCCAAGGAAGCTTTAGATATAAGCTATCAGATCAAGGGCTGGACAATGGGAGATAGATGTTGAAGGGAGTAGGTAGAAATGGATGGGTATCCTGGTGGATGGTGGAGCAGGGAAATAAGTGGGTAAAGACATTTGTGCCAGGGGCAGGGACAACACTAATACCAATGGTTATCTCCACAATAAGGCATGTATCTTTCACTTTTTCTAAAAAACGCTTGTCTGTTGGATACTTCTCTAAATCTGAACATTAAGATTAAGACAGACTAGGAAGAAGGATTGGCCATCCACTTCTGAAATAGCAGGCCTCTGGAAACCCTATGTATGTATGTGCATCATTGTAGGTTATAAAATTTACAAGACCAGGGGTTTTTTCCTTTCTCATTAAAAGTGAGGAGGACTTTGTAGCTCTTGCTGTAGAAGATCAAGGACTTCAATATGGACTAAATCTCAGCATCAAGAAAACAAATACCCTCAACACTGGGCCACTAGGCAGCATCATGATAGAAGAAGAAAAGATTGAAGTTGTCATTGATTTCCTCTTAGTGGGATCCACAATCAACACCCTTGGTACTAGCAGTTTAAAAAATCAGAAAACAAATAAACAAACAAACAAAACCCCAAGTCACAAGACAAGTTGCATTGAGAAAATCTGCTATTAGAGTCCATGTTAGAGTATATGAACAATAGATACTTTTAAAGACTAAAGTGCACCTGGTTGAGCCATGATCTTCTTAGTGGCTTGCTAGGCATCTGAAGTTGTCGTTTCTCTAAGTTCAAAGAGTTTCCAGAGGTATGATGTTTAGGAAGTGGATGCCACTCTATGAACTTTGAGAAATAACAATAATTATAGAAAGGCTTCAGGTCTTTTGTTCATAGAGTCACTATGAGTCATGCTCAACTTGACAGCAATCAGCAACAACAACAACAAGCATCTGAAAATTGGACAATGACTGAGGATGTCAGAAGAAATGATCTCTTTGAGTTGTGGTTTTAGGAAAGGGTACTGAATAGCCCATGGACTGCCAAGAGAACAAATAGGTCTGTCCTGGAGAAAGTTCAATCAGGAGGGTTCTTGGAGACAAGAAGGGTGAATTTCTGTCTCACATACTTTGGGTATATTGTTAGGAGGAGTCAGTGCTTGGAGAAGGACATTGTGCTGGGAAAGGTGGGAGGGGTCAGTGAAAGAGAGGAAAACCCTCAAGAAGACAGATGTTCACAGTGACTGTAGCAATGGACACAAGCCTTTTGGAGATGGTAAGGATGGCACAGAATGAATGGGTTTAGATCCACTATTCAAAGGATTGCTGAGTATAGTCAACTTGAGAGCACATGACAACAGCAGCAATCTTCTGGCTTCTACCATGTGAGAAACTTCTATCCTCAATCAAAACCAATGGTAGCAGCAGTCAAGAAATCAAAGGACGACCCTCCTTTTCTTGGCGGGGGCGTGGGTGCAGTCTGGTCCCCGTTATGTATGGAGGCAAAGGGAGAGAGCTCCAGCCCCCTCAGCGTCATGACTTCGGTTCCGGTGGCTTCCTGTCCACCAGTTCTATTCTCAAGTGCCAAGACAAAGGGAAAAGAAAAAAAAAATAAATCAAAGGACATTGGGAAAACCTGCTGTTGAGGACCTCTTTAAAGTGTTAAAGAGCAAGGATGTCAATTAAAAGGGTAAGATGTGCCTCATCAAAGTCATGGTATTTTTAAATGCTTGTGGTGTTGGAGAAGAGTACTGAATATTGCGTGGACTGTCAAGAGGGCAAACAGGACTGTCTTGGAGGGAATGCAACCAGAGCGCTCCTTAGAGGCAAGAGAGGGCGGAACTTTGTCTCACATATTTTGTACATATTGTCAGGAGAATCTGGTCTTTGAAAAACAGCAACATGCTGTGAAAAGTGGAGGATCAGTGAGGGATAGGAAGACCTTTAAGGATATGGATTGAAATAGTAACTACAACTGTGGGTTTGAGCATGGTGAAGATTTGGTAGATGGTACAGTACAAGGCAGCTTCAGTAGTTGTTCACAAGGGTAGGGACACTGTAAGTCCATGGTCTGCTGGTCTGAGTCTTATTCAACAGGATCTCAGATTTTGTTAGGTGCCATCAAGTCGACTAATACTCCTAGCAACACTATGAATAACAGATCTGAACGTGGCCCTATCCTGTGCCACAATCTCCATGACTCTATCAATTCTGTGTTTCTTCTATGCAATCCTCCTTCATCTCACTTTACAGAAAGAACTCTGAGGGCATAGTCTTGTTGTAAGTTACATTGCTAACTCCAAGGTAGCACCTCTCTGGAGGTTCAAATCCTCCAGCAGCTCCACAGAAGAATGATAGACATCTCCTCTCAAGTGAATTACAACCTCTGAAAAGCTACTGGAGGGTCAAGTATGACGGTTCTGACTCAAGGCAATATGCATGGCCTTGTTTGTTTTTTGAAGCTCACTTGGCAGCTATACTCTACTCTGTCCTCTTCCTGAGGGCAAAGCTGTATGGTTGACTTAAAGGTGAAAGAACTCAAAAGGCAAACAACTGAACTTTTGCAAAGAATTGAAATGCACAATCCACAAACTATCCACCATCCACAAACCAAGTGTTTCAGAATTTAAACTAATCCAGGTGGATCATTGTGAGCAATATAGTGGAGTTGTTATTAGGGTTTCTCAGTGTTAGCCATGATTTATTATGCTCCACATAGTCAAATGCCTTTGCAGAGTTAATAAAGTATAAACTCTTCTGGTATTCTCTGCTTTAAGCCAGGATCCATTTGGCATCTGCATGATATCTTAGGTGCCATGACCTCTTTCAAACCCCACTCAACCTTCTGACAGTTCCCTGTCAGTGTTCCCTGTCCCTAGCTGGTCTTAGATGATATTTAGCAATATTTTGCTTGCATGTGATATTATGATATTGTTCCATAATCTCCACATTCTATGTGGTCGCCTTTCTTGAGAAAGGGAACAAATATGGATCACTTCCAGTCAGCCATGTAACTGTCCTCCAAATTTCCTGGTATAGACTAGTGAGCACATCCAGGGCTACATTTACTAGTTGAATCATGTCAATTGATATTCTATTGATCCCTGAGGCCTCATTTTTTGCCAGTGCCTTCAGTGCAGCTTGAATTTCATCCTTCATTACCATTGACTTCTGTTCATAAGGTACTTCCTGAAATATTTCAGTGTCTACTAATTCTTTTTTGGTACAGTGGCTATGTATTTCTCTTATCTTCTTTAAGTGCTTTCTGGTTTATTCAAGATTTTGCCTGTAGCTTCTCTCAATGTTGCAATTTGAGGCTTGAATTTGGATTCAGTTCTTTCAGCTTGAAAAATGCCAAGCATCTTCTTCTCTTTTTAGTCTCTGACTCTAGCTCTTTGCACATACTGATATATCATTTTGCTTTGTCTTCTCAATTTGCCCTTTGAAATTCTCTGTTCAGCTCTTCTTTCTGTCTTGGCTTCTTGTTGCTCGATTACAATTTTTATAGTTTCTTCTGAAATCCATTTTGGTTTTATCTTTCTATTCTGTATTTCTTTTTTAAATTTTATTTTATTAATTTTAATGAACATTTACAGAGATTTTGGATTTCCATTCATTCATTGTTACACTATTTTCTCTACCCCCCCCACCCCCAGTTTGTTCCTCTTTTTTTTCCCCTTGAAAGTCTGTTTTAATTGTCCCATTGACACAGTGCTTGTCAAAACCAGTTCTGGTTAATCTCCTTGTCAGTGTGTCCTTTGCCATTCCCTATCACTCCTCCTTGAGAGAGATTGCACCGTGATTCATAAGGAAAAGGGGATGGTGTATTCTTTTAGCTACTTCCTGCTGAAAAGGGACACTATAAGTTTCAGGGTGAAGATCTTCTCTCACTACTCTAAAGGGCCCCTTTGTCAATAGGAAACATGTAGGCCATTGTGGAGATTGATTTTGGAATTTAGATGCACTATTATCAATTGTGCTTAGCTGTACATGTTCATATCCTTGAAGATGCATAAAGGAACTGGAACTGTTGCAGCCTAGGAGACACAAATTTAACTAACAAGTTAAAAGTATGGGGCGGGGGGTTGTGTACCAATGAAGGAGTTTGTCTTTTGCTTTTCAAGGAGAGAA
>NW_006399783.1:12129304-12133564 GCF_000299155.1 Elephantulus edwardii
GTCAATTCCAACAACTAAGAAATAGTGAGAAGAGTTGGGAACCTCAGAAGGCTTTTAGGACCAAATAATAGGCTCTTGTGTCCAGGAGAAAATGAATATACTTACCAATAATGTTAATGCTCACCCACAGCTCTTCTGGGAGGATCTGAATTGTTGAAGCGTCGTCCTTTGTTTCCAGCTGGGAGCTGGGAGCTGGGAGCTGGGACCTGTCAGTCCTGTCAGCCACAAGGATCTGATGTCGACTGCCCTTGGCCATGTGTCCTTCAGATCCACACTTAAAGCAAGTGAGTGGCAGCTTCCTCTCTACTCCCTTGCCTATCTGTGGCTCTCGTCTGTGTCACTGTCTGCTGAAGTGGTCCAGCTTTCCACAGTGGAAGCAATTCTGATCTCCTTTATTACCTTTGGGTGGCATTGCTTATGAGTAAGACTTCCTTTTCCTAACACAGGCCCTAAACTAGCAGCAATAGCTGCCCCAATAATTTTGGCCATTCTTTCTAATGACCTTTTGCTCATTTCATGACTGATAACCTTGGTGTCCTCCCACAATTCCTCTGGTCTTTGATGGATGGATGAGAATCCAAGAACACTTAGTTATGTTCATGAGAAATCTAAATACAGATCAAGAAGCTGTTGTCTGTCTAACCAGGTGAGACTAAAATAGATTAATGGGATCTTCAAAAAATCAAATCCTTATGTACATAAAACACTTTCTTCAACAGGTTAAAAAGGAAAGCCATGGAGTAGGAAAATATATTTGGCAATGACACATCTGGTAAGGGACTATATCTAAAATTTATAAAATACTCCAGTACCTCAACAAGAAAAGAGAAATAATCCAATCACAAAATGGGCACAGGATATGAATATACACTTTACCAAAGAAGACATTCAGATGGTAAACAAACACCTGAAGAAAAATTCAAAATCCCAAGCTATCAGACAGATGCAAATCAGAACAGCTTTGAGATATTATCTCAGTCCAGCAACAACAGCAATTCAACAGAGCAGCAAGTAACAAATGCTGGGGAGGTTGTGGAGAGACTGGAATTTTTACTCATTGCTGATGGGCATGTAAAACGGTACAGCCACTATGGAAGGCAGTCTGGCGCTTTCTCAAAAAATTGGAAATATAAATACCATTTGATCCAGAAATTCCACTACTGGGGATATACCCTAAAGAAAACAGCCATAACTCAAACAGATGTATGCACACCCCTGTTTATTGCTGTGTTATTCACAACAGCAAAGAAATGGAAGCAATCCAAGTGTCCATAAACAAATGACTGGATAGAAAATTTATGGTACACCCACACAATGGAATATTATGCAACATTGAAAAGCAATGAATTTGTAAAACATTACACAACAAGAGGGAGCCTGGAGGACATAATACTGAGTGAAATATCTCAGTCACAAAAAGACAAATACTGTGCAACACTGCTATTATAAAATAGGACAGACATTGGGGGTTGAGGGGAGAATGGGAAAAGAGTGGATAGATAAATGAAATCTGTATTAGATCAGATAAGGGGAAAACTGTCTGAAAGGAGTATATGATTAGCATTATATGGGAGCTCTGGTGGCCTAATGGCAAGAAGCTGCACTGTAATCTCATTGGCACACAGTTCAAGGCTACCTGCTGCTCCACAGGAGAAGGATGGGCAATCTCCTCCCATGTAATTAACTGCCTCTGAAAACCCACCAGAGGGTCAGCTGTGGATCTGTTCTGATATGACAGTACACAACAACAACAACATGTATAAACAACAATTTGGACCAAGGGGTGCAATGTGGGGAGGGCTGGGAGGTGGGGGTAGGAGGGATAAAAATATACAACAATGAAAAAAAATTTTTTTAAGAAAATATTGTCTGAACACTGCAAGGAAACAATGCATACTTTAAAAATCGAGAAAGGTGTGTGTCAGGGATATATGATTTTACCATTCCTGTTCCGTCTGCATGTTGAGCAAATATTTTGTGACTGGAATTTACGAAGAGAAATGTGACATCCAGGTTGAAGGAAGATGCATGAACCACTCATATTATGTAGATGACACAACCTTGCTTCCAGAAAGTGAGGAGGACTTGAAACACTTGCTGCAGAAGATAAAGAACTATAGCCTACAGTATGGATTACATCTCAACATCAAGAAAACAAAGATCCTTAGCATAGGACCAACAGTCAACATTGTTATAGATGGAGAACAGACCTCCCAGCCCTCCACGCATTGCAGCCCTTGTTCCATAAATCATAAGTACAAGGAACCTATGTCACAGAATGTTAATTTTGCTTCAATCAGTAATCAACACCTTTGATACCAGCAGTCAGAAAATCAAGAGATGTATTGCATTGGGCAAGTCTGCTGTCAGAAATCTCTCCAAAATACTTATGATCAATGATGTCAGTTAGAAAACTAAGATGTGCCTGATTTAAGCCATAGTCTTCTTAATCACCTATTATACTTCAGAGAGCTAGACAATGAATAAGGATGACAGAAGAATGGATGCCTTTGAGTTATAGGGCTAATGAAGAGTGCCGAATATGCCATGAACCATCAAAAGAATAAACAGATATGTCTTGGAGAAAGTGAAGTCAAAATTCTACTTGGAGGCAAAGATGGTGGGGCTCATCTTTCATACTTTCTTTGGACATGTAGCTAGGCAATGCTATTTCTTGGAAAGTGACATTATACTTGGAAAGATGGTGGATCAGTGAAAGAGAAGACTCCTAACAAGATGAATCGACACAGTGACTGCAGCAATGGGTTCAAGTATGTCAGAAGTGATAAGCATGGTACAGGATAGGGTAGGATTCAAGCCAGTTGTTCGTTCATAGGATCACTATGAGTCGAGAAGACCACCTGGGTCTTGAGAGACTAGAGGGATAGAAGCAAGGGGAAATGGAAGTTGTTCAACAGGAACGAAGCGTAGGTCAATTTTTTGCAGTATTTACTGCTCTTTTCCAGCACATAAAAGAGTGAGAATATTTCCTTAACAAAGGGTTGGAGTAAAAATCAGCTTTATGAGGAAATAGGCTGGCAGAGAAATGGCAAAGAAGGATGAAGTTACGTAGTGATTTCCTGATTCTGATTGCTGGGAGAACAGACTTTATATGACTGCGGTTGCAGGTATTAATCCCTGAATTTGCTTCATTCAATATTCAGAACTAATCTTCTGTTCATGGCCTTGTTCTCTGCTCCCTCCCACATGAATAATAGTGCTATTTGCCTGCTTTCTGGCTTTCCCCCCTCTCTCCTTGGGAGTTTTGCAACCAGTAAAGATTCAGAATTATCAAATATAGAGCAAATCATAAGTACAAGCAACCTACATCACAGAATGTTAAAATGACACCCTCTCTCTAAAGTTTCAGCTGTGGCCCCTAAGTGGAAAAATAATAGGTGCCATTTTAATGTGAAATCTTAGATCAGCTTTGGAACAGTTGCAAGCAAGTCTGTTAAAAAACCAGTTTTTCCAGCTCATCAGCCCATCCCCCACTCTGAGTGTGGAGAGGGAAGCCTTGGGGGCCGATGGGCAGAGGTGGACAAGGAAGGCTTAGAGAATCTTTCAGGTAGTTCCTGGGGACTCAGATGTTTGCAACTCAGCTATTGACCCAAAGACTGTCAAATTTAACCTACCCTGTAGTACCGCTAAAGAAAGGCCTAGTCATCTGTTTCCTTACGGATTACAACAAAGAAAACTTTCTGGAGCCATAACTCTGTTCAAAAAACTCATGTGGGGACAACACCATGAGGCAGAAAGGACTCTGCATTAGAGCTTCAATGCTGAAGCAATAGGTTTCTGGAAGTTTGAGATGGAGTAGAAGCCTAAATACTTTTTTGACTCTTGACATAAATTCAGACACCATTTTGCTTCTTTTTTGACCATAACTTTCATTCATCATGTGGCAATGCTTAGCAAATTCAGGCAAGTACACTCAAGGCAGACTGAGCACATCTCATATTTCATTCATGAAGCAGGAGTAGCATCCACTTCCGAAATGGCTTGCACAGTGCTGAAGTCTTTCATTCACAGGGTTGCTATGAGCCATTTACAACTCAATGGCACTTAACAACAATAAGAATGACAACATAGAGAGAACTATGTTGGCCTAGTGGACAGAAAGTTATGCTACTGTTGTTGTTGTTGTTGTTGTTATGTGCCGTCGAGTCGCTAAACTCCACTCTGTCCTGTGCCAATCGCACTGTCTCTGACACTCCCATCCCAATTATCCCAGTCACTGAATCAATCCACCTCATAGAG
>NW_006399783.1:12134499-12144867 GCF_000299155.1 Elephantulus edwardii
AGAGTCAGCCATAGTTTGTTATGATCTACACAGTCAAATGCCTTTGCATAGTCAATGAAACACAGATAGACATTCCTCTGGTATTCCCGGCTTTCAGCCAAGATCCATCTAACATCAGCTACAATATCCCTAGTGCCATGACCCCTTCTAAACCCAGCCTGGACTTCTGGCAGTTCTCTGTTGATGTGCTGATCCAGTTGTTTTTGGATAATCTTCAGTAACATCTTGCTTGCATGTGAAATCAGTGAGATTGTTCTGTAGTTTCCACAGTTGCTACTAATAGGGTGGTATTAATAAGTTCAGAATTCTCTATATAGGTATCAGTTATAAAACTATAGTTATTTTTCTTCAGCCTGCAAAACTAGTTGCTTAGCCTCCAAATTCTCTGTTTCCTGTCTTTAGTCTTGTAGAGTAGTTTGATCTGTCTGTTTGCGAGAAGAGGAAATGCATCTATCCTAGATGCTGGTGAAGCTGGTTCTCCAGTCATATGTAAACTGTATCTTAATCTGCTTGTTTAACAGGAAGAGAACTGGGGCCTTCCTGAATTACTGCTACATACATGGAAACTGTCCTTTTCAGATGTAGAAATTACCTTTTTTACTAACAAATTGCATTGTTAAATGAGCTGGAGTTTCACCCTAGTATATAAGGTCATGACCATTCCCAGACAGATGACCACTCCCAGACTGGGAGGCAGTCTTAAAGGTGTCTTCCAGATCTGTGAATAAAGTGCATTTATGGATATTGCAGTCCGTTTGTCTTATTGGCTACTGACTATGGAAAGAACCCCTTGCGTTCAGTAACACTACCAAGCTCAAGGTGGTTGGCTTTAATCTGTGGCACTCAGGTCTGGTTTAAATTGTTTTTTGCCAAACATTCTTCTAAGTGGTATAGCACTGGTCTGTGCATTGCTGTATAGAGGTAACTTGTGGTTGTTGTGATGCTAAACACTGTGACTATGATGTGCCAAATGCTATGATGGTTACCCATGGTGGGCAGTGTTTGGTGGAGCTTCCTGATTAAAACAAGCTTGGAAGCAGGAGGGGCATCTACTTTCGAAATGACTTGCCTCCGGAAATTCTATGAACAGTGCTCAGGTCTTTCATTCATAGGGTCACTATGAGTCGTCTATGACTCAATGGCACTTAACAACAACATATTGTGAGGTATTCCCTCCTGACAATCATTTTACTAATAACTGCTTTCATGAAAGTGTATAAGCCAGCTACTTTATGCCTCGTGCCTTTATGTCTTCCATTTAGATAGCCAGCTTCTGATTTGGCCATCCCTATCAAATCAGTACTCTGAGGGAGCAAATATGTGCATTTTGCTGAAAAATCCTCCAACTTGAAAACCTTGAGTATCTGCATCTACAAGCAGAGTCCAGTTCAGAAGAAGCCATCAGGTTGCAGCAAGCCTACCTCACACATGGGTCTTCTTCTCTTCATCTGGTTGGGTTCTGGGTAATTCATCCCCAGTCGGAAGAAGCCATCAGGTTGCAGCAAGCCTACCTCACACATGGGTCTTCTTCTCTTCATCTGGTTGGGTTCTGGGTAATTCATCCCCAGTCGTTCGTGGCCAGGTTCAAATGAGCATCAGCCACAAACTCAGGAGTCTACACTTCTCCCTAAAAAAAAACACACACACACACACACACACAAAAAAAACAACAAACAAACAAAAATAAACCAGAGCACACAAATATGAAACTCAAACTCCAATGTTGAGTCTGAAATCACTCGTAACAGGCATTACAACGGGTTTCCCAGGTTGTAAATTGCATGGGAGGAGATTGTCCATCTTTCTTCTTTGAAATTACAGAGGATTCCATAAGACAAGTTTCCCATGTGTGTTCATAGAGCCATTATGCATTTAAGTAAATTTTATGGTACCTAATAACAAGGCAGGACTAAGGAGCATTGGTGGTAAAGTGCAATACATGTTGAACTAATAATGAAAAGGCTGACTGTTCAAAACCACCCCCCGCTCCATGAAATTAAGATGGGAAATCTCCTTCGATAAATATTTATAGGCTGGGCAACCTGAAGAAGAGTCGCTCACATTGAGAATAAACTTAATGGCAATGGATGTTGTAGTCCACAGGAAGTTGCATTGCTAGTCAAAATCTGATACCTCTTTCTTCCAAAGTGGATTTGAACTGCTTGCCTTTGGGTCAGTAGTGCAACTCCCTACTAAGCCACTAGTTGTTGTTATTATTGTTGTGTGTTGTCGAGTTGGAACAAACTCATAGCTGACCTCCAGTTGGTTTTCAGAAGTAGCAAATAGATTTTCACAAAATGAGACTGTCCGTTCTTCTCCTGTGGAGCAATGGATGAATTTGAACTACATGCCTTTGGGATTGCAATACAGCTTCTTACTACTAGGCCACCAGACCTCCCTAAGGACTTTTCTTCTGGCAGTCCATGATACTCTGCAATACCAAAATTCAAAGGCATCAATTTTTAAGCAGTGAAAAATTATACATAACCGAAAACTATGAATTTGTTAAATGTTGTACAATATGGCTGTATCAGGAACAAATTATGTTAAATAACATGTTGTTGTTATGTACCATCAAGTCACTTGCAACTCATAGCCACCCTATGTACAAGGGCCCTAAATCCTGCTCTATCCTGTGCCAACCTCACTGTCTCGGATACACTTACTCCCACCACCAAAATCACTGAATCGATCCATCTCACCAAGGTCTTCCTCTCCTGCACCATCCCGCCACTCTTCCAAACATGATGTCCCTCTCCAAGACCAGTCCCTCCTTGCAAATGCCCAAAGTATGTCAGACGAAGCATCAGAATCCTCAACTCCAAGGAGCATTCTGGCTTCACCCTCTCCAGGACAAACCTGTTTGTTCTCCTAGCAGTCTATGGTATATTCAACACTCTTCTGCAGCACCACAGCTCAAAGGCATCAATTCTCCTTCTATCACCCCTAGTGACTGTCCAACTCTCCTATACATAGCACATAACTGTGAAGACTATAGCCCAGATCAGCTGCACCTTAGTCTCCAGCCTGATGTCATTGCTCTTCAGTACTCTGGAAAGGAAACTCACAGCTGACTTTCCCAATGCAATTCATCTCTTGATTTCCTGGTTCCTGCTACCAAGAGTGTTGAGTGTGGAACCAAAAACTAAAACTGTTAACTATCTCAATCTCTTCACCATCCATACTGATGCTGTCAATTGGCCCAGTGGTAAGAATCTTTGTTTTCCTGACATTGAGCCTCAATTCATATTGGAGGCTGCAGTCCTTGTCCTTCTGCAGCAAGCGCTTTAGGTCCTCCTCAGTTTCAGCAAGCAGGATTGTATCATCCGCATAATGCAGATTATTGATGACACTTCCACCCATCCTGATGCCACATTCCTCCTCGTACAACCTAGCATCTCAGATGATCTGTTCTGCATACAGATTGAAAAGGTATGGAGACAGAATACATCACTGACAGACCCCCTTCTTGATTTTGAACCATCCAGTGCCTCCTTGCTCTGTTCTGACGACTGCCTCTTGGTCCAAGTATAGGTATTGCATTAGCACAATCAAATGTTCTGGGATTCTCATTCTTCTCAGAGTCAGCCATAGCTTGTTGTGATCCACACAGTCAAAAATCTTTGCATAGTCAATGAAGCACAGATAAGCATTCTTCTGGTATTCTCTGCTTTCTGCCAAGATCCATCTAATATTAGCTATAATATCCCTAGTACCATGACCTCTTCTAAATCCAGCTTGCACATCTGGCAGTTCTTTGTTGGCATATTGTTCCAAACGTTTTTGGATCATTTTCAGCAGACTCTTGCTTGCATGTGATATTAATGTTATTGTTCGATAGGTTCTGCACTCTGTTGGGTTACCTTTCTTTGGAATGGGAACAAATATAGATCTTTTCCAGTCAGTTGGCCAGCTGGCTATCCTCCAGATTTCTTAGCACAACTTAGTGAGCACATTCAGGGCAGTGTCTGTTTGTTGAAATAAATCAATTGGTATGCTGTCAACTCCTGGAGCCTTATTTTTTGCTAATTCCTTCAGAGAAACTTGAACTTCCTCCTTCATCACCATAGGCTCTTGCTCATATGTTACTTCATGAAATTCTTCTGTGTTAGCCAATTCCTTCTGATACAGTGACTCTGTGTACTCCTTCCATCTTCTTTTGATACTTCCTGGATCATTTAACATTCTCCCCAAAATATGCTTAAGTATTGCCACCCATGGCTTGAATTTGTTTTTTAGCTCCTTCAGCTTAAGAATCACTGAGTGAGTTTGGCCCTTTTGATTTTCTGACTCCAGCTCTCTGCACATTTCATTATAGTATCTTGCTTTGTCGTCCTGGGCTGCTTTTTGAAATTTTCTGTTTAGCTCTTTGATTTCTTGGTTTCTTCCTTTAACTTTGGCTTCTCAGTGCTCTAATGCAATACTCAAAATCTCATCTGGCATCCATCTTGATCTTTTCTTCTTTTTCAGCCTTTGTAATGATCTTTTGCATTCTTCATGGATGATTTTCTTGGTATCCTCCCAGAGCTTGTTTGGCCTACGCTCATTGGTGCTCAAGGCCTCAAAACTGTTCCTGAGATGGTTTTGAAACTCGAGTGGGATAGACTTAAGATCAAATTTTGGTTCCCGTGGACTTGATTTAATTTTCCTCAACTTCAATTTGAACTTGCATATGAGTAATTGGTGGTCTGTCCCACAATCAGCACTTGGCTTAGTCACAAAAATTAATTTTATAATAAAACTGCTTTACAAAAAGGTTTTTGTTGTTGATTGCTGTTGAGTCCAGAGTCCATAGTGACCCTATGAACAAAAGGCCTTAAGCCTTTTTTTTATTATTATTTTGTGTGTGTGTACCGTCAAATCAGATCTGACTGGTGCAGGAGGATATTGCTCCTCCTTCTCCGACAGAGCATCTGGTGGATTCGAACCATGTACCTCTGGGATTGCAGTGCAGCTTCTTGCCCCTAAGCCACCAGAGCTCCCCGGCCTGAAGCCTTTTTATAGCTATCATCATTTACCTAATTTCATAGAGTTTTCAGAAGCATGTTGTTTAGGAAGTGGACAACACTCTTGTTTCCAAACTTGACGTAAACTGGGAGCTCCACAAAACACTATCCACTATGGGTAATTGTTATGACATTTGATACCCCAATGGCATAAGTTTCAGCATCATAGCAACCCCAGGTTACCACAGTACAGCATACTGACAGAAGAGTGCTATACCAGAACATTAGAAGAATGTTCCTCAAAAAATACAATAACAACTGACTTTTAAATACAAACACCCTCCCCGAGGTCTTGTTGATTCTAAACAAAAGGCTTTAAAAAGTAAGTAATTTTTTTAAAAACCCAATAAGGAAATGTATCCTTGGAATCAATCTTGAAGGGATACCAGGAATAAAAAAATAGAAAGATGTTATGTGCTGTCGAGTCACCTGTGACTCATAGTGACCCTGTGTAAAACAACTCTAAAGCCTGCCCTGTCCTGAGCCAGTCTCACTGACTCCAACACACAGACCCCTATTACCCCAGTTATTGTGTCAGTCCATCTCATCCAGGGTCTTCCTCTCCTGCACTGTCCATCCACCCTTCCAAACATCATGTGCTTCAGGGACTGGTCCCTCCAAGGAGAAACTTGATTTCACCCTCTCCAAGACAGACCTCTTTGTTCTCTTAGCAGTCCATGACATGTTCAATACTCTTCTCCAGCATAACAACTCAAAGGCATTGATTCATCTTCTATCATCCTTAGTCATTGTCCAGCTCACTGACACATAGCAAGTAGTTGTGAAGACCATGGCCTGGATCAGGCACACCTTGGTCTCTAGATTGACAAAGCAGTAAGAGAGAAACAAAGAGTAACTTTTAAGGAAGAGCAGATAAGATTAAGTGCTGATTTATCAGCAGAAACCATGCAAGCAAGAAGACAGTGGAATGACATATATCAAACACTCAGAGAACACAACTATCAATCAAGAATACTGTACCCAGCAAAATTATCCATCAAATATGAAGGAGAGATCAAGATATTCCCAGAAAAACAGAACCTAAGTTTGTAAAAATAAGATCAGAGGTGAAGGAAATGCTGAGAAATGTCCTTCTTGCAGAGGTGCCACAGAAAGCAGGATGGACCAAAGTAACTAGCAATAACACCAAAAGGAACTCAGCAAAATGATTGTAGTGAAACCTTGCCTTTCAATAATCACATTGAATGTGAATGGCTTAAATGCACCACTGAAGGGAAAAAGAGTAGAAGATTGGAAAAAGACACAAAATCCATCATCATACCATCTAAAAGAGACACACCTGAAAAATTAAGATAAAGAAAGACTAAAAACATCTCCTCCTGTACCAGTCAGATCTGATTTGATGGTACACGCACACACACACAAAATAAATAAATAAATAAATAAATAAATACATACATACATACATAAATAAATAAATAAATAAATAAAGACAGACAGACAGACTAAAAACAAAAGGGTGGGGGAAAAATACACCAAGCAAATGGCAACCAGAAAAAAAAAGCAGGAGTAGTGATATTAATCTCTGATAAAATAAATTTCAATGCAAAAACCATCACAAAGGACAAGGAGGATAACTACATAATGCTTAGAGGGGTCAATAGAACAAAAAGACATAACAATAATAAATATCTATGCACCAAATGAAAGATCTGCAAAATATATAAAACAAACTAACTAACAAAACTGAAAAACGAAGTAGACAACACTACTAAAATAGTTGGAGACTTCAATACACCACTCTCAAGAAAAGATAGAATTACCAGAAAGAAACTCAATAAAGATGTTGAAGAATTAAAGCACAGAATAAACCAACTCAATCTCATAAATATTTATAGGCTAATGCACCCCAAAAAAACACAGTACACCTTCTTCTCCAATGTATATGGAATGTTCTCCAGAATAGATTACATTTTAGGCCACAAGGCAAGTAACAATAAATTTAAAAAACATAGAAATAATATAAAGCATCTTCTCAGACCACAATGCTACAAAATTAGAAATTAATAACAAGAGGATAAAGGAGGGGGGGAATCATACATTTGGAAGCTGAACAACATCCTGCTTGAACATGAGTGGTACCAGAAGAAGTAAAAAATGAAGTTAAAAAGTTTCTTTAAACAAATGACAATGAAAACACCACTTACCCAAATGTCTGGGAAACAGCCAAAGCAGTGATCAGAGGCCATTTTATAGCAATAAGTAAACACATTACAAGGCAGGAAAAAAATGACCTTTGACTCTCTAACCCAACATCTCCAACACATTGAAAAAGAATAGCAAGAAAACCCAACTCACTCTAAAAAAACCCTGAAATTATAAAAATTAGAGCAAAGTTAAATGAAATAGAAAACTGAAAAACAATTGAAAACATCAATAAAACTAGGAGTTGGTTCTTTGAAAAGGTCAATAAAATCAATAAACCACTAGCAAAACTAACAAAGGAAAAGATGAAATTAATTCAAATAAAAGATGAAACAGGCAACATCTCAACAGAACTAAAATAAAAAGGCTAACATTGAAATATTATGAAAAACTATACTTAAACAAATATGAAAACCTAGAGGAAATGGACAAATACTTAGAAATTCACAACCTATCTAAACTGACACAAATGGAAATTGAACACCCATACTGACCCATTACAAAAGAAGAATTTGAAAAGATAACAAAACAACTTCCAGCCAAAAAACCCCCCAAACAACCAAAGCCCTGGACCAGCTGGTTTTACAAATAAATTTTATCAAATATTCAGAGAACTGTCACCAGTTCTACATGAACTATTTCAGAAAACAGAAAAAGATGAAATTCTCCCAGACGCATTTTATGAAGCAAACATATCCTTGATACCAAAGCCAGGTAAAGACAGCACCAAAATAGAAAACTGTAAGCCAATGTCTCTCATAAACATAGATGCAAAAATTCTGAATAAAGTCCTGCCCAATAGCGTCTAACCATACATAAAAAAAAATAATTCTCTGTGACCAAGTGGGGTTCATAACAGGTATGCAAGGATGGTTCAACATAAGAAAAACAATCAATGTAATTCATCACATTAACAAAGCAAAGAACAAGAACCACATGATCCTATCAATTGATGCAGAAAAGGCCTTTGACAAAATCCAAGACCTTTTCCTGATTAAAACTCTCAACAAAATAGGATTAGAAGGGAATTTTTTTCAACATAGTAAAAAGTATTTATGCAAACCTGAGAGCAAATATTGTTAGCAATGGAGAGATATTAAAGGCATTCCCTTTGTGAACAGGAACTAGGCAAGGGTTCCCACTCTCACCTCTCCTATTCAATATTGTATTTGAAGTCTTAGTGATAACAGTAAGACAAAAGAAATAGGAGGTATCCAAATTAGCAAAGAGGAGGTAAAATTATCTCTCTATGCAGATGATATGATAGTATACCTAGAACACTCTAAAAATTCAACAAAACAAAAAAACCTAAAAGTAGTTGACCAATTCAGCAAAGTGGTAGAATACAAGATCAACATACAAAAAAATCAACTGTATTTCTCCACAGTGACAAAGAGAATACAGAGCTGGGGCTAACATAAACAGTACCCTTCACAATAGCTAATCACGAGATTAAATACTTGGGAATAAATCTAACCAGAAGCACAAAGGATCTATTAAAAAAAATTACAAAACATTACTACAAGAAACAAAAGAGACCTGGAGAAGTGGAAGAATATCCCTTGCTCATGAAAAGGGAGACTCAATATGGTGAAAATGACAATACTACCAAAGGCAATTTACATGTTCAATGCAATCTCAATCCAAATACCAATTCCATTCTTCAACGAGATGAGAAAGGCAATTTCCAATTTCATTTGAAATGGAAAGAGGCCCCAAATAAGCAAAGCACTCCTTAAAAAGAGCAACAAGGTAGGAGGCATCTCACTCCCTTATTTCAAATCCTAATACACTGCCATGGTGGTCAAGACAGCGTGGTACTGGTACAATGACAGACACATAGATCAATGGAATAGAATTGAGAACCTAGAAATCAGCCCATCTACCTATGGTCAACTGATTTTTGACAAGGAGATGAAATCAGTTAAGTGAGGAAACGACAGTCTTTTTAACAAATGGTGTTGGCAAAATTGGAAAACTATCTGCAGAAAACTCAAGATACACACCTCACTCCATACACAAAAACCAACTCAAAGTGGATCATGGACCTAGGACTAAAACCAAAGACTATAAACTTCATTAAGAACTCTAGAAGTCCTAATCCATAACATAAACAGTCTTCCAAGCATCCTGGAAAACCTACAACCAGGAGAGGATAAAATAGATGAATGGGACCTTCTAAGAATAAAATCCCTATACATATCCATAAAATTTTCCAACAGGGTAAAAAGGGAAGCCACAGTCTGGGGAAAAATATCTGGTAATCACATGTATGTTAAGGGACTTTTACTAGAGTTTATAAAATACTCAAGCACCACAAGAAGATAAAAGTAAACAACCCAGTTGAAAAATGGGCACAGGATATGAACAGACACTTCACCAAAGAAGACATTCGGATGGCAAATAAACACATAAAGAAATATTCATAATCCCTAGCTCTAGGAGAGATGCAACTCAAAACAACTATGAGATACCATCTCACCCCAGTAAGAATAGCAAAATGTAAATTTAACAGAACAGCAAACAATAACAAACAGCTGGCAAAGTTGTGGAGAAACCTGAACTTTTTTTCACTGTTGGTGAAAGTGTAAAATGGTGCCACCACTATGAAAGGCACTATGGCACTTTCTTAAAAAGTTGCAAATAGAAATACCATTTGACCTAGCAATCCCACTACTGGGAATATACCCCAAAGAAACCAGAACTGCCATTCAAGGAGATATATGCACACGCATATTTATTGTGCCTTTGTTCACAATAGCCAAGAGCTGGAAACAACTCAAGTGCCCATCAACAAAGGAATGGCTAGAGAAGCTGTAGATATACTATGCTGCATTGAAAAATAGAACTCATTAAATATTACACAAAATTAGTGACCCTGGAGGACATAATGCTGCGTGAAATATCTCAGTCACAAAAGGACAAATACTATATAGTGCCACAGTTGTAAAGGGGGACTGACATCGGAGTTGGGAAACTAAAAGGGGATAAATAATGTATGTTGTTGTTGTTGTTATGTGCCGTCGAGTCACCTGCGACTCATAGTGACCCCATGTACAACAGCCCTAAACTCCGCTCTGTCTTGTGCCAATCGCACTGTCTCGGACCTTCCCATCCCAATTATCCCAGTCACTGAATCAATCCACCTCATAGAGGGCCTTCCTCTCCTGCGCTGTCCCTCCACACTCCCAAGCAT
>NW_006399783.1:12145167-12218661 GCF_000299155.1 Elephantulus edwardii
TTAATTTCCTGGCTGCTGGTGCCAAGACTGTTGACTGTGTAGTCAAGCAAACTAAAGCTGTGTACAATCTCAATCTCTTCACCATCCATCCTGATGCTGCCAATTGGTCCAGTGGTGAGAATCTTTGTCTTCTTGACATTGAGCCTCAATCACTGCATTGAAATAGATGGGGGAGAGAACTGTTTAGGAGGAATACATGATTCGGTATTATTGTCATTACAAGAGTTCAGAATAAAAGCTGCATAGTGGAGTGGACTAGGGGACTGGGGAAAATTATATAACAATGAAATAATTTTCCCCCTCCACTTTTCAAAGAGAAGAGCCAACTGGGGGGGGGGCAGGGATGAGCAGGGAGGAAAGTTTGCAGCAATGAATGAATGGAAATCCAAAGTCTCTGTAAACTTTCATTAAAATAAATTTTTAAAGAAGAAAAAGCAGAGAGTGTTGTGTGCATCTTTTGGGGCTAGGAATTCCTATATCAATCAGACTGAGACCTATACAAGAGCTACACCAGAAAACTAATTCTTGAATGATTTGATCAGCACACAGATTGAATAGGTATAGAGAAAGGATGCAACAACCCGACTGCACACTCTTCTTGATTTTAAACCATATAGTGTTCTCTTGTTTTGTTTGGACAACAGCTTTTTGTCTTTGTAAAGATTTCACATGAGCACAATTAAATGTTCTAAGATTCCCATCCTTCTCAATGTTAGCCATAATTTGTTATGATCCACAGTGAGAGGCCTTTTCCTAGACAATTTTAAAAAAGTAAATATTTTTCCTGGAATTTTCTGATTTCAGCCCAAACTTATTTAATATTAGTAACGGCTTGTTACATATCCTATCTTGAACCCAGCTAAAATTTCTGGCAGTTCTCCATTGATGTGCTGTTTTAGACACTTTTAAATAATCTTCAGCAACAATAACTTCTTGCTGAATGGGGGCAATGTTGGAAGGCTGGTTTTGGTTTTCTGTAAAAGGTCTGAAGGAAGAGCATTATTTTCATGTTTTGGTTTTTTTTAAAAATAAATTTTTTATTTTATACTGGTTTACTTACAAAATTTGTATTCACATCAGATCTTTCCCCTTTCCTTTATGCACCCTTCTCTCCACTCATCAAATTGTGCGACACTATGATTAAGCCCCTCCCCTCCCCTCCCCTCCCGTCCTCACCCCTCTGCTCTCCTTCCTCCCTTGGATCTTCCTCCCTTTTCTATAATAATGTTCTTATATAGTATTTGTCCTTATGGGACTGAGTTAGTTCACTCAGCATAATGCTCTCTAGTCCCTCCCAGGTTAGGTAGTAATTTACAAAGTCATTGCTCCTGTGTGCTGAATAGTACTAACACTATTTCTTGTCTATCTGTCTGTCTGTGTCTTCTCTTTCTTTTGCAGCATTGTGTTAATCATTAATTTTGCCTTCATCTACCTTAGCATATGTATATTAAATATTTAGTGATTATTATTCCCGTCTACCTCCCTTTTTATCCATGGTAACAATCCAAGAATGATTCTTTCTGTGTGTAAACTTTTCCTTGTTATTAAATGCCACTGAATCAACTGTGACTTATAGCAACCCTATGAACAACCGAATTGAATCCTCCACTATCCTGTTATGTCTTCCTAATCTCTGTCAGGCGTAAGCCCATTGCCGTAGTTACTGTGTCAGTCCATTTCCTTGAGAACCTTCCTCTCTTTTGTTGACTCTCTACCTTTCCCAGTCTTTTTCCTCAGACTGACCCCTTCTAACAAATACAAAGAAGATGTGACAAATTTTCATGATCCCTCCCTGTAGGGAGCTTCCTGGTTGCACTTCCTCCAAGGCAGACTTTTTTATTCTTTTGGCAGTTCATGGTATATTCAGGACTCTTCCAATACCACAATTCAAAGGATTTGATTCTTCAGTCTTCCTTATTGATTGTTTAACTTTGTGATGTCTAGGAAGTGATTGAAAATATCTTAACTTACATTAGGCACATCGTAGTCTTTGAGGAAAACCTTCTCTCAGCTTTTTATAGGCTTTCTGGTGGCATCCTAATAAAAAGTCAGGAAATCAGAGACATACTGCATTGGGAAAGTCTGCAATTAGGGGCCTCTCCAAATTTTCTTTTTAATTGAATTTTTAATGAAAGCTTATAGAGAACTTGGATTTCCATCCATTCATTGTTGCACATTTTCCTCCCTGCCCCCTCCAGTTCACTTTTCTCTTTGAAAAAAAAATTCTTTCATTGTTGTACAATCCCCACAGCCCCCACCCCAGACCACTATACTATGCAGCTCTTATTCTGGACTGTTGTCATGCAAATAATACTTAATCATATATTCCTTTTAGATAGTTCTCTCCCTTGTCTGTTTCAATGCCATGTATATTACTTATCCCCACTTTTCTTAGTTTCCCCCAAACTCCCATTTCAGTCCTGTTTTATAACAGTGGCATTATGTAGTATTTGTTCTTTCGTGACTGAGATATTTTACTCAGCATAATGTCCTCCAGGGTCACCCATCTTGTGCCATTTGGGTTTCAAATGCCATAATGGAACAATCGTTCCATAGGTGTGCCAAACACCATAATGGCTACCCACTGTGGGCAATGTTTGGTGGAGTTCCCAGATTGATTCAAGATTGACTGAAGTTTGGAAGTAGGAGTGGTATTCACTTCCTAAACACCACATACTTCAGGAAACTATGAACTTGGAGAAATAACGACAGTTTTAGAAAGGCTTCAGGCCTTCTGTTTATCTATCTATCTACCTATCTATCCCTTGTATTTAAAAGTCAGTTGGGCCCAAGGGTCTAGTGTTATTTTATTTTGGAGGAACATTCTTCTAAGCTGTACAGAACTCCTCTGTACAGCTCTGAGGTAATCCGGGGTTGCTGTAATGTTGAACCTTGTGCCATTAGGGGGGTCTAATGCCAAAACAGCTGTTCATGGTGGACAGTGTTTGGTGGAGGTCCCTGTTTAAGACAGGTTTGGAAGCAGGTGTGGCATCCTCTTCCTAAATTGCATGTCTCTGAAAACAATGAACTTGGAGAAATGATGATAATTATAGAAAGACTTCAGGCCTTTTGTGTGTAGAGTCGCTATGAGTCACGCTCGACTCGACGGCAATAAACAACAAATAACAGCAATAATATTCCCAGTAGAGGAATTGCTGGGTCAAATGGTATTTCCATTTCCAACTTTTTGAGAAAGCCCATACCACCTTCCATAGTGGTTGCAGCATTCCAAGCTCCCACCAACAGTGAATAGAGGTTCCAGTTTCTCCACAACCTCATCAGCATTTGTTGTTTCCTACTCTGTTGAATTTTGTTATTCTTACTGGGGAGAAATGATATCTCATAGTTGTTTTGATTTGCATGGCAGTTAGAGCTAGGGCTTTTGAACATTTCTTCATGTGTTTGTTAGCCATCTGAATGTCTCCTTTGGTGAAGTGTTTATTCATATCCTGTGCCCACTTTTCAATTGGGTTGTTTACCTTTATTTTGTTGTGGTGCTCTCCAAATTTTTGAGGAGCAATGATGTTAGTTTTAGGATTCAGGTATATTGATCCACATCATGATCTTTTCAGTCACTTGCTATGTTGCTTAGAGCTGGACAATGAATAAAGATGACAGAAGAACTGATGCCTTTGAACTATGGTGTTGGAGACGAGTACTGAATATGCCATGGTCTGCCAAAAGAACAGACAGGTATGTCTTGGAGAAGGTGCAGCCAGAGTACTCCTTGGAGGCAGGGATGACAAAGCTTTATTTCACATACTTTGGGCATGTTCCTAAGAGAGACTATTCCTTGAAGAAGGACATCATGCTTGGAAAGGTGGAAAGATGGCTAAAGAGAAGAAAACCCTCAACCAGGTGGACTGCAGCAATGGATTCGAGTATGTCAGGGATTATAAGGATGGCACAAGACCAGTCAGGGTTCAGATTGTAGGGTTGCTCTGAGTTGTATTCAACTTGACAGCATCTAACAACAAAACAATGGGTGGTTTAGTTTATCAGTTGTGCAGCCAAGTCAAAGGCAGTCATTTGGAATTTATCAGCTGCTTTGTGGGAGAAAGATGGGCACCTCTTCTCGTGTGATTATTGCCATTGAAAACAAGCACCAGGGTCAGTTATGAGTTGGTGCCAACTCAATGGCAAAAAGGTTGCTTTTAGCTTTTTCTAATAGTGGGTCGGGGCCCAAGGGAATATTGCCAGGCACTTGATTATAGGGGAATGTCATCTTTCTGAACCCTGGAAGTTTATGGAGAGCAAGAGAAACATCATACCTATCTTGTTAGGCAGCCACTTATGTGGTGACTGTTTTATTCCTAAGTTCCCACAAGGAACAAAAAGCTGCTTGCAAAAATTCATAATGTGCAACAATGAATGAATGAAAACCCAAAATCTCTGTAAATGTTCATTAAAATTAAAAAAATTTAATAATAATAAAAAATTCATAATGGTTGTACAGTGTCAGATACATTCAAGATTTACCACTCCCTCTCTTTATTTGATGTTTTATTTTAATTTTTTCTTTCCGTCAGTGTTTGAACTACTTTTTATCAGGGCCCCAGGATTAACATTTGTATTTGTTATCTTTATTTTCTTCTGACATAGGGTCTAGGCTGTCTCGTGTACCATTTTGCTTGAAACCAGGTAAACGTTTGTGAGTGCATCTGACCAAATATACCCATCCTCCATTTAGAACCAGGGAACACTGGCGGACTAGTGGTAAAGAATTGTGCTGCCAAACCAAAGGCATGTGGTTCAAATGCACCAGCTGCTCTGCAGGAGAAAGATGGTCAATCTCCTCTTGTGCAATTTACAGCCTCTGAGAAGTCACTGGAATGTCCGTTCAGATTCGATGGTACACAACAACAACAACATTTCAGAATGGTGAGTCTTACCTTCTAGGGGTCTGATTTTTTGTGCAAGAGTTTGCTAAGTTTGAGAAGTTGTCCATCTCTGAGATTCTACTAAGTTCACAATGAGCCTTCAGCACAAATTGCTTCCAGCTAGAGGAGATAGCAGTCTTAAAAAGCTGCTTCAAGCTGTTTCTGACGTCACTCCTTCTTTAAATTGTTAACTGTCTGACCTGAGCCTGTCATTTTCTCTCTTCAATGAATTGACAGTATCCAGCAACAGGAAACTAATTCTATAGTCCTTTAAATTACTGTTTCCTCTACATGACACAAGCCATTGTAAACCCTTTTAACGCTATCCAAATTCAATTTACCACAGGTGAGTGTCATAGTAATAGCACTGTCCAGCCTGTCAGGTGCTAAGGACACTGAACTTACCATCAGTAATGACTGTTGTTGCTGTTGGCTGCCTTGGATCAGCCCCAATTCATGGCAACTTCATGTCTTACACTGTAGAACTGCTCCATAAGGGTTTTTTTGGTAATAATCTGCACACAAGTAGTTCTCTAGGCCTTTTTTCCCCTTCAAATTTTGCTGTATCTTTTCAACATTTGATTTTTTTTAAATTTTATATCCCATCTCCATACCTTTTCAACCTATATGCAGAACAAATTATCTGGGAGGCTGGGCTCTATGAGGAGGAATATGGCATCAGGATTGGAGGAAGACTCATCAACAACCTGTGTTATGCAGATGACACAATCTTGGATGCTGAAACTGAGGAGGACCTGGAGCACTTGCTGCAGAGGGTCAAGGACTGTAGCCTTCAGTATGGATTGAAGCTCAACATCAAGAAAACAGAGATTCTCACTACTAGGGCAATTAGCAGCATCATGATGGATGGTGAAGAGAGTGAGATTGTTAACAGCTTTAGTTTGCTTGGCCCCACAATCAACACTCTTGGTACAAGCAGCTCAGAATTCAAGAGACAAATTGCATTGTGAAAGTCTGCTGTCAAGGACATCTCCAGAGTACTGAAGAGCAATGATGTGAGTCTGGAGACTAAGGTGTGCCTGATCCAAGCCATGGTTTTTGCAGTTACGTGCTATGTATCAGAAAGCTGGACAATAACTAGGGATGATAGAGGATAATTGATGCCTTTGAGCTGTGGTACTGGAGAAGAGTATTAAATATACCACGGACTGCCAGGAGATGAAACAGGTTGATCCTGGAGAGGGTGAAACCAGGCTGCTCCTTGGAGGCAAGGATTCTGAAACTCTGTGTGACATACTTTGGACATGTTGCAAGGAGGGACCAGTCCTTGGAGAGAGACATTATGCTTGGGAAGATTGAGGAATAGCACAGGAGGGGAGGACTTTCAATGAGATGGATTGATTCAGTGACTGGAATAATGGGGGTAGGTGTGTTGAAGACAGTAAGGTTGGTTCAGGAGCAGGGTTCAGAGCAGTTGTACTTAGGGCTGCTATGAGTCGCAAGCAACTCAACGACACATAACAACAAAACAACATATTGATTTGCTTACATAGTTGGTATACATTGTATCTCACACTATCTTTCATTCACATTGTGTGTCACATAATCATTGCCATTCATTATATTTTATAAAATATTCATCATTGAACTATGTCCTGTCTTTCCAGATCCCTGCTCTAGGCCTTTCTTAAATTGCACTGCTGGTGAGTCCCAAACACCTTTGGGTTAGCAGCTCATCACAAACTAATGCTATGTGGTATTGAGTTGATTCTGATTCATAGTGATCCTCAGGACATCAGCAATGATATCCCTGGTGCCATGGCCTCACCTAAATCCTGCATGCATTTCTGGCAGTTCCCTATCTATGTACTGCTCTAGCCATTTTTTAATGATCTTCAGCAGTATTCTGCTTGCATGTAATGTTAATGATATTGTTCAATAGTTTCTATATTTTGTTGGATCGCCTTTCTTGGGAATGGTAACAAATGTGGATCTCTTCCAATCCATTGATCAGACAGCCATCCTCCAAATATCCTAGCATAGACTGGTGAACATATCCAGACATGTATCTGTTAATTCAGTCTGTTAAGTTGATTGATATCCCATCAATTCCTGGGGCCTACATGTGGAATGCAAGGAATTACACTAATTAAAGCAATGCCTACACCTCTCTGGGTTTGAATCCATCAGATGAGAAGTCTTCTTCCATGAGATTTACAGCCTCATTAAACCACTGAAGGGTTAGCTGGGAGCATTTCAAACCTGATGGCAATGAATGGTGAATGAGTTTAGGTTTTTTCTTAGCCTTTGAGCGACTGTTTTTTATTGGCTAATTTTCAGAAGTAAATCACCAGGACTGCCCTTTGGTAAGTTCTGCTGTAACATGACCAGCAGATATGATCTTGCTTGTATTTGAAACTTCAGTGTCATAGCCTCTGGTACCATAGCAATATACAAACCATCACAATATTCAGTCAGTTTTAGTTATAGTAACAGCCCTAAAATCCAACTCCATGGCAATAAGAAGGAATCTCCTTGCTGACTCATGTCCAGATATTTCAGCCCTTCAGTTTCCATTCCAATTGGTCTTTCTCTGACTGTTAATGAATTCAAATTACTGAGAAAGAGAATCTGATTGACTCCGCTAGCCTTATACTGGTTTCTTGATACCCTGAAGGAAGACTCAACTATCTTACTATCTTATTGGTTCTGCAGTAAAGAAAACATTTCACAGATTTTTTAAATGCTTCATCCTCTCAGTCAAAAAGATAAGATGGACAGATAGAGGTAGGAAGCACGGAACTCTAGATGGACTGAATGGCTGATGAAGTACTTTGAGCTTGGAGTATGTCTGCGTTTGTGTTCATATGGTAACTACTCAGCTATTCCTGCTCCCCTACTAGGCTTTTGCCTGATTTGTTTTGTTTTCTTTTTCTAAATAGTAGCTTTATTTAGGTAGAACGCACATACCATAAAATTTACCTGTTTAAATCATACAATTTAGTGGGTTTTAGGTCTACTCAGAGTTGTGTAAACATCATTACTAAATTAAAAAAACTTACCCTTTTTGAAATTTTTGTTTTCGGCTATCTACTGACATTGTCAGATTAAGTCTTTTATCTGTTTGAACCTAGTTAGGTGTAGTGACTTTAAAGTTGGAGTTACATTGCTTCACTATCTGAACCCATTACAGGTCTGTTTCTAATGACTTGTTTCTGCTAAACGGTCAGTCATTGTACAGGGGGAATGATTTGCATATTTGCTAATTACTTTACAGCTTGGGTATCTGTATTCTTGCTCGCTTTTCTGTCAACTTGTTGTACTGGTGATATGATCTCTATATTGGTAATTATTTTCTACCTTGGGCATCTGCATTCTTTGCTTCTTTATAATCCTCATGAAACCTGTCTATATCAGGCTTTTATTTGTGATGGTTGACTCATTGAAGTCTCAACCCAAAGAACATGATTTTACCTGATTTCTTCAAGCTGCCCATGGTCGACCTTGAAGCCAATCCCTGTGTTCTTAGTGAGCCGTAGGGGACTTGCCAGCTCAGCTTCACGTTTGTTAGCTCCACATCTGGGGTCAGCAAATGTTCCTGCAATAAACACTGAAATTGCCTTCCTAGGACTCCCTCCATGTCCCTTGGATCTGGATATGGTAATTATTCACTCTTTTAGTTCTCGTCTAACTCCAAGAAAATGATTTTAATATTTTTATCTAGCTTTTCCAGTTGTCTTCTGTATTAGGATTAGTTTGACTTTCATAATCTGCTCATCATTGGAAGTTCTTTTAGTTTTATTTATAATCCTTCTGAGACCTGTCAATGCCTCCAATATCGTGGTGGGTTAACGTACACCCAATTGGCAGCCCACAAACCCAGTGTTTTCTTTGAATATCCAGTTTTCCCCTTCACATTATCAATACCCTTTTATAGCACAAGAAATCCAGTCTAGGTGTCTCAGATGAGGCTCCAGTCTGATGTCCCAGGGTCAGCTGTACAGTCTTATACTCTGCCCTCATGGAGTTTACATTTCCTTCCTGGAGATTTTAAACCTGTGTAGGTCACTGAATATTCACTTGCCTGGTCCTTCTCAGTTAGTCTCTCGAATTATTAAGGGCATGAATTCAAGTTTCTGTCTAATCAAACTCTTCCCAAGCCTTCTCACTTATGGGAAAAAAGTTCAGTCGTAACCTGACATGCCTGACTGTGCCTGTTGTTTCTGTCCATCTTTCCAGCCTCTGGAACCTAAGTCATTCACACTTGGCTATATATCTCACTTTCTTAATGTATGTGTTGTGCACATACTAGTTTGCCCTTCAAATCTTTACATCACTTCTGGGAAACGTCTGATTCTCCCAGGCTTTGTCATCCTGAATTGGCACTTTGTTTCCAGGTGTGTTTCTCACTGGAGCAAGCTGTGTGAAGGCAGTGTCAATGCCTTATTTACGTCAGCATCTCCACCTCTCGGTGTTTGAGAGGTGTCATTTTCTGTGGAATGATCTCATTTCCCCAGTTCTCTGCATCCTCTAATGCACTGGCATTTGCACCAGTCATGAGTTCCTTTCCCCAGGATATCTGGTCATGTCTCCAGCCCTTAACAGAAGGAGGCCTGCCAGCAGTTGCTTATTCACCTCCATCCCCCAGATAGCACTTAATGGCATTCCTCATTGACATAGATAATTGGTGACCAGAATGCTAAAACTGAGAACAATGAAGAAGAAATGGTAATTGCAAAGTACAGACTTGGTGACGGAAATGAGGCCTGAAATAGCATGATCAAATTTTGTATGTTCAATGATTTATTCCTCACAAATACCTTTCTTTAAAAAAAAACCATAAATGGGTCCCACCACTTGCCACTGCCCCAGGCCCGTGATGCTCGCCAAGCACTGAAGGGAGACCTGCTCTGCTCCGTCTGTGCGGCCTCGCCTGCTGCCTGCCCGCCTCCCTATGCCTCAGCTTCTCTGCCACTGCCTGCACCTGCAGTGGCGCCTCTGGAAACCCGCTCCAGTACCTGGACACAGACACTGACAGGCAGCCGCTGGGCTGCGTGGTGCTGGAGCTGAAGGTATATGTCATCCTAATGACAGCAGAAAACTATAGAGCCCCGTGTCCCCAAGAGAATGGTTGGAGAATGGTTTCGTCTACAAAGGCTCCACCTTCCCCAGGGTAATCCCATTCTTCACGTGTCAGGAGGGTGACCTCACAAATGACAATGGCACAGGTGGCAAGTCCATCTATGGGAGCCGCATTCCTGATGAGAAGCTCACACTAAGAATGTGGGACCCATTGTCCTGTTCACGGCGAATGCAGATCCCAGTATCAAGGGCTCTCAGTTCTTCATCTGCACCATGGGGACTAGCTGGACGACAAATGTCAAAGAGGGCATGGAGGTCATGAAGAAAAAATCTTTCAGCTCTAGGAGCAGGAAGACGTCCAAGAAGATTGTCATCATGGACCATGGCCAGCTGAAGTAGCCCGGGTGGGCCATGTGAGGGTGGCAGCAATGCTGGCACCCAGGTAACAACAGCTCTGGAAGCTCGGTGGCTCTGCCTGCTAGAGTTGCCTCCTGCCTGTCCATAACCACTGTGTTTGGGGAAAGTCTTACAGGAATCCCAGACTTCCACTTCCCTAGTGCCCACCTTCCTCCTGACCCACTTCCTCAACTCCGTGTCCACACTGAGTCCCCCACCCCTCAGCAAGCCTTGCCTTTGACCACATAAGCCAATTTCACTTGTGCCTTGGACACCAGTGAGAACATTTGGGAAAAACGTGTGCCTTCCCCTTGACCAAGGGAAAAGTCAGTTGCTTCAGAAAGACTCATAATACTGGTTTCATTTACTCAGCCTGTTCTGAAGAGTTCAACTAATAAGATGTAATTAGACATGAAGCTGTGATACTTCACTGTGCTGGGATGGGACCTGATTTGGTGGTTGGTTTTTGAAACAGAATTCTGGGCTTTGTATAGGAAGCACGGCCGAGACTTCTCTGCTGTACTGGGAACTGTGCTGGTTTGCTGCTGTCATTGAGAAGGGTGCATGCTGGTGGCAGCAGATGAGCCAGGGAACAAACCCAAAGTGAGCTGTGTCCAGTCACTGACAATCCGTGTTGACATGGCCCTGCCCATGTGCCATATTCTCTGGAGAAATAACCTTGTGTTTACTGGAGCCTTGATTTTTGAGAAATTAAATTTACTGATTACAAATGTGAAAAAAACCCCACCAAACCCAAAAAATCAACCCAAAACACAAATAGGCCAGTTAAAAGTAGGTCATCACAGGAAGTGGTTGGTCCTTGGGGAAGGTAGCATTGTTGTACATGAAAAAAAAAAATCCCCACAACCAACCAAAAAACCAAACACAAATGGTGACTTTACACATGGATCTCGCTTGATGGACTGCATAGGAATTGATTGACAACATATGTGGAGGGAATTGTTGGAAAAGCCCAATATCAGCAGGGAAAACCAGGCCAGGTGCTGACTGTGGAACAGACAATAAGAATAATTGCTTATGTGCAAGTTCAAATTGAGGTCAAAGAAAAATTAAAACAAGTCCAAAGAACAAACAAGAACCAAAATATGATCTTGATTCTGTCTCACCTGAACTTAAAAATCACATATATACACATATATTTTATACATACACACATGAATAAATGAGCCCTGCTTTCACAATAGTTAAGTGTTTGGCTGCTAACTAGAAGGTCAGCGGTTCTAATCTACCTACTGGCATCATGAAGGAAAAGACTTGCTAAGATGCTCCCATAAAAATTATAGCCCTGGAATCTTTATGAGGAAATTCTACTTCCTGATGACTGTAAGTTAACTATGAACTGGAATTGACTCAGGAGCAATGAAAATATATTATTGATGAGTATCACTGCTATTGTTTTAGCTGCTGTCAAGCCAATCCCAAGTACAACAGAATGAAATGTGGTCCTGTCTAGTATTAATATTCTGTAGCAATCTATAGGACTTTCATGGGCTAATTTTTGGAAGGAGATTGCCAGGTCTTTCTTCCTAATTTGGTTTGCTCTTGAAGTTCTGCTGAAACCTGTCCATCATGGTTTTTGAAATGCTGGTGGCAAGCTTCTATCATCACAGCAACATGCAAACCACCATATACAATATAATAAAGTGACAGATGGATGATGACTATGTATCACATGAAGTAATAAGATTTGACAATAGATCTAATAACTCATGATTTCAGTGTTGATGAAAATGGCATTTTCCACTATATGCAATAACTTCACCATAATATGAAATATCTGTTATTTCTATTGGTGGTGACATAATCACGTCAGCAGTTACTAACACTAGTTTGTTGTTTAGATTCATAAAGAGTTACTTAATTTCAGTGAAACATTACAAAATAAAAATATTTTTCCCCATCTAAGCATACACACACTCTAACCTCTGCTTATGTCTCTCTTGGTGTTGGTGGGGGAGAGTTTCATGGATTCCAGATTAAGAACAGTGTTTTAAAGTCATGAGTGATAAATTATTTTCAACAGGGAAGAAATAACTGGTGATGAAATGTTTGTGCCTTTTGATTAGTGTACAGTACTACTTCATTTTATTGCACTTCACTTAATTGCATTTCACAAATGTATTTTACAAATCGAAGGCGTGTGGCAACCCTGCATTGAGCAAGTGTTATCAGTGGCTTTTCTCCCCAACTGCACTTAGTGACTTCATGTTCCTATGCCACATTTTGGTAATTCTCACAATATTTCAGACTTTTCCATCACATTTAACAGACTACATTCACTCACTTATTGCCTTCAGTCAAACAACTCATATCTGACTCTTAAGCGGGTTTGTGGAGCCTGTAAATTGAACAGGAGATAACTTATCCGCTTTCTGTGGGGTAGCTGGAGGATTTGAAAGCTGGCCTATGGGTTGGCAGTGCAACTCCTTACTCATTAGATCGATAGAGTGATCAATAGAGCTCCCTTAATAGACTACAGCATAATGTTAACATAGTTTTGCTCTGGGGAAGCAAAACTGTTACATGATTCATTTAATTGCAATATTTGCTTTCTTGTGGTGATCCAGAATGGAACCTACAATGTCTCAAGGTATGCCTGTTATGGGCAGTGGGATGATGAGAAGGAGATGTGGTGAGGACATTTCTAGAAGGTCTGAGTGTAAATCTCACAGACATTGCTTCCTGGTATTGTGAAATTTGGCCTGATGTTTCAACATGTCTGGTGTCTATTCCCTCATCTATAACATGAGAATGTGATTCTTGTCTTAATTTTTGAAAGGATTCAAGTTAAAGTATGAAAATTTTAGGGGCCAATTGTGTACTTGTAATTAAAAAAGAATACTGTTAAATGTCTGTGGAACAGATACAAATTCACCTAGTACAGCTTCTTTCAGAATTGAAACCTCAAACTCTGTCCTGCTCTATGAACTGGGAGGCAGCAGTTCCTAAGGTTGTCAGCTCTTTCTCACCAGGCAAATGTGGGAAAATCTGTCCTGCTTTTCCCACTCCCACATTAAGTCCCCAAAATACAACCCAAGATGCAAAAACAGAGTTTCTTGCCTTATTTTATTAGAAGCATATTTACACTTCTACAGTTAACTTTGCAGAACATTTTACAAAAGTTCTTTAGAAACTTTAGAAGTGACATAAAAATAGCTACTATCCTTCATAAAGGGGAAATATAAGTTAGTTCTATTTACTCTGCTAAAAACGGACTGGAAATAAGAAAGAGTTCCACCTGTCCCTGACAGAAATGTTAGCACTGGACATGAGGAATACTGCATGGCCTTCACAGCAGTGGGAGCAGGAAGCATGGTGGCTCAGTGCTGAGGCTAGACCAGTCGAGCAGACTCTGTCCAGAAAGGTTCACCACCTTGAGCAGCAAAGAAGCAACTCCTGGAAAGGCATTCCATGGAAATGACCAGCCAAACAAGGGAATGATGGTAGCTCCCCTGAATCATGAAGCTGGCATTTCAGCTAAAACTCACCCTCACACCCCAGGTTGCAAAACAAAATAACACAGACAAGTCCCAAGATCAGCCTCACTGTTGGAACTGGCTTATGGTCTGCCTTTACACTAGTGGCTCACAGTGCCTGAGCGTCTGTGCAACAGATGAATATAAGACAGATCTTGATTAACTTCTTCCATTTGGTTGATGCTTGGAAAATGTCACTCATCTGCTACCCAAAAGGTTGGTGGTTCAATGTTACCAGCCATACCTTGGGAGAAATATGAGGAATATGCTTCTGGAAAAAGAGTAACAGCCTTTAAAATGTATGGGACAGTTCTACTCTGTACTACAAGGTTGTGAGTCAGAAGCCACTTGGTGACAGTGAAATTGGGACAAATACTGAAGCAGGCAAGCTGAATGCTCATTAACCTCAGAGAACGCCCCCTGAGAGCACCACAACTGCTAATCGAAGACTTGGAGACTCCAAGTCCCCAGATTCCCTTTTCTTTGTTTCCCAGGGATCCAGTTACAACCAATGCTAAGAAAACTTCCTGAGAGCTGCAACAGAAAGACAAAACATTGACCTTAACCTTTAGGAATGAAGGAAAAAAGTCCCGTTTGGGTGGTCCAGCCACTCTATTACCAGCAAAGTAGTACCTAGCCTCATGATTCCTAAAAATTATCATGAGGGAGGCGGGTTTTGTGTGTGTCTTTTAAGGCAAGTATCTTCTTGAAGATCCTGAAGATGCTGCCAGGAGGGAGCAGTCCTTATCATACTTGGAAGAGTAGAGGGTCAGCACAGGAAAGGACGACCTTGGGTGAGATGGACTGACAGAGTGACTAGGGTAATAGTCACCTGTGGACAGGTGGGTCAGGGATGGTGCAGTTGGCTCAGGATAGGACAGGGTTCTGACAGCAAATACAACAACATCTTCCTGAAGAAGCCATACATTTTCAATTTGTCTCAATGGACAATGAGAAATCAAGGGGGAAAGGTTTTCCTTGTAAATCAACCAAATGCTGGTTCAAGCAGTTCTTTGTATTAAGTCAGACACACTCTGTGTCCTGGGGAGATGAGAATCTGTGGGGGCCAAATGAGTAGTCTGCATGTGCAACATCTTATCGGAGAGACAGAACCTTTGCTCTGCTGTGTCTTTGCAGGAGGGGTGAAGGGTTGCAGAGTGGGGTGGAGAATGTACTCAGGTTTCTGCCATTGCTTTCCTGAAGATAAATTCAAGTGACAACCAGTCTGCCTCTCAAATATAACACCATGCTTTTGAACTAGGAGGGGCACAGTACAGAGGGAAAGAGCTTTCCTGAATCTCCTGTGGACAGGTGCGTGTGAGATGGGAGTCAACAGCACAGTGAAGAGTTTATCTCCAGAGAATGCTGTGTGGGGGCCAAAATGCAACTAGAGTGTGGCTTGTGCCTCCTCTCTGCCTCAAGTGCCAATGCCTACTTTTCTCCATACCAACTTCTCTATGCAAAAATACCTAGTAGCCCAGGCTCAGGTGGCAAATGTGTTCCCACCACCTGTGCACAGGAGACCTGGAGAGAGACAGGCCTGGTAGATGTCAAGGGGCTGTGTGTGTGTGTGTGTGTGTGTTCCTCAAGCAGGATGCTAGATACCTGAGACCAGCAGAACAAACATTACAGGTCTCCCTCCTGAATTCCTTTTCTCAATTAGAAGGCAAACAAACAAGGGTCAGGAGGGACAAGGTGCTCCTGAGCCACTGGCTGTAGGCTGGGCTCCTGCAGGAACTAAAATGGTTGCTGGGGTCCAGAATTGTGGCTGACCCTCTGCAGGAAAGGACCTAAACCACTAGGATTTAAATCTGGATAAGATGACTTCAGCAGTAGCACTCTGGCCCCATAGACAGTGGATCTGGTGTTTTGGCAAACAGGAGGGACCTTGAGGCCACAGAACACCCACTCCTTCTGGACCCTGACTCTACCAGTAGGCATTAGGGTCAGAACTCAATGGAAGAGATGTCCCCCTCCAGGAGTACATGAGCATCAGGGATTCTGTGACAAGTGTGCTGGCCACAGCCGGGCAATGCAAGGGCAAGGGGTTGGATTCGTGCTGGCACAGAAGCAAGAGAAAGGTCCTGAGTTACTTGTTCACAGAGAATGGGAGGGCCCTGAGGCCCAGCCACCCTGCCAGCCACAGTCCCAGGTGGCTGTTAAGAAGCATCTGCAGAGCTGTAGGGGAAGAACTTGGTGGTCTTGTTTGGGGTAGGAGGGTTCAGAGACTCTGCTTCCACACTTAGTTTGAAGAACATCTCCTGCTCCCATTTCTTCTGGTTCAGATCTTCTTCCAGAGCCTAGGACAGAGAGAGGAAAAATAAACACTAGAGGGGTCCAGACAGTTGGAAACCACAATCTCGTTCCACTCCCCTGAAATTCCACCAGGTCACAGTGATGGAAATTAGTGTAACCCCAAAGTCTTCTCCTGTATGCTTACACCTTGTTCCCTCTGATGCCTCAGCCTCACACATCCTGTATCAGTCCTAATAGTGAACGAGCTAACACTCCTATTTCCCTATTATCCAGGTTAACTGATGCCCTCCCAAGAGGGGCACTCACTTGGACCATACAGAAGTGACAGAGGAAAGGGAAAAAATGGCCCTCTCCTTGAAAATCTCCAGAAATTTCTCTTCTAAGTCTTTTTTAAATTAAATTTTTTTTTCAAATCTCTTCTATGCACACCCATGTTTATCACAGCTTTGCTCACAATAGCAAGGCGTTGGAAACAACCTAAGTGCCCATCAACAAACGAATGGATAGAGAAGCTGTGGTATATTCACACAATGGAATACTATGCTGCATTGA
This sequence comes from Elephantulus edwardii, assembly GCF_000299155.1. Lineage (NCBI taxonomy): Eukaryota > Metazoa > Chordata > Mammalia > Macroscelidea > Macroscelididae > Elephantulus > Elephantulus edwardii. The sequence continues at coordinate 12,161,792 of NW_006399783.1, forward strand.
AAAACAAGGAACTCATGCAATATTATTCAAAATGGTTGACCATGGAGGACATTATGCTGAGTGAAGTATCTCGGTCACAAAAGGACAAATACTGCATGGTGCCAGTGTTGTAAAACAGGACTGACACTGAGGTTAGGGGGAGCCTGAGAAAGATGGGTCCAATAATGTACCTTGCATTGAAACTGATGAAGGAGAAAACTGTTTAAAAGGGATATGTGATTAGGTATTGTTGTCATGACAGGAGTCCAGAGCAAAGGCTGCATAATAGAGTGGAGCTGGGGGAGGGTTTGTAAAACAATTAAATTTTTCTTTTACTTTTCCAAGAGGGTAGTGTACTAGGGGGGAGGGTTTGGAGAGGAGAAAAGTGCAACAATGAATGAATGGAAATCCAAAGTCTCTGTAAATTTTCATTGAAATTAATAATAAATTAAAAAAGAAAAAAATAAAGTTGTTCAATAAAAAAACAACAACAAAACCTCTTCTAAGCCTTAAAAAAAACCAAACAGAAAACCGGTTGCCGATTCTAGCGGTGGCCCCATGTGGCACAGAGGGGACTGTGCACCACAGGGTTTTCTTGGCTGTGTTCTTTCCAGCAGCAGCTCACCAGGCCTTCTTCCACACTACCACTGGATGGATGTCACTTGCCAATCACTTTGTTAAAGGTCAAGGACTGACCACTGGTCTCCCAGGGACTTCCTAGCAGTGGGGTCCCAGTCATCCCTTTTTCTTTCCAGTGGCCACGACCCGGAAAATGAGTGCCACTTGGTTCTTCCTCCTGCACACTCACATCCACAGAGGGATTTCCTTTGTACTGTGGCCTACAGCTTCAGGAGGTGCCGACCTAGATGAGGTGGAGGAGAGGGCAAAGCATGCGCAAATTTAAAGACAGTCGGATTAATAAGAGAACTCCAGAGATAGAAAAGGAAGAGAGCTTTAACAGCAAGTGGGTTAGAGGCATCAGCATCACACAGTGATTCCTAACCAGAAACACCTAGGAGGCTGCTGATTTTTTTCCACACTGGTGTGCCTTTGCAGCACCTCAGAGACTCTGCTTCTGGAGTTCTGTGGTAGGATCACCCCACCTCATCCATTCCACCTATCATCAAGTTGATTCTACTCATGGTGATCCCATGTGTGTCAGCGAAACTGTTCCGCAACGTTTTCAATGGCTGAGTTGTTAGAAGATTTGGGTGGACTCAAACCTCCAACCTTCTGGTTGGCAGCTGGGTGTGTTAATCATCTGAAGGCCCTAGGGGTTCTGTGACAAGAGCACAGGTCTTCATATTGTAAAGGTTCCTCAGGTAACTGAAGGGCCATCTATGTGATAATCACCACGGGTGTGTCCTCTGGGCACAGTGTGAGTTTAAGGAGATAAATTGGATCTGACCAGAACGAGGAATCCTGAGACTTGCTCTGAATTAATTCCCTAAATACATACTTGTTGAATGTCCTCAGAGCCCCAGAACCTCTTGGAAGAAATATGAGACATAAGGCATTGCTGAGAGGGAACCAGATCGTTTAATTTCAAACTCCCAGGACATGCCAAGGGCATGGAACCCCCAGGTAAGAGAACCAACTAAGCATTTATTTCCTGATGCTAGAGATGCCCTATGCCAGAAAAGCATTACTGATTTGAATATCAGGTATAAAAAGTCTCAGCAGACAGACTGTGGTTACAGAAACCAATGAGCATGAGCTCCATGCCAGCAGGAAGCTACGGGACCCTGGCCAGCTTCCAGCCAGAAAGCTCCATTAGCACAGGGAGAGAAACCTAAACTCAAGGTCTTCCAAGGCTATTACACCACTAAGGTGGACGGTGGCCTCCTGTTGGAGCCACAGCTGTAGCAAGCTGGGCTGACGCATAAAAGGAGAATGAGCTTGAGGATGTCAGGGCACATGAGACATACACATGATTAAAGACAGCTCAAAAGAGGAGTCCCTGAGGGGCACAAATGGTTAAGTGCTCCACTATTAGCCCAAAGATTGGCGTTTTGAACCCACTAAAGGTACTCTGAAAGGAAAAGGCCTGGTAATTTGCTTCCTAAAGGTCACGCCAAAGAAAATCCTATGGTGCAGTATTTTACTGGCCACACGCATGAGTTAAATCGGCTTGTTAACAACTAACAAGAAGTCAGAGACTGTAGGAGAAGCTAAAACATGAGCCTGCCCTTGGGCTGCAGGGTGGGCTGGCAGCCTTTTAAAAGTCTTATACAATACCAATATTATCACGCCACAGTTGGGGCACAGGGAAGTATGATGGCTTACCTAATGTCCCCAAACTGGAGACTAGCAAAAATTCCAAAGAAAACCATCAGACAGGTGAATGAGTTCTCCTCACCTCTCTGGTGCCATCCTAGTCCAAGACCAAGACTACTGCAACCAGTTCCTTCCTGCTTCCCTGGCTTCTGCCATGGCTCCTCCACAGACATTCTTCACGCAGCCAGCCAGGCAGGCCTAACCCCGTGACCCTCCTGCATAGAGCAAGTCTACTGGAGCTATTTTAACAGCAGCATGTGACAAATCCTTGTGTCACGTTTTGGTAATTCTTCCAATATTGATAGCTTCTTTTTTTTTTAGCAGAATTAATAAAGTTTATTTCGAGTTTGAACCCGGGCTCCCGCGTGCTGACACAGCAGCATCCACCGGAGAGCCTGATAACTTCTTCATAGTGCTATTGCACACTTTATAGTACAGAGAGTTTAACACAATGCCTCACTCTTTTAAATCGACGACCGTGCTTAGAAGCACATTTTGCCGTCATTTGCGGCAAGTTAAAGATAACTTGGGGGCAGGGGGCGGGGGGATTCATTTGACTGGTTTATGGCAGTGGTCTGGAGCTGTGTCGGCAGGATCTCCCAGGTACGCCTTTGCAGGTACATAAAAACAGTGTTACACAACCACCATCACTGTTTCTAAAATATCACCCCAAACAGAAACTCAGTATCCTTTAACTAATACCTCCCTTATCACTTCCCTCAGGCCTCTGGTAATCTCTAATCCGATTTCTGTCTCTACATGCTTGCCTGTTGGAGGCATTTCATCTAAGTGGAGCTGTACAATATTTGGCCTTTTATATCTGGCTTGTTTCACTTAAGCATAATGTTTTCAAGGTTCATCTAGGTTGTATCATTATCACAACTTCATTTCTTTCTATGGCTGGATATATTCCATTCTGTGTATAAACTACATATTGCTGGGTACCACAGAGTCAGAACTGACCCAGGGCTGACCCTCTGGCAGGTTTTCAGAGGCAGTTAATGACACAGGAGGAGATTGCCCATCCTTCGCCCATGGAGCGGCTGGTGGCCTGGAACTGCGAGCCTTCGGGATTATAGCACAGCTTCTTGCCAGTAGGCCACCACAGCTCACATTGCTTATCCAAATTCATCTGCTGACAGACATGTGGTTATCTCTATTTTCTGGCTACTGAGAATAGTGTTGTAACGAACATGAATCCTGGTGGACCAGAGAGAGCCTTTTTAAAACTCTAAGTCAGATCATGCCATATCAGCTCAGAACCCTCCACTGACTCCCACTGAGTAAAATCAGAGGCTCCTGCTACTTCTCTGACTTCATTTCCTCTCTCTTACCCCTCAGCATCCTTGATGCTGCCTTGAATGTGACAAGGGCAACACTTTTCTGTGTTGGGAATCCTTCCCCTCGTTATCTGCTTGGTTCCCTTTCTCAGGTTCAGCAGGTGTTTGCTCAGATGCCCCCTCCCTGTGTCCTCCTGCCACATGATGACATAAGCATAGACAGGACACTGTGATATGCTCAAGGATGGCTATGTGCATGTGAGGCTCCTGGGAACCACTGACTTCAGGTATCCAGAGTTCAATCCTCAAGTGAGGTCTTAGTGGGTGAGAGAGACAACATATCTCTTTCACTTTCCTGATTTTTCTCCTGAGCACTGGGCACTATCTGATAGATATTTGTTCACTGTTGGCCTCCCTTCACTAGGAACTTTGTTCCCTGCCATTATTGCTCATGCCTAAAACAGAATGAGGTACTTGGTATTATGTCTCAATATATTTGTTGCTCAAATGAATGACAAGAACAAATGAATGAACAAGCTAATGATGGCACACAATGATTAAAACTGTGTGCTAAATCGCCTAACTGGGGCCAGTATAGGGAGCTGTCAGAGAAGGCACTCACATGCCCTAGGGGGGTGGGAGTTGCCCAGAGTCCAGAAGATCAGCAGAGCTGGCCAAGCACAGGCTGGTGGGTACAGAACTCCTGGCAAAGGGAACAGCCCGGGCAAAAGTCCACTAGGAAACAAGGACTGCACACACACAGCACAGTATGGAGAACTATTTGGGTACTAAAGCCTACTTGGGACATGAATAGTTAATAATTCTCAAAAGGCAGTCTGTGGACCTCTGATGGTCTCTGAGATGCTTTCAGCGGGGAAGAGAGGGCCAGGACTATATTCAAAACACAAAGACGTTATTTGACCTTTTCACAATTCTGACACGGTACTAAAACAATGGTGGGTAAAAGTTCCAGAGTTTTATCCATTATTCAATACATTAATAAACATCAATGTAGATAATGGATTTAGTTACGTTAGTTAATTTAGATAATGGCACCAAGTTGTAGGAGAGGTTTTCTTTTGTAACCACCATGCACTTATTAGGGAACACAAAACTAGTTTGATATTTGTGATGAAATAGCACAAATAACAACTCTTATTATTAAGGCTTTTAAGAACATTCCTATTAAGTCTTAACTACAATGGCACATCTGTCTAATATCCTGTGTGATAAAAGACAGGAAGTGCACATGGCATGCACTTGTGCTGAGCACAGATGACGATTGTCCAGAGAGAACCATCTGTGATGTTGGGTGAGCTTGGAGCTGGATGAGCGTCTTTTTCCAGATCATCATTTTTACTTAGAAGAATGACTGGCAGAAATACTGAGTATGTGGCAGACATTTCATCCATGAAAACGAACACCGCATTTTCCTTCAGGAAAAGAACTAACCCAGTATTTATTGCCAAAATGTGAGCTTTCAAACAAAAGATGGTAACTTCAGAAAATTCCACCCCAGGAGAGTAATAGCTTCTCTACGTTTAAAGCTTTTTCTTATGAGATGAGATTGGTGGTGTTACCAATAGATGTGCTATTTTTTAAATACTGTGTAATGGAAGGTACTAGCATCTGGAAGATCTCCAGGCCATTGTGAACCAGTATTATCAAATGGCCAATGTGTGATGTTATAAGGTCATGGGTGAAAGTTCTATTCAAGTAGAAAGCATGGAAGTCAGTGTTCACCAGGGAAAGGATCTAAGAATTAAGAATCAATGCCTGTTCACTCCGCAGAGCGTTGATTTGCCACTGATGGAGGTCTTTGTCCTTTAAAATTTCAAAAAAGTAATTCACTTTGGGAATGTGGATTGCCAAATATATGAAATTTTACAATCAGCAGCCTGCTCGTCTCTGCTTTCTCTTTTAGGTCAGACCTTCTGACTGAATCCCAGGCGACTGCTCCTATGTATATTATGTACCAGGCAGCTTCTTATACTTTGGCTCCTTTCACTTAGCACAATACATTTACATCATCCAAGCTGATGAATGTGTGGATAGTTTGTTCCTTTTTCATGCTGTGTAGTATTCCAATGCCTGGCCACACATATGGAGAAGAGTACTGAATATCCCTTGGATTGCCAAAAGAACATATATCTTAGTTCTCTAAGATAAAGCCAGGGTGCTTCCTGGAGACAAGAGATGGTGAAATGTTGTCTCACATACTTCAGGCATGCTGGTACAAGGGGCTATTCCCTGGAAAGGGGCATCATGCTTGGAAAGGCGAAGGTCAGTGAAAGAGAGGAAGACCCTCAACAAGATGGATTGACAAAAGTGATGGCAGCAATGGGTTTGACTATGTCAGAGATAATGAGGATGGCACAGGATAGGACAGAGTTCAGATCTGTTGTTTTTGGGGTTGTTATGAGTTGTACTCAATGGCGCATAGCAACAACAGCTATATATCAGCTGTGTAGTCACCATTTCATTTATCTTTTATTTTTTTTGGAGGTGGTTTTTGTGTATGTATTCACCATTTAAAGTACATTTGGATTTCCAGTTGTTATTAATAATGCTGATAAAAACAAATAAAAAGTTACAATCAAAATGCAAGCTTAATACTTTTTTTTTTTTAGTGGTTGTAATCTTTTGGAAGATCACCAGTTCTTTCTTCTGATTTGTCTCTTGGTGGATTCAAACCACTAACTTTTAGATCAGTAACCACATTCTTAACCAAGGATTTTAGCACGGCCTATGAGTTCAGTGTGAATAGTTTACTGTTTTGGGCTCCACACTGCAAACGCAGTTAACCTTGAAGAAACTACCACAAAGGAAGAAAAAAACTCCACAAACAAAACCCTCAAGAAATCTCATCGTAGAGTTTTGGTGCACTATAGAGAAAGATACCCATAATCATTCTAAAAAAGGCTACACGAATATTCCCTTTTCTCAACACACATCTCTGTGAGGCCAGATTTTCTTTATATACTTCAATTAAAATAAAAAATACAACAGCTGTCCTTGTTTAAACTAAAGATGGAATAGATTTGCTAAATGTGAAACAATGCCACTCTTTTCATTTGTTTTGGAAAAACTAATAATTTTTTACAAACATGTGTTATTTATCTAAACGTGTCATGGCTCGATTATTCTCTTAGTTTACATTTATAATATGGTAAATACCCACAGACGAAAGGTCTTTGAGGATGTCAATGACTTTGAGGAGTAAGGGGGCTGAAGACCTAGTGTACGGAGCCTAGGTTAAGAAGGTGGTTCGGGTAAACAGGTGAGAAGCAATGAGTCCTTATTGGAAGAGGGTATCACTGAGGAAGGAAATGGAGCAAAGTGACCGGCACATGGTAGAAGGAGGAAGGGGAAGATGAAGGAACTGAATGTATCACTCAGTGGTTACTTGGCATCCAGGTACATGGAGGTGCCATTTAACAAGACATGGAAGCTGGAGAAGGAGCCGTAGGAAAAGATAAGAACTATTTTATGGCTGCTACAAGGTAGGAATCTAGAAAAAGAAGGGCATCTAAGATGTCACAGGCCAACCTGTGGCCAGGCACAGCACAGAGTCCACCAGCCTAGACCTGGTTACCTTTTTGCGTGGCCGAAGCTTATCCCGCCATTCCTTCAGCGTCTGGTTATGACTCTCGTCCAGTGCCTTCAGTTTCTGGGTTTCGTGCTCCACCAAGAGGTGACATTTTTCATTCTGGAACAAATCCCAGGCAGGACAGGTGAGAAAATCAGAAGGCCGGGCACTGAGGGTTGAGAGACATCTATCATCATGTAGCCATGAAGGCATCAACATGAAAGAATCATTCCTTTCTTCTCCTCAACCACAAGCCCCAAACGTATATGAAGCTAAACTCAGGTAACTATACCTGCAATGAGCAGTACCTGGAGAATAGTCCAGAGCAAGAATGTTAACAGCACTTATCAACTTTGGGGGGAGGGTATTTATAGGAATTTTTACTTTCCCTTTCTGGGATCTCCACAGAGTTTTGAATTTTTCAAAATGAATAGATACCACTTTGAGTTAGTGCAATTCTCTAAGGCCTCAGCTACCAGAATTCCCTATGGATCTTATTTTAATAGAACAAAAAAAGATCAGCAATAAACCCAAATTTATGTGTTGTTCATAGAGTTATGGATCATACTCATTTCAATGGCAGCTATCAACAACAAAAATTCCATGTCACATAGGCAACTACACACACTGGTTTACTGTCTGCCATTTATTGTTGGCTTTCTCTATCATTAAGCAATACTCTCCCTGTACAATCTAGAACTTGTTCTCTACCCTCACTTAACATTACATTGTAAATATTTCTCCAAACAGTCAACACCCTTTGTTTGTTGTTGTTGTTATGTGCTTGCGACTCATAGCGACCCTGTGTACAAGAGCCCTAAACGCTGCTCTATCCTGTGCCAACCTTGCCATCTCCGACACATTCATTCCCACCACTCCACTCTCAGAATCAGTCCATCTCATCAAAGGTCTTCCTCTCCTGCGCCGTCCCTCCACTCTCCCAAACATGATGTCTCTCTCCAAGGATCAGTCAGTCCCTCCTTGCAACATGCCCAAAGTATGTCAGACGAAGCTGCAGAATCCTTGACTCCAAGAAGCATTCCGGCTTCATCCCCTCCAAGACAAACCTGTTTGTTCTCCTTGCAGTCCATAGTGTATTCAATACTCTTCTCCAGCACCACAGCTCAAAGGCATCAATTCTCTATCATCCCTAGTCACTGTCCCCCACCCCAATAATTTTTATTCTGAGTTTCAAGACATACTGGTCTAGTCAGGAGTAATATTCACAATGGCAGCGAGTACCTGTGACATGCCAGGAGCTGTGCTTGGCACTTTCTATCGGTTCTCTCAGGTACTCCTTACACAGATCCTATGGGCAGGGATGAGAAAAGCTAATAAAAATTACACCATGACAAACAGAATAACCCTTGACTGGAAGACTTCAGTGCCTGTAACATGTCCTTCATTCTTTCTTGCTTTTCCAGCACTGGCCAGATGGGTTGGACAGCCTGGATAGCTTCGTCACACCCGCAAAAGGTTTGATTTGGCCTCCTCTCCTAATTCTGACAATACCTGGATCCGCCACTAGGGGGCTCTGGGGACGCGTTCCTGAGGCCAGGTCATTACAGGTGTGCTGCAAACCGGAGTCAAGAAACTTAAAGGGTTCTCCAATGACATTCATGATTCTGCCCAAGGTTTCAGGACCAACAGGAATTCTGATTGGTGCTCCAGAATCCAGGGCCTTCTGGCCTCTAACCAAACAATGGTCCTCTCACCCAAATGCTGGCTTACTCCAAGACTAGTCTGGTATCCCTGCCCTGCCCTTCCAAGGCATTTTTAGGCCCTCGTCAAACTGGATGTCCACCACTGCCCTGATGACTGCCACCATGTGCCCAATGGTGGCACCTGTCTTTGGTGCAGGAGACGGGTTGGGCCTCATAGTTTCTGCCGGGCTGCAGCACTGCAGGGGCGGCCCACAACAAGAGCTGAGTTTGGGGCAGCGAAATTGAAGGGCCAAGACCCCGTAAGGCCCTGGAGGCCGAAGCAGCTGCCACACAGCCCACAAGCCCCTACATGGTGGGGTCTAGAATGTGACTGGAGAACCCACTGATGAGAGAGGCCATCAGAATGAAACAATTTGCTCCTATTCACGCGGCGGCAGCCCCTGAGTTCATAGAGATGAGTGTTGAGCGGGAAATTCTGGTTACTGGTATCAAGGTTGTGGATCTGCCAGGTCCCTATGCCAAGGGTGGCAAAATTGGACTTTTTGGTACTTCTAGAGTTGGCAAGACTGTAGTGATGATAGAATTAATCAATACTGTTGCCAAAGCCCATAGTGGTGACTCTGTGTTTGCTGGTGTTGGTGAAAAGACCTGTAATGGCAATGATTTATACCACGTAATGATTGAGTCTAGTTTTATCAATGTGAAAGATGCTACCTCCAAGGTGGCACTGGTGTACGATCAAATGAATGAACCACCTGGTGCTTGGGCCGGAGTAACTTTGACTGGACTGACAGCAGGTGAACACCCTCAGAGACCAAGAAGGCCAAGATATACTTCTGTTTATTGATAACATCCTTCGCTTCACCCAGGCTGGCTCAGAGCTATCTGCCTTACTGGGCAGAATCCCTGCTATCAGCCCACCTTGGCTACTGATATGGGGACTATGCAGAAGAGAATCACCACCACTAAGAAAGGACCTATCACCTCTGTGCAGGCTATTCATGTGCCTGCTGGAGATCTGACTCCTCCTATTCCTGCTATGACCTTTGCCCATTTGGATGCTACCACTGTAGCATCCTGTCCTGTGCTATTTCTGAGCTGGGCATCTATCCAGCTGTGGATCTTCTAGATTCTACCTGCATCATGGACCCCAATATTGTTGCCAATGAACATTATGATGTTGCCCATGGGGTGGAAAAAAAAAACCACACCAAAACCAAAAAGAGCTACAGAACTACAAATCTCTCCACGACATTACTGCTATCCTGTGTATGGGTGAACTTCCTGAGGAAGATAAGTTGATTGTGTCTTGTGCACAGAAAAAAGTGAAAAGACAAGAAAAGTGTTTCTTGTCTCAGCCATTCCAAGCTGCTAAGATCTTCATGGGTTTATGGCGAAGCTGGTACCCTTGAAGGAGACCATCACAGGCTTTCAGCTGATTTTAACAGGTGAATATGACCACCTCCCAGAGCAAGCCTCCTATATCATGGGACACATTGGAGAAGTTGTGGCAAAAGAACATTCTTGAGGGGGTCCTTTGGTTGTCCATCCTGATTTTTATCTTCTTGCACCTAGTCGAAAAAGCTTTCATTTTCTGTGTAGACCACATGAAAATGAAAATGTGTTGTCTGATGAGCATTTAAAGTTTCCAATAAAATGTACATCCCTCAGGGAAAAAAAAAGAATCTCAGAGGGATCTGGGATCTCTAGAGGAAGCACGAGTTGTGTAGTTCACAGTGAGTGATGCTGTTAATCATTTACAGCCTTGGAAACCCAATGCAGGGTCAGTTGTTTCCCATTTGACAGCAATGAGAGAGAGAGAAAGAGAGAGATCTCTACAAGGAAAGCAGTCATCAAAGGGCTCCTTAATATCCAGGACACAATGATGACTGAAAATTTAGCTGCATGCTCACTGCCTGGCCCTGGACAAGGCATTTTCAGCTCCACTATTTTATTTTGAAATCTTTATCCAGTCAGGTTGCTCCTTGGAGGCAAGGAGTTTGAAACTCTGTCTCACATACTTTGGGCATGTTGTCAGGAGGGGCTAGTCCTTGGAGAAGGACGTCATGCTTGGAATGTTGTGGAGGGTCAGTCCAGAAGATGAAGACCTTGGATGAAACAGACTGATACAGTGACCGTGGCAATGCAGTCAGATGTGTCAGAGACGGTAAGGTTGGCTCAGGGTAGGGCAGGGTTCAGGTCTGTTGTTCATAGGGTCACTATGAGTTGTGGTTGACTTGATGGCACCTAACAACAACAACCCCAATCATGCAAAATAGGAATTGTTACCCACCCTGAGTCCATTCTGTGGATGTGACAACAGCAAGGAAGAATGGAGCAATTTGCCCGAGGTTACACAGCACAAGGGCAGTGCAGGTAGGCCTGGAACCAACCCCCTGAGCTGGTCTGAACAGGAGACAGCCGTGTGTGGAGTCCCTGAGAGCTGGGTGCTTCGGGGAACCCAGCAGTGTGGTGGAGGGAAAGATTTCTGCACTGCAAAGTGAGGGCAGCAGGGCAGTACCTGAAGCTGCTGCAGCTCGTATGTATTGCTCTCACACTGGGCCGCCATGTCCCGCATCTGATTCTCATGTTTCTGCTGTTGCTGCAGTCGCTCCGCTTTTTGCCTCTTCTCCTCCTGCTGGGAGAACTGCAACAGAGAGAAGGTGGGTGCCTCAGAGTGGGCCTGGCTGGGGGCTGCGAGGGAGCTTGCTGGCTCTATCCAGTGTCCAGCAGCATCTAGACTATGTCCCGATTTTAAGCCCTCATCCTAAGCTAAGACCCAGCTCTGCCCTTGAGGAGCCTCTGGCTGATGGAGGCTGGGGTGTCAGAACCCTTAAAATCTGGCTTTTCTAGCCATTGTGTTAGCCCCTGTTTGTGGAGGGGGCTGGTCTCTAGCTACTTTAATTGCAGACATATGGTCTTGTAAATCATCAACAACTGTGGGGCCAATATAAGAGAGCTCTTTCCACTGTGAAAAAAGGTGGTGAAGGTGAAGGAGGAACTGTGAAGACACTATGAAAGATGGTAGTTTAGAGGGAGTAAAAAGACTGCTATGAAATAACGTGGCAAGGTGTGACCAGAGGAACCTTGGAGATGGAGTCACAGTTAGAGTTATGCTTGCTGGAGGATTGAAGGAAAAGTTGATTTGTAACTGCTTTGAAATTAAGTTTGCTGAATGATTGAGGAAACCAAAGGTTTTTATTTGTACTAATGAATTGAACCTAGACTTTTACTTGTTAACTAAGCAGCTGTTTGAACTAATTGAGGAACTGTGTCTTGCTATAAACCTGGCTTGGGATTGCTGGGCTAAACCTGGACTTACATTGTGTGATAGTCTTTTCCTTCCCCAATCCACAACCTATTTTCCTAATAAACCCACAACTGTGAATAAAGTCTGTGAGTCTTGCAATGAACATAAGACCCAATTATTGGCAAAAATAGGTGCAGGAGCATGTGGGATGGCTTGCCTGACCATGTAGTCATTTGTATGGTGCTACTGATATTATTGGTGGGGATAGTTCTCCTTTATGAAGCAGGTCAGACTCAGCCACCCTCATGTTGTTACCACAGCTATTTTTGCCCCAAGCAGATGGGGCACTGTGATGTGACGTGTGCTAGAACAGCTGAGCGTTCACCACCCGAGGTTCATGGGAGCCTCTAATTCCATGAATCTGGAGCCACACAGGGCAACCCATGAAAGAGGTCTTGGTGGGTGAGAGGAAGTGGTGTATCTGGACAGAAGAAACATGGCATGTTAAAGGGAATAGTGATAAGAAAGCTAGGGAGTTCAGAGTCACACCAAGCTCCCGTTTCACCCAGTGGATCCACGCAGGAGCCTTCGAATATGACTTGACTCCCTTCTAAGGTTCTGTGCTACCTGTTTTTTAAAAAATATTTATAGTGGTTAAACATATATAACAAAACATTTGCTACATCAACCATTTGTATTTATATAACTGCCTATGAAAAACCACTTGAGGGTCATCTATATGAGTCAGTTCAAACTCCACTGGCAGACACTACGCTCGTGGCCCCGCCCACCGTGCCCACAGGCCCCGCCCACCCACACTCGTCTGCCAGGCCCACCTGCTTGATCTTCTCACGCTGCTCAGAGGCGCTGCCCCCACCATTGATGTGAAGGCTCTTCTTGTACATGGCCATGCGCGTCTTGCCCTCGCTCCTCTGAATCTTGGGCAGTCGCGCCTTCTCCTGCTGCTGCCGCACCTTCAGCTGCTCCATCATGCGCTGGTTGTAGCGCTGCATCTGCTCCCGCTCCTGAAGAGGAAACACCCCAAGGGACTGAGGTCAGCTGCACTCTGTGTGGCCAGAGGCCAAAGCCTGCACTCAGCTCCACAGTCCAAGACCCTGTGGTCCAGCATGCTTACCTGGGCAAAGCCTCTTATTCAGCTGTTCTGTTAGACAGAAATCCCTGAGTGGCACAAAAGTTTAAGGACTCAGCTACTAACCACAATGTTGACGGTTTGAACCCACACAGTGGTGACTCAGAAGAAAGAAGCAGATACTCCTGAAAGGTCATAGCCTTGAAAACTCTATATATACACCTTAGGCTGCTAGAACCAGCAGTAACTTGGTGGGATTTTGGTGTACTATTAAGACATTTTCTGTCTCCCTTCAGCAATTATGATCAGTGAAATTTTGGATGTTTATATTCTAAATGCCTCTTCAAATAAGAAAACAGTATGCCACATTAGCTAATATCTCAAAGCAAAAATATGCACTAAGGGTACAATTCAGCTTTATTGGTGAAGGATATAAATTTGTATTTTGAAGCCTTGACACATATGAACTTTTTCCTTCACCTAATACCTATTTGTATTTCAAAACTCAGCACCTCCAGGCAGCCTCCTCTGACTTCCTAGCTGTGTTGGATACTCTTATTCTGAGCTGTCACAGTCCACTGCTGACTTCTATTTAGCTTAGGAATTACAATTATTCACATTTAGGTGTTCAGACTTGTGTTGCTGATCTCCATCCACTCTCTAGAGACTGAACCAAGACTGAGATGATTATCTTGGAAGTAGAGGGTGCTCTGAACACAGAGCGGGAGCCTTTATCTGGTCCGAGAAGTTGTAGGAAAGGCTTTCTGGTAGAGGTGGCATTTAAACTGGAACTAAAAAAGTATTCCAAGAAAAAGCATAGAAAAAGGAGAAATAAAGATAAAATGGGGGGTGGGGGGGAAGCAAAGAGGAAAAAGAATAAAAGACAGACACACCTATCTGGAGTTAGAGTTGGCAGAGGGGACCACTAAGCCAGCTGTCTTCTGGCTGGTCTCTTGCTCCTGAATGTCCCCATCAGACGTGAGGAGTCCGGAACCAGGCCAAACCCATGTGTGATCTTTCTGGTTGGACCAGAGAAATGACAAGGCTTTGCCTGACAGCTGGGAGGAGAACCAGTCTTGATGCAAGGTTGGGCACAGGCCTCCAGCCAGGCCAGCCATGCATGTCTGCACCACCAGACTAGGCGCCTCCTTCTTTCGGAGGTGGGAGGACCATCAACTGAAGTCCTTCCCAGGGGCCTTTGCTGAGACCTCTGATCACTGATTCATCATGTCCCTGATCCTAGCCCATCCCTCAGGTTTTTAAAAAGCCAGGACCCTTTTATTTGGGACTCCTTAGCTGTGAGATGAGGTTCCCTCTGTGCTGCAGAAACCTGGAACACTTGGAGGCATCAAGCAGCTCTCTTTTTACTTGTAACTTGCCCTTTGCCAGAAGTGAATTAAGGGCTTGACTGTTACTTTGTTTGGCTGATTGTCCCCACAGATCACCTTGACACAAGCTTAGCAGGTGGGATATTCATGGAAGAATTTCCCAGGGCCTCACTGGTCCCTCTTGGGGATACAGACAGTCTCTAAGACCCCTCCTCCTAATGCACGTCTTTGGTGGTAGACATTACTACCAGTTCCAGACGCCTCACCTTCTCGTGCTTGCGCAGAAGTTCATGCCGCTGCAGGAAGTACTGGTCTTTGAGCTGCTGCTTTACCAACTGGTGCCTCTCCTGCAGGTGGTGTTCCTCCATCTCCCACAGGGCTGCCTCCCGATCTGCAGAGACATACCATCGTGAGGCGCTGAGGAGGGAGAGCCCAGAAGCCCTCTCCTCCACCAGACTGCCTCACTCTACAGTGTGGAGGAATCACCTGGCACTTGATATCTCATTTATACTATATGCTGATCTGACCCGGTGCTTCCACAAACTTCCTTCAAACCCATGGCAACTCCCAGCAGTGTGGAAGAGCAGAGAGCATTACAGTCAGAAGCCAGAGAAACCTGTAACTGAGGTTGGAACACAGCATCAAGGTTGGTCTTTCAAAAACCTACTGCTAGCAAACTGCTGACCTTCCAGAGAGTTTTCAGAGGTGGTAAATAGCACAGGAGATTACCCACCTTTCTGTCTCAGAGCTGTTGGTGGATTCACACTGTCAGCAAGGTGCCTTCCTTAGAATTAGCCAGCAACTCCCTACCATTAAGCCCTCAGATTCGCCTGTATTTTAGGCTGGGTAAACAGCCTCTCCAGGCCTCTGCTTATAATTTTGCCAACCACACCATAGAGCACAGAATGTCCTTGGGAGGTATTTTTAAGTACATTTTGTTCTGCACTTTTGACTTTTCCAGTGGGGCAATTGAGGATGGCTGAGGAAGATGGGATGGTCTCTTGCCACTATCTACTCTTCTGAAAAGGGGGAGAGGGTAATCTTTATTCCCTGCATGTCCCCTATATGCACTGAGGAGACAATGAGATCTGGTGTTCCATCCCTGTTAACTGATCTCACTGCCCTGAATGCGGGGGGGGGGGGGTGTTCCATCCCTGTTAACTGATCTCACTGCCCTGAATGCGGGGGGGGGGGGGGGGGGGGGGGGGGGGGGGGGGGGGGCGCGCGCGCTGGTGTCAGTCTAAGACCCTCATACTCTGCATGGTACACATCCAATCTTGCTTGGCTTGTGACAAATACTCAGTGCATTTTAGTCTTATTGTTTGAAAACTAGTATTCACAATACAGCATCAGAGTACGGATTTTGTCTTCTAAACAAGATCAGTTACCAGGGTGGTTCTTAAGGACATTAGAGGATAACAAGATAGAAATGAAGGTTTTCTGAAATATTTGTGCTCTATCTTTTGAGAACTCCATTTTGCTGGTTGACATCAAATGAGAGGTTCTGCTAAGCCACACTGACTATCCAAGCATTGGATGAGAAACTGGAAGAATAAAGAGTGTAGCTTTGAAGTGAGACATGCATTTAAGGTTTAGCTCTACCTCTCCTTAACTATGTAACCTTGAACAAAAAATATGCATTCTCCAAACTTCAGTTGTCTACAAAACGGATATAATAACAAGACCCGCCTCATGGGGTTAAGATGAGGATTCAATAAAATTAACCTGTGAGAACTGGCTGGCACATGGACCAGCAGAACTTCTATTCAGTAACATAGTGGTTAAGATGCAGCTCTTCACAATCTCTGCCTGATTACCCATAAACCCAGCTCACTAATTTATAATTCTCACTCATTCTACTTCTCTTCTTCCCCCTCCCCGTTCTGTACTATATTTACTAAGATTTCTGTAATAATGTTAAGAAGTATTGGTGAGAGCTCTGGTGCCTAGTGGCAAGAAGCTTCACTGCAATCCCAGAGGTGTGTATTTTAAGGAGGGGCAATCTCCTCCTGTCCCAGTCAGTTCTGATTTGATGGTATACACATAAAAAATATTAAAATTAAAAAATTTTAAAAAAGAAGTATTGGTGAGAAGGGCTTTGGTAGTTAGTTCACTGGCAGAATTCTCGCCTGCTGTGTGGGAGACCCAGGTTCTGTGCCTGGCCAGTGTACCCCATGTGCAGCCACCATCTGTAGTGGATGCTTGCATGTTGCTATGAGGCTGAACAGGCTTCAGCAGAGCTTCTTGGCTAAGACAAGACAAGCAGAAAAGGTCTGCAAATCCGCTGCCCAAAATCAGCAAATGGAAACTCTACTATTCAATTGCAACTGATGGAGGGATGGCGCAGGGCTGAGCAGCATTTGGTTTCTTTGTGCATGATGTCATCATGAGTCAAACAGCTACTGACAACAAGTTGTTGTTGTTAAGTGCTGTTGAGTCATAGACGACTCAGAGCGACCCTATGAATGAAAGACTTGAACACTTGTATAACTTTCATCGTTTCTTCATGTCCATAGGGTTTCCGGAGGCAAGCTATTTTGGAAGTGGATTCCACTCCTGCTTCCAAGCTTGTTTTAATCGGGAAGCTCCACCAAACACTGTCCACCATGGGTGGCCATTCTTGCATTTGATACATCAGTGACAGCATCACAGCGGCCATGAGCTACCTCTGTATAGCAAGTGGACAGACCAGTGCTATACCACTTAGAAGAATGTTTGACCACAAGTATTAGGGATCAGTGGTATACCCTTCCCTCATCCCTGGAGTTGTTTTACCGCTGACATAGCACCATTTTGATGGAAGGGACCTAGCAGTTCTTTCGTGCTCACCCACTTCCAAAGGTTGGGGTGGTCACTCATGGTGATTCTGAGTTGAGGGTGCCCCCCTCTCCAAGCACCCACCTCGAAGGAGCTCCTGCTTCCTGTTGAGGCACTCGCGCTCCTTGTCACAGATCTCCCGCCTGTTCTCCGTGGTGATTCTCTTCATTGCCTGCTCCAGGTCTTCCTTCTGCTTGGCTAGAAAGTCCTGGTCCTGAGGGCAACGGTAGGGGCAGACTTTTACCCAGAGCTGCCTATCACTTCTCAGCAATTACTCTTGTTACAGAGGAAAAGGCACTGTGATCAGTTAGGAAAACTTGGGAAATAAATAAAGAAAATATAGGAATGGGAAACTTGAAACTTAAGAGACGGAGCAATAATTGCTAATAGGGGTCTTACTTGGATCCTGATTAAAACAATCAGTTGTGGGAAAAACAAAAACAAAAAAAAAACAACAAACCACCCCCATTTGTGAGGTAACTGGAAGCTTGAATCCTTACCTGAGTACAAAGAATTAAGCTATTATGGTTAACTTGTTCAGTTCTTAGCTGTAGGTATGCTACTGAGGTGTAGGTTATGGAAAATATTTACAGGTAAAATTATATGATGTCTGAGCAATGAATGGATGGAAATCCAAAATCTCTGTAAATGCTCATTAAAATTATTTAAAAAATTAAATTATGTCTAATGTTTGTTTTAAAATAATGAGGTGAGATGTGGGAGGGAGTTGATAATTACTAAGATTGGGTGTTGTGCTTATGGAGTTTATTATATTATTTTCCACACTAGAAAGTAAAAACATTACAATTAAAAAAATAAGAAACATAATAATGAAAGAAAATCCCTACTAATCCCATAACCCTCATTTTAACTGACTTCCAGTCTGGGCTCTATCTCTACACTATTATAACTCACCTCTTCCATTAGCACCCATAGGGTTTTTAAAGCCTGTTATATAGGAAGTAGAAGGCCCATGATGTTGGGAAGGGTGGAGCTTTGGTGAAGGAGAGAAAGACCCTCAACCAGATGCACTGACAAGGTGACTGCTGCAATGGGCTCTTATATGTCAGGAAGTGTGAGGATGGCGCAGGATAGAACAGGGTTCAGATCTTTTGTTCACAGGGTCACTATGAGTCATACTCGACGGCACCTTACTACAGCAACAATCCCACAATCCTTAGGCAAGCAGCCATTTGTCATGTTCATGTATATAAGTACATGTGTATCTACTTGCTATTGTTTCACAATAATTATTAAAAGGCCTTTCCAAGCAACCATCCCTGGTACATATGGTCTTTATGCTCCGGGATCAATATAGGAAGAGGATGAATAAGCATTAGGAGGAGAAAATAGAAAGTGTGGGCAATTGCCTCCATGAACAGCTGCCTCCTTTGACATGAGAAAAGAAGAACTGGATGGTATCCTGCTACCATTACCATTATAGGAGAAATCTGATCAAAGTGAGGGGGAAATGTAGAAAATAATTACAAATTGTCATGGACTCTAGACTCTCTGGAGCCATACAATCTCCAAAATTAGTGCCCTGAAGACAGTCTTTGAACCTTAAGCCAAAAATATTTTCTGCAGTGTTCTTTTGAGGTTCCTCCCCCCCTCAAGGTGGAAGTAAAGGCAATTTTACTAGAAAAGACACATCTGAGAGAGAAAGAGATGTGTTATTCTCCAAAGGTAAAGAAGTGGAAAAAGACTTTAACTGTTCTTTAAATAAAATGATGTTATTATTGTTGTTAGGTGCCACTGAGTTGAGTATGACTTATGGTGAGCTATGAACAATATATCCAGACCCTGTTCTATCCTGTGCTATTTTCATCATCTTTGACATACCTGAGATCATTGCTGCAGTCACTGTGTCAATCCTATCTTGCTGAGGTTCTTTCCCTCCTCTGCTGACCCTCCAATTTCCAAGCATGATGTCCCTCTCCAAGGAATAACCTCTCCTAGTAAAATGCCCAAAGGATGTGAAGCAAAACTTTATTATCTTTGGCTCCAAGGAGCACTCTGGTTGTACTTTTCCCAAGACATATCTGTTAGTTCTTTTGGCAGGCCATGGAAAAATTATCTTCTCCAACACCACAATTCAAAGGCATCAGTTCTTCTATTGTCCTTGTTCATTGTTCAGTTCTCAGAGGCATAGCAAGTGATTGAAAAGATCATGGCCTGAATCAGGCACACCTTAGTCTTCAAACTAACATTATTGTTCCTCAGTACTTTGGAGAAGTCCCTGATTGTGGATTTGCCCAAAGCAATACATCTCCTGATTTCCTGACTGCTGGTACAAAGGATGTTGATTGTGGATCCAAGTAAGATAAAATTGTTGGAAATTTCAATCTTTGCTCCATCTATCATGATGTTACTTATTGGTCTAGTGTAAGGATTTTTGTCTTCTTGCTGCTGAGATGCAATTCATATTGCATATCTTTGATCTTCTGCAGCAAGCATTCCAAATTCTCTTCACTTTCAACAAGCAACGTTGTGTCAACTGTGTAAGGTTGTTGGTGAGGCTTCTTGTAATCCTGATGACACATTTTTCTCAAATGACTGTCTCAGTATACAGACTGAACATGTATGGAGAAAGGACACAATCTTGATATACACCATTTTTTTTTTTAGTTTTTTAAAAAAATAAATGTTTATATTTTTTATTTTTTAAACCATTCAGTGTTCCTTTGCTGTATTTTGACAATAGCTTGTTTGTCCAGATATCAGTTTGGGGTTTTTCTTTTTTTCTTTGGTTTTTAAAAAAATTATTTTAACGAGGGGGAGGGTTGGGCAGGGAGAAAAGTGCAACAATGAATGAATGGAAATTAAAAATCTCTGTAAATGTTTATTAAAAATTAATAAAATTTAAAAAAATTAATTTTAATGAAAGTTTACAGAGACTTTGGATTTCCATTCATTCACTGTTGCAAACTTTCCTCCCTGCCCACCCCTCTCCCTAGTTCACTTTTCTCTTTGAAAAGTAAAAATATTCTTTCATTGTTATACAACTTCACTTCACCTACCCCCTGCCCCCAATCCACTCAACTATGCAGCTTTCATTCTGAACTCTTGTAATGACAATAATACCTAATCATATATTCCTCCTAAACAGTTCTCTCCCTCATCTATTTCAATGCAATATACATTATTTATCATCTCTTAGTTTCCCCCCAACTCCAATGTCAGTGGCACTATGCAGTACTTGTCCTTTTGTGACAGATATTTCACTCAGCATAATGTCCTCCAGGGTCACCATTTTGCATAATATTTCATGAGTTCCTTGTTTTTCAATGCAGCAGTTGTGTGAATATACCACAGCTTCTCTATCTATTCATTTGCTGATGGGCACAGATAATCAGTTTTGTTGTTGTTGTGGTTGTTATGTGTTGTGCCTGCGACTCATAGCGACCCTATGTACAACAGTCCTAAACTCTGCTCTATCCTGTGCCAATCTTATTGTCTCTGACACACCTACCCCCATTACCCCAGTCACTGAATCAATCCATCTCATTGAGGGTCTTCAGGAGCATAATTAATTGTTTCTGGATTCTCATTCTTCTTATAATCCAGTGAAATGCCTTTGCATAGTCAATAAAACACAACAGACATGCTTCTGGTATTCTCTACTGTCAGCCAGGATCCATCTGACATCAGCAATGATACCACTGGTGCTGTGGCCTCTTTTAAAACCAGCTTGATGTGATCCACACAGTCAAATGCCTTTGGATAGTTAATGAAACACAGATAGACAGTCCTCTGGTACGCTTTACTTTCTACCAAGATCCATCTGACATTGGCATTAACGTCTCTAATGCCATGACCTCATCTAAACCCAGCCTATATTTCTGGTAGTTCTCTGTTAATGTACTGTTCCAGTTGTTTCTGCATAATCTTCAGCAGAATTTTGCTTGCATGTGATATTAGTGATATTATTTGGTAATTTCCACACTCTGTTGGGTCACCTTTTCTTTGTTTTTATTTTATTTTATTAATTTTAGTGAACATTTACAGAGATTTTAGATTTCCATTTATTCATTGTTGCACTTGATATCTTTGCTTTTTTATCAATTTTATTTTATGTGTGTGTGTGTGTGTGTGTGTGTGTGTGTGTGTGTGTGTGTGTTGTGTGTACCATCAAATCAGATCTGACTAGTACAGGTGGAGATTATTCCTCCTTCTCCAGCAGAGCATCTGGTGGATTCGAACCACACACCTCTGGGATTGTAGTACACCTTCTTGCCACTAGGCCACTAGAGCTCGCCAGGTCACCTTTTCTTAGAACGGGAATAAGTATGGATCTCGTCCAGGTAGTTATCCTCCAGGAACCAGTGTAAAACTTTTATTTAAAAAAAAAAAAAATAATGGGGTGAGGGAAATTGGAACAATCTGTTCTGGAAAACAATTTATTCAAATTTTGTAAATAAACTAGTATCTTTTAAAAAAATGAGAAATCATCTCAGCTTAGCAATAACAGCAAAGTTCTATAAGACAACAAACAATGAAAGTTGGTGAGGGTTTTGAGAAATTGAAACTCTTATACACTGCTGGTGGGAATATCAAATGGTGCATTTACTATGGAAAGCAGTTTGCCAGTTTCTTAGAAATTGGGAAAAGAAATATAATTTGATCCAGTAGTACCACTGCTTGGTTCATATCCCAAAGAAATAAGAGCTATGACATGAAGAGATTTATGTACACTCAGACACATAGATGCATCTAGAGAACATTATGCTAAGTGAAAGAAAAGTCACAAAAAGACAAATATTGTATAAGACCACTTTAATAAAAAGCTAAGGAAAGGTTTACACATAGAATCATTCTTGGATGATAACAAAGGATGAAGAAAGATGGACAGAGAATAAAAAGCAGTACATACTAAGATCAGCAATGTGTAAAAATGAAGATCAGTGCAATATCACTACTAAATAAAGGAAAGACCCAGAGAAGCACAGAAGGGTCAGTAGAAATCAGAATTATAGGAAGGAAAGGAGAAAAAAATTTGACTGTGTTAAGAGTATTGAAATTACTGTTATACACTCAGATTTGGGGGAATCTAAGATGGGATAAATAATGTATAATGCATTGAAACAGACGAGGGAGAGTACTGTTTAGGAGGAATATATTATTGGTATTATTGTCATGACAAGAGTCCAGAATGAAAGCTGCATAGTGGAGTGGACTTGGGGGGAGGGGATTGTGTAACAATGAAAAAAAATTTTTTTTTTTTACTTTTCAAAGAGAAAAGTTAATTGGGGGAGGGGCAGGGAGGAAAGTGTGTAACAACGAATGAATGGAAATTTAAAAAATTAAATTAAATTTAAAAAAAATAGAAAACACAACAAAAAAGTAAATTACTCTTATAGAACAAAATGTGCATAAATGACAGAAAAAATTATTTTGTTTTGTAGACTTTCACACCAAACACAATAAAAAATAAAAATAGTGATAGGTTGATTCTGGCTTCTATTTTAGGTAGTGCTGTGTTCACATTCTGGTAGCTAAATGTTTGTGAACTGCTGTGACATTGTCTTCAGGACTGGTCTCCAGGAGCAGAAAAACTCTAGCATATGCATATTTTTGAGGTACTTGACACATAACCAGATCACCTTTCTTAAAGGCCACATTATCTGCCCTCTCCACAGAGGTGTGGGCCTATGTCCCAACCCTCACTACCCCTGCATTCTTTCTCTAGTCACACCATCAAGGGCCAAGGGTGGAATGATGGTGTCCTAGACAGAAGTCTGGAGTCAGAGTGAATTTGAGTCTTGGCTCGCCGCTGTTAACTCTGCAGTATCACCTCCCTAAACCTTGGTTTTCTATTTGATAAATAGAAAAAACAACAGTAATTAACCCTGTTAATCATGAATGTGGAATCTGATGACACAGAGAAATTGTGTCATTGTAAATGTGGCCTGGCTGGTCCTATAGACTCTAATAATGTTTCAAATCATTAAGATGTAGGGGACACAGAAAAGGCAAAGATCTAGAGGGAAGGAAAAAAAATAAAGAGAGGAATAAAAGAGGGGGTGGCCTGAAGACAAGGATGCAAAGAAGGCTGGTGAGGCTGGGGCAGCGGACCCAAATGAGTGTGCACAGGAGAGGCCAGAGGGCAGGGCCTCAGAGGAGAGGAGGCTGATCTCATTTGTGGACAAATGTGAGGCATGTGGGGTTGCCAGCAGTCACAAGTAATCCAGTGGCTACAGGTTTGGTTGGTTCTGGTACTGAATGGTCAGATATGGAATCTGTCCTGATTACACCTGTTGGTGTAAGAGAGGGACCAAACGGGGGAGCAAGAGAGGGCAGGAGGACTGGCTGGAAGGTGACTGCAGCCGTTCGGGCAAAGATGCTGACAATTGCTGTGGGTCACAGAGGTGTTGACAAGGTGATGATGGATCAAGAGATGAAAAAAGTCTGAGGTTTTAGGTGATGGCGAACTGGAGGATGTGTGTGTGTACGCATGTGAACATATGGAGAGCTGAGGGGGTGAAAGGGCAACATAGTGTCTGCACTGACAAGATTTCTGGCATGACAACAGGATGGAGGGGGTGGGGGTCTTTCAGAACCAGAGGATAAGACTATGCCTAGGAGATCTTCCGTCTCCCTGGGATATCTGTGAGACTCCAAAAACAATCACACATACAAGTGGATATACTAGGCTGATCAAGGAGATGGGGTGTAAAATAAATGACCCTGCAACAAGGTCGGAGGTCTTCAGGGCTTAAGAGGAAGGGGCTGGAATGTCCAGAGAAGGAAGAGCTCACTTGCAGCCCAAGGAGGGCGGTTTGGAGAAAGCTGCACGGAGCACATGATGAGGGGAGTTGTTGGTAAGTGCCACCAAGTCAGAGCCGACTCAGCTGCTCCTCCAGTGGGTTTTCAGAGACTGTGAATTGCAGGGGAGAAGACTGTCCATCTTTTCCCTGCAGGGCAGCTTGTGGATTTGAAATCCTTGGGATTTGCAGCGTTAACTCCTTACCCACTATGTGTGCAGAACAGATGGGCATTGAGGACCAGACACAGGCAAAGCTAGGCAGGTGCAATGATAAGCTGCTGGTAGCCTCATCACCATTCAGGATCTCAACCCCACCAACTCTCCCACAGCTCTGCCCTCCCCCGCGGCCAGCCCGGCTGTGGACTCACAAGAAGTTGCTTTTTCTGCGCATGCTCCTCCATCCTCTGCTTCATGCTCTCCTTCCGCTGTTGTCGAGGGAGTTTCTCTACCTCGGTCTTCACCTGCAATGGAGACAGCAGAGGTTTCAGCCAGGGTGCCTGGATCAGTACCCATCCCGTTCCCACAAAATGAACCCGCAATCCCAGGGACATGGCTCAGCTTTCCAGGCATTCACTCCCACCCCATTCTCCAGCACGTCCATGGCATGCTGCATCTCCTAGGGTACAGGAGCCTGACTCCCCAATAGTATCAAGTGTTATTTTGCTGTTTAAACCTCCTATTGGTACACGAGCACATCTGGTTTTATTTAGGGTGTAGTTTCTCAACTTCCTCCCTCCCTTACTCCTGTCCTCTAAGAAAGTTTTTATGCTTATTTCACCTAATTACTCCCTTCCATAAAAAAGTGATGGTTCAGCTGTAGAATCCTCACTTTCTGCGTGTGACTCAGGTTCATCTTTCAGTCAGTGCACCTCAAGTAGTCAGCTTTAATGCTCAACAGGTTTCAATGGTGTGTACAGTCTAGGAAGAAAGGCTTGGTGATCTATTTCCAAAACTGAGCCAATGAGAAACAACTTCTTGTTATTGTTATGTGGCCCTGACTCAGAGCTGACCCTCTAGCAAGTTTTCAGAGGCAGTAAATTGCAAGGAAGGAGATGACCTACCTTTCTTTCAAAGAGCAGCTGGTAGATTAGAACCATGTGCCTTTGGGTTGGCAGCACAGCTCCTTACTACTAAGCCACTAAGAGGACCTTGAAAACTTCTTAGCTATTCCTAAATACCCAGAAAGAGTGGTGGGCCAAGGGCCTTGAGACCATAATTTCAGGGGATTTTAGGGCCAACTGGCATAACATGGTCTGTGAAGGCAATGTTTTACATCTTACTTTATAACTGAGGTAATAAAGGCTTATAAGCAGCCATCAAAGATCATGCAACTATTGGTCTCTCTCCATTTGGAACAAAGAAGAGTGAAGAGAACCAGTGACTCATGGAAAGCATGAGTCTAAAGGATTAACTGGAAACTCAGCCCCAGTGACATGAAGATAATAAGAACTTGATGGTGCTGAACTACTACTAATAACCACTCTGAAACAGATTAACAGGAAGAAGTCTCCTTGACAGAGTAGGAGAAAAAGATGGATCTGAACTCAACATAATACAAATGATAAGGTTTACTACTCTGATAAAGACTGTTGGATTCCTGGAAACTATGTCCCTTAGACATCTTTCAAGCCTGAAATTGAATTTACCGTCATGACTCAATTTCTAGCCAAACAAAAGACAGGCTTATAAGATGATCAATAATACTCCTTGGAACGATCAACCTTGTGAGGTCAACGGGTAGCATTTTCACAGGAAGAAAGCTCAAAACACAAGAATGGATAAGAAAAGAAGAATGGAAACAGTAAACACAGGGAAGAATCGGGAAGAGTGTTATTACATTGTGGGACTTGCAGTCAGTGTCACAGAGCAAAATGGGTACAGATTGTTGAATTGAAAACCAGTTTGCTCTGTAAGTATGCACCCAAGTGAGAACAAAAAGTTAAAGACTAAATAGATAAATGCAATTTGGAAAGTTAGAACAACAACAACAACAAATCCAGTCAATGAAAACCCTATAGATCACAATGGTCTGATTCACAACAGATGGTGGGGATGGGCAGTATCTTGTTCCACTGTGCGTGGGTCCCCAATGAGTCAGGAGGTGACGTGACTGGCAGCTAGCAGGAACATACCTGTTTACATGTTATGGTCCATTGTGGTAGCAAAGACATTACTTGTCTTGTTCAGAATGAGTGTTTCATCATACTCTCAGTTTTTGAAATTGAGGTGTGACTAATATCACCAACCCCACCGGGGGATAAGACTCTGCCTTAGTCAATTAGCCTCCCAAACAATGGTATTTTCAATTCCTTCATATGCATCTTTTGGACAATGAATTAAGAAGACCAGAGAAGAACTGATGCCTTTGAGCTGTGGTGCTGGAGAGGAATAGTCTGTGAACTGCCCAAAGAACAAGCAAGTCTCTCTGTCTTAGAGCCAGGATGTTCCTTAAGAAACACTCATGGTGAAACTTCGTCCACACCTTGAGGATGTTGTCAGTCTAGGACAGTCCTTGGGGAAAGACATCATGTTCGAAAGGTGGGGCAACAAATAAGAGAATGGCCCTCTAGAAAATAGAGTCACACAGTGACTGGAACAGTGGGCTCCAACGTGATGATGGTGCAAAACAGGGTCAAGCTCACATCTGTTGTTCTTAGGGTCTCTAGGAACTGTAGTTGACTTGACTGCACCTAACAACAACAAGAGTACCTGACAATAACGGGCTGGTTCAGATACTAGTGTTTGGCCTTGTGCAGGTCAGTGAGGGCTGTAAGAAATTTGCTGGAGCAACACAGGAAAAGCTGTTCTCTCTTGTAGGGTGGTTTATCTGGCAGATATAGGCCAAGAAGAGCTCCCTTGCAATCCCTACAAGGGGACTTCAGACAGAACCTATCCAGGGAAGCAATATGAAGAGATGAGAGAGACCAGATTCCCTTGGGCCATTGTCCCTGCCTTCCTCCCTGCTGTTGATAAGCTGCAGGATGTAAAGGAAGCTCCTAGAGACCAAGTGACAAGGCCTACCAGGAGGGAAGGCACCCCAGGAAAGCAGAGTCCAGAAGACGGAGAAGTGGCTCCTGATGAAACAAATGAACAACTTGATCCAGATCTTCCTGGGCTTTACTTTTCAGTCACATGTTGTTGTCATTCGGTGCCACAACATCAAGTACAACTCACAGTGACCCTATGAACAGCCAACCTGAACCCTGCCTTATCCTGTGTCATCCTTATCACCTCTGACACACTTGAGCCAGTGCTGAAGTCACTGTGTCAATCTACCTTGTTGAAGGTCTTCCTCTCTTTTGCTGACCTTCCATCTTTCCAAGCATGATGTCCCTTTCCAAGGAATACCCTCACCTAGCTACATGTCCAAAGAGACGAAGCTTCACCATTTTTGCCTTCCGGGAGAATTCTAGCTGTACTTTTCCCAAGACATATCTGTTTGTTCTTCCGGCAGACCATGGGACATTCAGTGCTTTTCTCCAACACCACAATTCAAAGGCATCAGTTCTTCTGCCATCTTTATTGTTCAGTTCTCTGATGTATAGCAGGTGACAAGAAGACCACGGCCTGAATCTTCCCCAAATGTCATGTTGTTGAGATGCAGTTTTTCTGGTATTTCTGTTACTTGCAAGTGAGAGCGTTCTAGCACCATTAGTCCCTTTGGCTCAGCCCAATGCATATTCACCTCCTTCTTCATCAGCTTGAGCTGTTCCTGAAACCTGGCATAGTCCCGCTCCTGCTCCAGGCGGATCCGCTTGGCCTCCTCCCGGCGGCGCACCCCATGGTCTTGCTCCATCTTCTCCACTTGCTGTTTCTGCTGACGCTCCAGGTTCTCCAACTCTGTGTCAAAGAACTTCTTCTTAGTCTGGAAAAGAACAGAAAGAGAGATCCAGCAAAATCACTTTATGCCCCAGGACCTTTGCTTAAACCAACATTTGAGACCCAGCTTCTCCACTTCTTTGCTGTGTGACCTGGGTCAAGTCACTTAATCACTCTGAGGTGAGTCTCAATTTCCTCATTTGCTAACTGGAGACCTGCAGATGATTTCCCCTGCAGAGGTGTTGCTCAATAAAGGTTAATTTCCCCCTAGAAGATCTTCTCATGTGATGACCACTAGACAGATCTTCACGTGATTCTGTGCTTATAAACCAATGCTTAGTGAGATTCTAAAACCAAGGGAAATGGGTAATTATCATGTATTACTCTCCATTGCCCAAGCATTCTCATTCTGTAGCACCCACTTAAAAAAAATGGAGGCAAGAAGGCCTGCATGACCCATCTATTCCCACTCACATTGATTTCTTGTTCAAAACGTTTCTGCATCTGTTCGAGCTGTAGCTCATGTTTGCTGCTAAGCTGGGTCTGGTTCCGATGTTCTTCCTTCTGGAGTAGCCGGAGCTCCCGGAGTTCTTGGCGCCTGAGGGGTTAGAGGATGTGAGCATTTCATAGCGGTCTCAGAGATTATGTAATTTACAGTGAGGCAGACCAAGGATTGGAGTGTAGCGCAGCATCACACAAGTTGGGGCAGAGGCATTACTAGAATCAGGTTTCATTTGACATTTCTACAACTCTCATACTCATTGCTAGGGAGTTGATTCCCACTTACAGTGACCTCTTTTGGGTTTCTGAGGCTGAAATCTTTACAGGAGGAAACTGCCTGTCTTTCTCCAAAGAAGCAGCTGGTGGATTCAAACTGCCAACCTTTTTACAGTAGCCTGACACTATACCACTACAGCACTGTCAAAATATTAGCATTCTCCATATAGAGAGAACACTTAAAATCAATAAGACAAAGAATATCCTAATAAAAAAGTGATTTAGAAAATAGACATGAAACAATGATTAAAAAAAAATACTTAAAAGCGGGGGTCTGCTGTGTGACTATGCTCTCCTGCCCCCTGCCATGCCCCGTACAAGAAATAAGTATTTTTATCTAGAATGCTCCTTAAGTTAGTCTCTGTATATTTTTTTGTTTAAAAAAGTGCTCGGAGACATTTTATGTATGCCTTTACAAAAGTATTATGAGGCCTATGTATTCTACTGTGGTTAATATTGCATTAATCTGCACAAAGTTTATGCATTTATCCCTTCTAAGTAAGGTATTCTTCTTAGCTAACCTTTCATAAGGTGTTGATAAGACCCTTTCCCCCTCCTTTTCCTTATTTTTTTTTTTTGTGAAACCACCTTATCTAATTTTAGACATTTCCAATTCCTAAGATGTGAACTGTTGGGTGGTCTGTAATTTGGCCCTAAAACAACTCTTGCTGGGCTGCCCTCGCTTGCCTTTATCTGTACCATATGATTTTATTCCACAAGAACTTTGTGTATTTGGACCTTAATAAACAAAACAGACGCTAAAAAAAAAAAACCTAAAAGCTATGAAATGTAAAATTTAAAAGAACATTTCTTTAAACTAGCAAGATTATAGTGGAAACTGATAGTTTCACATACTTCTGATGGGTATAAATTGGTACATCATCTCTGAAGAACATTTTAGCAATATGCTCATACCTTTTGACATATTAGTCCATTTCTGGACAAAGAATCTCAAGAAAAGCTTATTGATACAGAACAAACAAATAAGGATGTTTATAATAGCATTACTTATAAAAACTGGAAATAATTTCTATGTCTACCAACATAGGTCTAATTAAAGAAATTTTAAAATATCCATATAATTCTATGTTGATGTTATGTGCCGTCGAGTCGCTTGTGACTCATAGCGACCCTATGTACAACAGCTCTAAACTCTGCTCTGTCCTGTGCCAATCGCACTGTCTCTGACACTCTCATCCTGATTACCCCAGTCACTGAATCAATCCACCTCATAGAGGGCCTTCCCCTTCTGCGCCTGTACAGCACCCTCCCAAGCATGATGTCTTTCTCCAAGGACCGGTCTCTCCTTACAACATGACCAAAGTATGTCAGACGAAGCCTCAGATGCCTTGCCTCCAAAGAGCCACCCAGTTTAACCCTCTCCAAGATGAATCTGTTTATTTTCCTAGCAGTCCATGGTACCCTCAATACTCTTCTCCAACACCAAAGCTCAAAGGCATCAATTCTCCTTCTGTCCTCCCTAGTCACTGTCCAACTCTCTGACGCATAACATGTGATTGCAAAGACCATGGCCTGTATCAGATGCACTTCAGTCTCCAGATAGACACCGTTGCTCTTCAGTACTTTAGAGAGGTCACTAACAGCAGACTTTCCCATGGCAATAAGTCTTTTAATTTCCTGGCTGCTGGTGCCAAGAGTGTTGAATTCTACACAACCATTAAGAGTCAAATTTTTCAATTATTGATACATTTTTTCTACTCTCTCCCAAATTAACGTTGTAATGATGTCTTGTTACAGATTGCTAATCGTCATGCGCATAGTATTTAATCATTCATTCCTTTCAGCAAGTTCTTCCCTTTTCCAATTCGAGTGTAATGTTTATTAACTATTCACTTTGTCTGTTGTCTCCTCACTCCTGCCAAGTCCATCCTATTTTTATAACAATGGTCCTATACAGAATTTGTCCTTTTGTAACTGATAAATTCAGTG
Organism: Elephantulus edwardii; assembly: GCF_000299155.1. NCBI lineage: Eukaryota > Metazoa > Chordata > Mammalia > Macroscelidea > Macroscelididae > Elephantulus > Elephantulus edwardii. The sequence goes on from NW_006399783.1 coordinate 12,192,378, forward strand.
TAATGTTTCCCAGACTCATCCATGTTGTGTAATGTTTTATAGGTTCATTGTTTTTAGTGCTGTATAATATTCTAGCATGTGGATGCACCATAGCTTTTCTATCCATTCCTTTGTTGATGGATACCCGTCCTTTCTGTAAACTTCCATTAAAATCCCAATTTAAAAAAGAAACAGAGAAAAAAAATTCAAGTCTTAAATTATCAATATGGGATCAAACTGGCAGCAGCAACTTAAATTTTAGACAGGAAACTTAAGAAGCAGTGAGTTAATATTAGTGGGAAGGACTCAGAAAAAGAGAGTGAGAAGGGTCACCTAACTCAAAGAATGACATTAATATCACAGAATTGTTCACCTGCAGGTTTTACAGAATTGGTGTATTTCTTGTATTCATTTTCAACCAAAAAAAAAAATAAGTAAAATAGGTTATTTTAAAAAAACCTCAGTCTTTGGAAAAGAATTATACTGGAAAAATAATAACTCTTTATGAACAATATGGAATGATCTCTAAGTAAAAAACAAGATGCCAAACTGGACCTAAATGTCTCCTCTACCACCTGTGTAAAACATAAAATGTGTCAGCGTGTGTGCACCATGAGCATGGAACCACAGGGTTGGCAGGAATATGATGCAATGATAGTTTTTACAGTTTTATCTTCTTCTAGTTTTGGAATTTTGAACAGTGAGATTATTACTTTTCAAACAATAAATCCTGTTATGTGTGTGTTGTATACTGTAGTGTCAGAACAGACCCATAGCTGACCGTCCAGCGGGTTTTCAGAGGCAGTTAATTGCACTGGAAGAGATTACCCATCCTCCTCATGTGAAGCAACCGGTGACCTTGAACAATGTGCCTTTGAGATTATAGTGCAGCTTCTTAACACTAGGCCACCAGAGCTCCACAATAAATCCTACAGCACATAATAATTTTATAAAATTAACCTTGTACTCACAGAAAAATACCGGCAGAATAAATCCCAAAGCAGGCATAGGTTACAGGGAGTTGCAGTGCTAAGCCAAAGGCTGAGTCTCTCTGGCAGTTTGACTGCACCAGCAGCTCCTTAGAAGATGGGCAATCTCCTACCATGCGGTTTACAGCCTCTGAAAACCCACTGAAAAGTCAGCTATGAAAAGTCAGTCAGTTCTGACTCAACGGCAGATAGGAGATAGAGTATGCAGAACAAATAATCCAAAAAGTGGGGTTCTTCCTTTTGTGAGGAAGAATGTATCATCAGAATTGAAGGAAGACTCATGAACAAATTGTGAAAAGCAGATGGCACAATCTTGTTTACTGAAAATACAGGACTTGAAACACTGATTAGTGAAGATCAAAGATTACTGATTTCAGTATGGATTAAAACTCAACAATAAGAAAACAAAACTGAGCATAACAGGACCCATTGTTGTTGTTATGTGCCATCGAGTAGCTTGCGACTCATAGCGACCCTATGTACAACAGCCCTAAACTCCGCTCTGTCCTGTGCTAATCGCACTGTCTCTGACACTCCCATCCCAATTACCCCAGTCACTGAATCAATCCACTTCATAGAGGGCCTTCCTCTCCTGCGCTGTCCCTCCACCCTACCAAGCATGATGTCCCTCTCCAAGGACCGGTCCCTCCTTACAACATGTCCAAAGTATGTTAGACGGAGCCTCAGAATCCTTGCCTCCAAGGAGCAGCCCGGTTTAACCCTTTCAGGATGAATCTGTCTGTTTTCTTAGCAGTCCATGGTACCCTCAATACTCTTCTTCAACACCAAAGCTCAAAAGCATCAATTCTCCTTCTATCCTCCCTAGTCATTGTCCAACTCTCTGATGCATAACAAGTGATTGCAAAGACCATGGCCTGTACTGGACCAATAAGCAACCTAAAAAGTGAAGAAGAATTGTAAAGTTGTCAAGGGTCAGTAAAGGTCCCCTTAAAGTGGTAAAAAAACAAAATTATCACTTTAAAGACTACCATGTCCCTGATTCACATAAAGTATTTTAATTGCCACACATACATGTGGACCCTGGACAATGAATCAATGAGTATGGAAGATCAAAGAAGAATTGAGATCTTTGAACTATGGTGATGGTGAAGAATATTGAATATACCGTGGATTACTAGAATAACAAACATCTGTTAGGGAAAGAAATACAGTCTGAAAGTGCCTTTGAAACAAATATCACAAAATTCATTAGATTTTAGACATAAAGGGCCAGTTTATCAGGAGAGGCTAGTTTCTGGAGAAAGACAGAAACTCAAACTCACTGCCAGTCAAACTGAGACTCACAGTGACCCTCCACAGGATTTTCAAGGCTGTAAATCTTAACGGGAGGAGACAGCCCACCCTCCTTCCAACAAGCTGCTGCTGCTGAATGTGAACCACAGGCAAAACACAGTCTTTGGGTGAGTAGGGCAACATGAGCATGCTGTGAATTATGCTACCACAGCTGCTCTGGTAAACAGAGGGTCAGTGAAAGAGAAGAGTCTCAATGAGCTAGACTGAGACAATGGTTACAGTGATGAGCCAAACGATTGTGGGGCTGGCTCCGGATGAGGCAATGCTTTGTTCTGTTGTACACAGAGTCGTTGTGGGTCAGAATGGGCTTGACCTCACCTCAAAACAATATATAATCAGAAAGGAAACACTGATATCCTGAAGAACAAATTTAGGCCTTCTGATTATATGCCAGAGGCTTTCTGAAAGTCTCTTAAGACTGGTTGACAAGGCCTAGGTCCTCGTCCAGCATTCACAGTCTGCACTATGCGGCGTTCACTCCCACCCAGCAGGCCTTTTCATGGAACTCCCCATACAAGGAAAGGCCAGGCGTACTCTCTGGTGTTCGAGGGCAACACTGTTTGAAGTTATCTCTGTTGACTTTCCCTCTGTCAACTCTGGGCCTCTGCTACAAAATGAAGAAAATGATGTAGTCTCTCAATGAGGTGATGCATGTACAACTCAGAGGACAATGAAGATGAGAAGGTACCCAATGGTCAAAACTCCCTGGTCTTTGGAAGAGCACTTTCCACACAACATAAAGAAGCTTCTATCAGAGCCTCAGCTTTTCTGGGAAGTGAGAAAGTAGTGGTGATTTATTCAAGTGGTAACAAAGACACAGAAATTCTAGCTCAACAGAAACTGAGGTTTAGAGAACAACTGACAAATAAACAAGCAAATCAAGTGCTACAGAGATGAGAAGGCTGACAGCCAGGTTCTAACATTATCTACTTCACAAGGGGCAGGGAGGCAGGCTAATTCTTTGAGAAAGAATTAGGACAAGCAGTTCCAGGGAAGTAGAGGGGGCACTCTGACCCAGAAAATTCTTGAGTGTGGGGCAGAGATAATCACGCTGTAACATGGTTTAAAAGCCCACCTGTGACCTCCCCAGCCAAAAACAAGAACACAACCAGCACAGCTTACTTCAAGTTGAACCCAATTCACAGCGAATGCATGTGTGTCAAAAAACTGTGCTCCACAGGAATGTCAATAGATAAAAGTTTTAGGAAAATATTCCCAAGCCTTTCTTCTGAAGTGCCTCTGGCATGTGAGCCAATGCTTTTGAAGAGCCAGGATCCAGGCATCACAGGAGCGTAGGCAAGGAGGAATGATCTGCACCTCCAAGCTCCGGCAGCCTGGCGCCAGCATGGAGGACTCTGTGACCGCCAGGCCACACGTACAAATAAGCAAAGGCTTATTGTTCCGGAGCACCTCTCCTCCGCCTGGGCTGGGCTGACCTTTCCAAGCCCAGCAGCACACAGCTCCTAGGGAGGGGTCCAGTGTCAGCCACAGGCCTTTTCTTTCTAGGTGGAGTGTGGGGAATCTGGAATTTCAACCCCGGAACCTGACCTGCCTGAGGGGAGATGATAGGAACTCAGCAGCTGAGGTCCAAGGCACCTCCCAGGTGATTGTTAGTCCACAAGGTGGTGCCCGTGGGCAAGAACAATCCCTTCTGGCTTTCCCAGGCTTCCCCAGCCCCTAGAGGTGAGGATGTGTGCATGTGTGTGGGTGTATGTGCGCATGCGCCCATGGCACAGCCACTGCTATCCACTCAATTCAGACCTACGGTGCCCCTCGTCAGGTCTCCAAGGCTGTAAATCTGTATGTGAGGAGACTGCGCATGTTTCTCTTGTGGAAAGGGTGGTGGATTTGTTTTCATTTTCTTTGAGTTTACATGAGGTTTTGTTTAATCATTCATACATACACATTTCGTTTTACAACATTCATTACAACTGATTAATGTAATTAACTAATTGCAACGTTTGATCACCCTCTTATATAAGGAGGGTGAATCTGATGGCCTTTCAGTTCCTAGCCTGCCGTGTCATCTTCTACACTACCAGGTGTCCTTGAAAGACCAGTAGAAAAATAAGTCAAATTCATTGTCCCTGTGTCAGAATTGACTCACACTTGACTCTCTGTTGGGTTTCGGAAGATGTAAACAGCGTGGGAAGAGACTGCCCATCTTTCTGCCTTGGAGTAGCTGGTGCCTTTGAAACGTCTGAGAGTTTAAGCTTTCGTTACACCAACCATCATAAAGTCTGCTCTCACTCCCCCACTCCTGGTGGAAGAAGTGTTCCATGGAATCAGAAACTGCTCCTACCTGATGTTAGAATGTTTCTGCTTTTTATTTTGTTTTAGGTTTTATTGCAGTTTGGGCTAATGTTTACACAGTACATTCGTTTCCCATTCAATATTCTATACACATTTTGCTTTATAATGTTAACTGCAAGCCTCTTAGTGTAACAGCCCTCTTCCTGCTTCTCCCCTGAGTCTCTCATTCATATTCCAGTTTTCTCATTTTCACTTTCTGAGTTTGTGCTTTTTAATAATAAGAATGTGTTTAAGGACTGAAAACCAAAACTCCAAAACCAGCTTGATATTGTTCTAAGGGACCATGTGCATTAACAAGAAACGATACCAGGTAAAAGATTTCAAACTTGTGTGTGGCTAACTGAAGAGTTAAGACTTGGAATCGCTCTTCCCAGTTCACGGCTGTAGGTCCTGAGGGGACTCTCCAGCTCACTGACAAGTTCAAAGTCAAGTTTTGCTGGCCCACCTGTCATAGACAGATAACTGTATAAGAAGCAGACATCCTTCCCCAAGATCACAGAACAGAATCACATTAAACCCAGAAAAATCAAACTCAAATTCATTGCAGCTGAGTTGGAACTGAATCCTATCAGCCCCTCCGATGGGTGTCTGGGAGGATGGAAGCTGCATGGGATGAGATTGCCTGGCTTTCTCCCACAGGGCCACTGGTGGACAGTACTGCTGGAGGGGTGCAGCCTCTGGATTAGCAGCACAGCTCCCCAATAAAATATACCACCAGAGCTCCATAAGATTACATATGTAGAGATGAAATCCTTGGACTTTACATACAGCTTTTTCTCACATCAGCCAACTCATTGTTATTACATAATTGTAAGGTGTGAGATGCTGAACACTGTGACAGTGATGTGCCAATCGTGGTAATGGGCACCCATGGTGGACAGTGCTGGCTGGAGCTTCCCGATTAAATCAAGTCTGGAAGCAGGAGCGGCATCCACTTCCAAAATGGCTTGCCTCCAGAAACTCTAAGTATGAACAGTGCTCAGGCTGTTCGTTCATAGGGTCGCTATGAGTCGTCTACGACTCGACGGCACCAAACAACAACAACAAGAACAAGGTTTGAGAAGTTATTACCATCCTGGTATGAATGTTATTAGAACTACTGTTTTTATGAGAATTACCAGAAATACTTTTTTTTTTTGCGGGGGGGGGAGTAAATGTATTTCATATTCTAGAAATTTGTTCCAAACTAATTTACCCTGCAAAGGCCTGGCCCAAGTTGAGCTGGGTGGCTCCCTGGTCTTCCTAACTGGTATGAGGATTCCTTAGAGATACTTGAGTTTCATTCCAGATGACCACAATAAAGTGAGTCACATGAATTTCCTGAATTCTCTGGATTAAAAGCACATATAAAGTTATGTTCCCCTTACACTGTAGTCTATTGCTTGTAATAGCACAATGAAAAAGTTGGAAGGATTGTGAGAATTACCAAAATGTGACAGAGAGACAAGAAGTGAGCACACTGTTGTTGGAAAAACGGTAGCTACACACTTGTTCCACACGGGGTTGCCACAAACCTTCAGTTTGTGAAAAACACAGTCTCTTTTAAGTAAAATTAAGCAAAGTGAAATAAAACAAAATAGGCCTGTATGTTCTCCTTTGCCATCCCCAGGAATCACTTGGTTAAGTAGAAATTCTCCTACAGACAGGTCTGGTGAATGGTGGTGCCCCAAGGATATGTCTTACTTCTTAAGTCTCAGAACCTGAAAATGGGAACTCACTTTCACGTATGGTTAAGGATTTTGAGATGAAAACATCCTGGATTGTCCAGATGCCCTAAGCCGCTAGTGTCCTTGTAAAGAGCCACACACAGGAGAAAACAGAGAAGGTCATATGAGACTAAAGTGTTCACAAAACAAGAAATGCCAGTAGCCACTAGGAGTTGGAAGAGGTAAGGAAAGATAAGTCTCCGAGAGACTCTAGGAGGAATGAGTGCAGCCCTACTTGCACCTTGATTTTAGACATCTGGCCTCCAGATCTATGAGAAGCTAGATTTCTGTCATTCTAAGCCACCAACTTTGTAGTAACTTGTCACAGCAGCCCCAGAAAACTAATACACTCAATTATAGTCTCTACCCCTTCCAAATGGGTGACCTGAGCAAGTATCTTAACTGCCAAGAAATCTGAACACTCTCTCTCATTACCATTGAGCCTGACCAACTCACAGTTGGCCCTCCAGTGGGTTTTCAGAGGTGACTGTCCAGCTTTCTCCTGAGGAGCCACGAGCGGATTTGAATTGCCAGAGTGTTATGTTACCACCGTTGGGTTAGCAGCACAACTCCCCACCTCCTTGTGGTTGTGTGCCAGTGAGTCGGAACTGACCAATTGCTAACCCTCCAGCGAGTTTTCAGAGGCAGCAAAACACATGAGAGGAGGCTGCCTATATTCTCCCATGGAGCAGCTGGTGGATTTGAACCATGTGCCTTTGGGACTGCAGTACAGCTTCTTACCACTACGCAAAACACAGCTTCCACCCACCCTACTAGGCTAACAGCGTTCCCGGTTCAGAAACGGTCTCCTCATTTACACAATTGTGTAAATGGTATTTTCCTTAAAGAGGCAAGTTAGTGTATACCTAAAGAAGTCCCCTACCCTCTACCTCTGATCCTCACACGCCAGCCCTGTCCTTTCAGTCCCTTACACAAGCGAAGGGTCACTAATCAGGCCTGAGTGACTGCAGTCCCCTCTGTGTTCCCCAACTGTGTGTGTGCAGAACCACTGTCTCATGCCACAGGTTCAACGCAGAGGGTTTCCTCAGAGCAGCATTGCCCTGCTCCCAGTGCAAAGGCTTCCTATGCTTATGACCCATTCCTGACCCTCACTGGACGTGCCATGATTGGAAATTACCTTGTGCACTTGCACTGGCCCAATGGGTACACATTCTTCAAGGGTGGTGGCTTTATCTGATTATTGCCCTCAACCCTAGCATGATGTCTATGCTACTACAGGATGAACAGATGGGCACACAGATGCATGGACAGATGGGAGAATCGCTGGAGGGTAGGTGAATGGATAAGCACATGCACTTGGATAGTTGGTTATATATATATAGGTGAGTGGATAAATCGGTAGATAGATGGGTAGATGCATGGAGAGATGAACAGACATATGGTCTGGTGAGGAGATGGATGAGTAAGTGGATGAAGGGACAGATGGATAAAAGAAGGGCTGGCTGGAAACAAGCAGGATCTCAATTAACACTCATTTCCTTTAATCTGTTTGTCTCTCACTTTATACTGCACATAGATGACCCTTACGCCCACCCTACAAACTACACCTCCACCCATTACCACCACTAGTGACCCTTCCTGGACTCACCTGAGAAATCGCATCTCCTCATCCTTCTTCTCATCTTCACTGATGATCTTGGAGGTGGTGATGCTCACCTCCACGCCGTCCACCACAAACTTGCGTGTCCGCTTGAGGGTCTTCTTGTGTAGCCTGGAATCCTGGCGGGGTAAAATCATTAGGCAAAGCCCAACAGTTTAGCTGAGAATCCACAGTGGATCCAGGGAGAGTCCCACAGCCTTCCTGTCCACCTCTGAGACTCAGCCCAGTCCAGGGAGGATGTGGTGGTCCATCGGCCCCCTCTTGCTTCTCAATGTGGAATCTCAAGTGTACCCCCTTTCCTCTCTCTGTTGGACTTTGAATGCTGCCCTAGTGCCTCCCCACTTGCTGCTGGCCCCCCTCACCCCAGGCTGGGGCAGCAGAAAGAGCTGACTCACCACTTACATCTCCTGTGACCTAGGCAAGTCCCTTGTTGGGCCTGAGTCTCGGTTGCCTCATCAGTCAAAAGAGACTAATAACAGCTCTTGCCCCACCAGGTGGTTACGAGAAGACACTGGGATGACACATGGGGGTCACATGGTGCAGCACCTGCTTGTGGCAAGTGTTACCTGATGGTTATCATTCCAGAACCAGAACCTCCTGACAGCAGTGCCAAGATCCAAAGTGGAAAATCATTTTGCAACTGATGTGGCAGAAAGCCTGGCCTGACCTGAACTCCTTCCTGGACTTGCTACAACATCACTCACAACGTTTAGCTTTGACAGGGAGCAGCTGTGCATTTCCCACGTGCTGTTTACAAACGGTCTCTGGACTCCTGGAGCGCTGACACAATCTAAGGCACCCTTCAGAACTCTGATTTGGGTGACCTGCGGAATTCTGTGTTTTCAAAACTCATTGGTGGGTTAGCTGACTGCTTCTCCTTCTTTCTCTCCTTTCAACTAGCAGGTATTTTCCCCCCTCCTCCAGTATTTACTGTGTGGTTTTAATTGATAAGATGATGAAAGGAGAAAAAAAAAAACCAAGTCACAGCACTTTCTCTAAAAGTCAGCCCCAGCTGGAGAACGAAGCCTGGTCTGGCCACAGTCAAAAGGCCAATGATGGAATGAGGGACATTCTAGAATCTGTTGAAGTGTATGGGAAAAGGAGGCAACCCCATAGCCAATGGGAGGGTGTAGGAGTGTGGCAGAGGGCTGCAGCTTTTGCTGGGAAGGCATGTGGAGTAAATAACATGGAGTTAGTCTGCCCAGCTTCTTCATGGGCCAGATCCCGGCTTCACTCTGAAGCCTCTGTCGCCCTCACCTGTACACTGGAAGATGAAATGCCTAACAGGACTTGTCGCAGTCACAACGGCTGTTGTTGTCGACGTTGCTACTCACACTCCAGAAAGGCCACTAGGCCCAGCAGAAAGGATGAGCCTTTTCCTATGATTGAGTTTATTGGCCATCAAGTGTTCCTACAGTCTGACCACTGAAAGGTCCAAGGAGAAAGGCTTCTACGTTTAAAATTCTCTCTCCTAAATTTTGCCAAGGTGTTCAATTAAACTCTAAAATGTAAACCCATAACAACTCCTTATATTACCAAGTCTTATACTGAACACAATATGGAGAGTAAGCTATGAATCAAATTATTGCTATGAGCTGCCATCAGGATGTTCCCTAATTTATGGCAATGTTGTGCGTAATGAGATCAGACTGTTAGAACCCAAAGGGTTTTCAGAAGCAGATTGCCAGGCCTTTCCTCCTGGTCCATCTTAGTCTAGAAGAGCCACTGAACCTTACTCAGCATCACAGAGATATGCACTCTCCACTCTCAGACAGTAGGTGGCTGCGTATGAGGAATAATGGCTGGAAATCAAATCCAGGTATCATATGTAAAAGATTGAGAACTCTATTATGGAACTATCACAGTCCCCAGTGTAAGTTTAAGTTTAAATTCCTTAAAGAAAAAGTAATCCTCATAAACCACCTAAAATGGGAGGAAGATGTAAAATGCTTGGCAACCTGGGCAATAGAACCTCTTACAAGGCAGTTCCATGTTTCCGGTGAAAGGGGTGGAATTACCTTAATGGACAGAGAGCCGGTCTCTCTATTGAGGGACAGGTCAGCGGAGAGAGAGGTGCTGTAGTCCATGCTCTCGGAGGTGGAGAGGCTGCCACAGTCTGAGTTCCTCTTGGACAGGTCTGGAGCCACTTGAGTGGGGGGCTCCAGGTTGCCATTGGCCAACTTCTCCCCACCCAAGGTCTCCAGGGCGCTGCTGTTGGGCCGGCTCTGGCTTGTCTTTTGGGAATTACTGGCTGATGCACTGAGGTCCTCCCAGTCAGTGACTTGCTTCTCCTTGGATAGCTGAATCCTGGCATCCATCGACACCGGCCGGGACTTCCGGATGGGTGCTGGCACAGTTAGGCCACTGTCATTTCCAGGAGCTACTTCTGGGGGGCTGTTGGTTTGGAGGGATTTGTTTCCAGTGGGCTGGTTGCAGGGCCCATTCACATGGTCCTGAGGCTGGCTGGGGGTTGGCGAAGTAGGTGATTCCTTGAGAGGCTTGTCAGCATCGAGCTGATTTACCTCAGAATAGTCCTGAGTGTGGTTCCCCAGAGGCTAGAAGAATTAAAAAAAAAGCCATTTAAAGCCATGTTGCTCCACATTCATAGTGACCGTAAGAGATACAGCAAAGTTGGAAAGTTAGACACCACCAAGAAGATGTGGGTTAGTGCCAGGGGAGTAACAAAGGTGGCAGTCTCCAATAAACCACAGTCCCCACCATTCCCTATTGCCTACCCAACAAGGAAATGACTACTTGTTTAAAGGAATAGTAATCTGTTTGTCTCTAATCTCAGCTTCATTTAATAGCTATTATTTATAGTGAGAGCTCTGGGGGCCTAATGGTAAAGCTGTATATCCAAAGGCATGTGGTTTGACTTCATCAGTTCTCCCTCCTCTGCTTCTGAAAACTCACTGGAGGGTCAACTACTGGTTGGTTCTGAATCAACAGTAAACAATAACAACAGGGTGCTCTCAATGGTACACAACAACATTTATAGTAGGTGGTCTGCTGAGCAAGAATTTGTGCTGCCAACCCAAAGGCAGGAGAAAGATGGGCCATCTCCTCGTTTGATTCACTGCCTCTGAAAACCTACTGGAGGGTCATCTATGGGTTTTTTCTAATTCAATAGCACATACCAAAATTTATCCTAGGAAGAGTACGTGCGTATCACAAATGGTTAGTGTTCAGTGGCTAACAGAAAGGCTGGAGGTTGAAATCCACTCAGAGATGAAAACCCTGTAGGGCACAGCTTCTCTGACACATACAGGGCAGCCAGAGCTGACTGCATGACTGTCAACTGGCTGGCTATGTTCCTTCTAGGAGTAGATGTCACTGCGGTCAGCAGGATAGCTCAGGCCTCATCTAGGCCGCAGCCCAATGTGACAATGAGGGAGACTGGGGTCCACTGTGGTCAGGTCTTCCAATTCTTAAGAGAAGCTAAAAATCTGGGGTTTTGGTTTTATTTTTGTTTTTACTGACATCTCAAGATATTTAGATGGTAACTAAATCCAAAATCTTAACAGTTTTATAAGGGGCCAAACAAAACCTATTTGGGGGCTGGATTCAATCTGCAAATGGGTTACAAATATGCCAAGACTGGATCCCCCAGTCCTTAGGGCTGCCAGATGGAGCCTGGCTGGGGTGGCTATGCCCCTTGGCCTGCATGCTTAATTCTGTGCGGGCTCCCTCACCTGTCCCAAAGTGTGGTCAAAACAGTCTCACTTTGTGGTTCAACGTGAAAAATGCTTGGGGAGCCCTGTATTACCTGTCAGCTCTTTAAAAACTTCCTGGAAACTTCTGATCAACATTCCCTTCCTGTGTCCTGAACCATAACACATGTCTCAGCGTCTAGAATCCTGAGCTTCCCCAGATTGTACCCCTCCCTACCAGCCCCCGTTTCTCTTGGTCTTACAGAGGTGGTATCCACGGAGTCTTCTTCCTCCCCCTCATCACGGCCGTCCTCAATCTCCTCCATCACTTCGGCCTTGGCTTCTGCCACCAGTTCCCGGAGAGCCTTGTTACTGTTGATGCTTCTCACGAAGGGGTGCTGAGGGGGCAAGGCACACTGGGTCAGAACCGCTTTGGGGTGGGGTGTGGAGTCAAAACCTGCAGTTGATCCGCTGGGCTGAGGCCAGCCAGCTCCCAGGGGAATGTGAACATAGCCTTTGTAAGAGAAACTCAAAGGCAGTTTTGAAAATCTTGTGTATGGTGCAGTGTGAATCCTGGCTCTGTCACTTTATGGGCTGTGTGACACTGAGCAGGTTATTTAACCTCTCTGAGCTGTCTGGAGTGGAGATAATCATACAGATCTAGGAGGAGGACATGACAATTAAATAATGAAGAGGGAAGTGCTTAGTTCAAAGCAAAGGCTCAAGCAACATTTGTGTCTTTGTTTATTTTTGGTTTTTTTAAAGGCTTTAATGAATGGTTCTTAAAACACACTATTTTTACATTTTACAGATAGTTCAGTTACTAACAAAAAGTTTGGTGACGGTGAGCTTTGGTGGCCTAGTAGCAAGAAGCTGCACTGCAATCCCAGAGGTGCTGGAGAAGAAGGGACAAATTCCTCCTGTTCCAGTCAGATCTGATTTGATGGTACACACACAGAAAATAATTAAAAAAAAAAGTTTGGTGGCTTGAATCTACCCTGAGATACCTCAGAAGAAATACGTTGAGATCTACTTTTGATAAACAGGCTACTGGAAACCCTATGGAGCACCAGAGCACCGTTATACTTGGACACACACAAAGCTGTCATAAGCCAGAACTGAGTTCACAGCAAATGGTCACAGTGTGCCGTATGACCCAGCTATTGCACTACTTGGAATATACCCTGAGAATATGTGAACTGAGGCACAAACTGAGATTTGCACACCAATGTTCATAACAGCATTATTCACCATCGCAAGAACACAATAATAGCCCAAATGTACAACCACAAACAAATGGACTGAGAAATTATGGTACATTCACACAATGGAAATCTATGCAACATCCAAGAGCAATGATTTTGTAAATTATTACCTAACTTGGGAGGGACTGGAGAGCATAATGCTGAGTGAATTAAATCAGTCCTACAAAGATAAATATTGTATAAAATCATCATTGTAGAATGACTCTAAGAATCCAAGAGGGCTGGGAGAGGCTGGAAGCAGAGGGATGAGGATGTGCAGGAGGTAAGGAGATTAATCATCAGGTTGTACAATTTGATGGGTGGGCGGGTAAGGGAAATTGAAAGAATTTGTTCAGATTTGTATTCGAATTTTGTAAATAAACTAGTAGAAAATTTTAAAAAATCTCAAAAAAAGATAAAATAAAGTGCATTCATCTTAAAAAAATGGTTACAGTGTATTCTGCATTTCAATGAAGAATTACATACATATATAAAGTTCATAAATCTTAAACATAGCTAAATGACTTCTAAAAGTATTAATAAAAGACAAATTAAGAGGAAATCAATATTTTTCTATCATTCTTTTTTTTTTTTTAAAAAAAAAAAAACCAAACCCTTTCAATTATTAGGGAGCTCTGGTGGCCTAGTGGCAAGAATCTGCACTGCAATCCCAGAGGTACGCAGTTCAAATCCAGCAGATGCCCTGCTGAAGAAGGGGTGGGGGGCAATTTTCTCCTGTACCAGTCAGATCTGTTTTGATGGTACACACACACAAAAAATAGTAAAAATGAAAATAAACAAACACAAACTTTCAATTAAAGGATTATGCAGTAGGCATAGAACAAATGATGTTATTTTCTTTTTCATTTTTAAAAAATATGTTTTACTTTTTAGAGCAGATGAAGATTTAAAGAAAAAACTGATCAAAAAGTACAGCCTTCTGTGTGCCCACATCGTTCTCCTCCTCACTGTTCAATGTTTGTCTGCTAATTCTTTGCATTTGCCAGTACATTTGTTTTGATAACCTTACACACTTGTTTTGATGACCTTGCACACACACACACACACACACACACACACACACACTCACACACACACACCTCTGGATGCAGACACAGTTCCATCTCTAAATCTGTCACGAAGCTAAATCTGTATGTTAAGTTGAATCTGATAGATACTGTTGTTGATTACCTTCAAGTCGAGCACAATACATAGAGACCCAATGAACAAAAGGCCTGAAGCCCCTCTACAACTATCAACATTTATCCAAGTTCATAGAGTTTCCAGAGGCATTTTGTTTAGGAAGTGGATGCAACTCCTGCTTCCAAACCTGTCATAATAAGTACTAGTCTGTCAAATATTTGTCTCAGGAGATAGACTATTAGGAGCTCTGTTGGCCTAGTGGTAAGGAGCTGTGCTGCCAACCCAAAGATACACAGTTCAAATCTACCAGGTGCTCTGAGGGAGAAAGATGAACAGTCTCCTCTCGATTTACCACCTTTGAAAACGTGTTGTAGGGTCAGCTATGAGGCAGTTCCGACTCAATGCACGTAAAAACAAATATAGTACATAGTGTACCTTTTCTATGCATAAAAATACCCATCAAGTAAAAGTTTCCAGATGTAAAAAAAAAAAAAAAAAGTTTCCAGATGTGCAAAGACATCTTTAACATAAAAATACAGTACCAATACTAACATTTCCATACCACTGCAAAATAGTACCCATTTGTTGTTATGAATCATTGTATACATCTCAATTTTTTTTAATATACAAGGCTGGTCCCTAACTGCAGCTTATCTGTAAATTGGATGTTCATTTCCCAAGCACTACCTGTTACTGATTGCCTTGAAGTCAATCTTCTCTCCCTACAGCCTCCTGTCTCCCCAAAACCTGGTTCTGCTCTGCTTACTGCATCTAAGCAGAACTATACAGCATGCAGTTTTTGGTACATTCTGTTGCTAAATGCCATCAAGCTGAGTCCATATGTGTAGAGCAGAACTGCTTGAGAGGCTGTCACCTTCCAGAAGCAGATCACCAGGCCTGCCTTCCAAAGCCCCTCGGGGTGGGTTTGAACTGCCAACATTTTGGCTAATAGTGGAGTGTTTAACAGTTTAAGCCACTCAGGGACTCCTTGGCATCCTTTACTCCACATAAAGACTGCCAGAGTCACCTGTGTTGCTGGGTACACTGGTAATTTGTTCTTTTTTTCACTCCGGTGCGTACCCCGCGGCATGATGCGGCACACTTAATCTACCCATTCTCCTGTTGCTGGGTATCTGTCTTAGTCCTGACTTTTGGCAACTTTAAATAAAGAGGTTATAAACATTCTTGTATTATGTCTCTTGGTGAACTTAGGGATTTAATTTTAAGACACACACACACACACACACACACACACACACACACACACAAAATCCCTGGAGACAGAATACTGAATGCTC
The DNA here is from genome assembly GCF_000299155.1 of Elephantulus edwardii. NCBI lineage: Eukaryota > Metazoa > Chordata > Mammalia > Macroscelidea > Macroscelididae > Elephantulus > Elephantulus edwardii. The sequence continues at coordinate 12,207,635 of NW_006399783.1, forward strand.
TGCTCCTCTTTACTCCATAGTATCACATTTAATTCACTTAGAAGTGAACATGCTTTTAGACATTTTACAAAGTGCCAACCAAGCCTCTTAAGGCCTCGCAGCACGAGTCGCTGCTGAGTGAGCTCCCGCTCACGGCAGGCCGGTGTGTGTCAGAGGGGAACTGTGCTCCACAGGGGAACTGTGCTCCCCAGGCTTTGCAATAGCTGATTCACGAGAAGTGGACTGTCAGGACTTCCTTGTGAGGCCTCTGTGGGCAGACCTGAACTGCCAGCCTTTTGGTCAGTAGAAGTCTTAATTTTCTACACCACCGAGGAACTCCTTCCTAAAGCCTCCCCCAAAAATTCAAAACCAAAGTCAAAACCCAAACTCGCTGCCCGCTACCACTGCATTGGTTCCAACTCATAGCAGCCTGCCATCGGGATGTGGAGCTGACCAGCTTCCCGGGAGCCTGCTGTCTTTCTCCCGTGGAGAGGTGAATCAGAAACGCCACCTTTCAGGTAGCAGCCCGATACTTCTTTTCTGAGGCCTCTGCAAACTCCACTCAGCTCACTGGTGTCAAGTCAGAATCAATTCCTAGCGGATCCTCCAGCTGCTTTTTAGAGGCTGTAAACTGCATGGAAAGAGACTGCCTGTCTTTCTCCCATGGAGCAGCTAATGGATTTGAACTGCCAGTGAGGTGGTGCCTTTGGGTCATTGGAGCAACTTCCTACAGACTGCAGCCCCAGGACTCCCTCAGCAGATGTTAAACAATGAGATCCTGTGGGGAAGCAACTTATCCTAAGCACCAAGGTGTGGACAGGGTCTGGGATTCTTCAATTCACCACTTACTCAGAGTTCTCTGGAAGGAATATTGTGGGTGGGACAGATGTCACTCAGCTGGAATTTGTTCACTGGAAAATTTACAGGAAGACTGATGACATTCACACCAGTTTTGCTATCAGAAAACTTATCAGCAGAGGAATAGTGTCTACTGTTTCGGGGATTTCTGGGAAAGTATTTAAGCTACTAAAAAGAAAATATTTTTCTAGCACCTTGAAGACCCATTTACAACTGATTCGCTCACCACCAATCATTCTTATATTTGTTCATTTGAAACAGCTTGATTAGGGAAGGGTACCAGGCTACACACCACTTCACTCGTTCAAGCAAAAGCTTCACTTCTGAGAGTCTGACCATTAAGATTTTCCCAGCTAATTTGACTTTCTTTAGTTAGTACAAACTAGCAAAGATTTTACAAAATTTAAGCAATTCCCTCCTCAGGCACATATGGAGGCCAGCAACGGGCCAGGGCTGAAAGAAGGCTGAGCAATGAGGCAGAGTTCCAGCTCTCGGGGGGCTTCCAACGGAGTGGCAGAGACCGTGCTGCAGCAAGTAACTAATGATTAACAAAGATGACTGCAGATTCTGTCAACCGGAGAGAGACCAAAAAACAAGAGTCTGTATAGGTGTCAGCAACTCAGGTGCGAGGTTTCAGAGGCCATTCTGAGGAGGTAGCATCTTAGCAAGGACCTGAAGGATGTGAAGGGGCCAGTCAGGAAAAGAGGTGAGCACAGAAGAATCCAAGTGGAAGGAGCAACAGATTCAAAGGCCTGAGGGGGTACTGAGCTTCCTATATTAGAGGAATGGCCAGAGGCCCTGGGTGTTGAAGCAAACAATATAAGGAAGGGAGAAAAGAAAAAAAAAAATCAAGCAAATCGCTGACTCACAGCGAACCCTACAGCTAGTTTTCAGGGGGTGTAAATCACAGGGGGAAAAAAAGATTACCTCTTTCTTCCAGGAAGCACTGGTGGATTCAAATCTCTGGTCTTTGGGTTGGCAACACAATTCCCTACTGACTAGACCACCAGAGCTCCCTGAATTTAAGGAAGAGTTGAAAAGCTGTGAGTGGAGAGGACAGGATGGAGCAGGGGTGCCCGCAGGACCCTGCAGGCCTTAGTGAGAAGCTGAGATTTAATTCTCAGGATGGTCGAAGGTCACTGGAGGGCTGCAGTAGAAGAGAGACACTAACAGTGCCCTTCAAAAATGTGACTGGTGCTGTGCTGGCTCTTGAGTAAGATCTTAATAAGGGTCCATTAGTGGGAGCCTATGGCTCAGAGAGGGTGCAGTCAGAGCGCGCTTTGGAGGCAAGGATGATGAGGCACACACTTTGGGCATGTAACTAGACGGGGCTATTTCTTGGAGAAAGACACGATGCTCACAAAGGCGGAGGGTCGGTGAAGGAGAGGAAGACCGTTGACCAGGTGAACTGACACAGTGACTGCCGCAATGGTCTTTAATGTGCCAGGAAGTGGGAGGATGGCGCAGGGTAGGATGGGGTTCAGATCTGTTCACAGGACTGCGATGGGTTGTACTCATCTCCATGGTACATAACAACAACAGTGGGAGCCTAGGAAGTAAGAGTGCTGAGGCTGCATTGTAGATCCAGGTGGCTTGGATAAATCCCAGATTCCACCAGCACCTTGAGCTTAATATATTAACTATATAATAACTATATAATATATAATAACTATATAATATATTAATATATTAACTAACATGTTACTAACATTAACTACTTAGTATATCTGAGCTGCTGGCTTAACTGTACTATGTGTATGTCTGTACTTAGCATTAGAGTTGGAGGTTGTCCATCTTTCTCACACAGGGCAGTTAGGGGATTTGAACCACATGCTTTTGGGACTGCAGTGCATCTTCTTAGCACTAGGCCACCAGAGCTCCCTAGCATCAGTTGTACCAAGCATTATAGTAAGTGCCATCACCAACTTCATCATATGATCACCACCACCACCATAATCAACACTATCACTGTATCACCACCACCACCATTTCCACCATCACTACTGCCATCCGCCTCACCATCACCACCACTGTAAGTTATACCACCGCCATTGTCATCATAGTGATCACCTCTACCATCAACACATCACCATACCACCTATGTTACCATCATGGCACCACTGTCATCACCACAACACACAGTATCACCATCATCCACCAGCAGTACTAACCACAGACATCCTTCAATCACAAGCTTCGAGCCATCCCTGCTCCCTCCTACATCCCTACTGAGCACAGATTTTTGGAACAGAGGGAACTTCATATTGCACAATCTCACACATGTGAACTTGAGCAGGAAGCCAAGAGAGGCCTCACCACAGTGGCTGCAGCAGATGGGGCAGAAATAAATAATGCAGGCACAGGCTTCTGGAAATACCAGGTTTTCATCAAGGCACATCACACATTGATCAAATTAGTAGCTTTTCAGCATGGCTCCTCTTTTGTGAGGCAGAATCATCTGTCTGGTTGCCTCTCTTGAGCACCCAGGGGTAGACGGGAAGCCAGGAGTCCTAAGAAAGCTTTCCAGGGCAGGTGGGCAGAGCACTGGCCCAAAGACCAAGCTCCCTGGATCCCTGGCAGACGGGGCAGTCCCCCTGGAAGGTTCAGACCCAGAACACTGTTTTGCAAACTGTCTTGAGACACAAAACCCAGGCTGTCTCTCCAACTTCATCAGCTCCACTGCCTTCAGGGATGTGTTTAGAAAAAGCTTTTCCTTCAGCCCTTAAACTGCCAAGTTCCATTAGTGAGACAAAGTCCCAGCTATGTTGCAAGGAAGAGTCCAGAACCTCCCCAGGGCAGCCAAATGGGCCCTGAGCTGGTACAGGAAAGGCTGTGTGCCTGCATGGTCCCTGGAAAGGTGCTTGTACACCCCAGTGGAAGGTCTACACCACAGGGGATCAGCTGCCTGCTCCTTCAGGAAGAGAAGATGCTCTATGGGGCATCTCTGCTGGCAGCCCTCAGATGCCAAGACAGGCAAGTCACACAGCTCGCCAGCTGGCACCTGCCCTGCTGGCCTGGGCCACTCCTGCATTCCAAACAGACATCCTTTCCAAGAACGTCAGCTGGTTTCCCCCTAAGCTAACCTCTGAACACTTGGAAACCTTCGGGCCTTTATACTCAGACACTGTCTTTAGAAAAAGCTTCCACGTGTCAGCATCCTTCAGCCCTCTCTCCCGCTCTTCCAGGTTTCACTCCTCCTTTTTTCCCTTCTCTTTGTTTATTCATTTGAGTTTACCAAATTGATCAAGGGAGTATGAACCAGGTAATCAGGACAAAAGTCTTAGCTGTTACTTATTAGCTGTGTGATGTTCTGGGCTGTTTAACCTCTCTGTGCCAGTTTTTTTGAACCTAAGAGGACACGAGCTGATTTATATTTTTAAAAGGGTCCTTCTGGCTGTTGTATTGAGAAGAGACTGGCAGGTCAGGCAAACAGTGAGGAAGCAATAATCTAAGTAAGAAAGAGAGGACAGTGGCTCAGCAAGGTAGTTGCAATGAAGTCCAGAAGTGGCCGATTGTGGACAAGAAGGCAGATAGGGAGGTTGCACACAGATTGGAGAGGAGTCAAAGATGCTTGTAAATTTGGGAGCCCGAGTCACTGCAAGGGTGCTGGCATCAGGGAGCAATGAAGTACACGGGGGCGGAGGGGGAGATCAGGATGTTCAGGTGGGGTTGTGTTAGGTTTGAGATGTCAAAGTGGAGATGGAAAGTCAACGGCTGGACACAGAAGGCGGGTGCGGAGAGAGCAGTCTGGGGTGGAGTACAGATTTGGGAGGTGCCATGAAGTGGATGAGATCATCGAGGTCAGGACAGGAAGAGAAGGCGAGGTGGACCACTGTATTACCAAGCTGGAGAGAGAAGCAAACAGGGAGAGGGAAGGTGAATCTAGGTGGAGACCTGGAAGTCAGACGTGATGGTGAGAAAGGGGAGTGATGAGCTGTGGGTGCTGCTGGCCCAGTAACAGAAGCACTGAGGTCTGGCTGCCACATTCAACATCACGGAGTCCACTGAAGACAACAACAGTTGTGATGCTGTGGGCTGGGCTTGGGAGCAAATCCAACATAAACATATCTCAACATATATATATATTCAAATCAGTAACCATTCTGATGAGCTGATTCTGACTCAAAGCGATCTACGTGTGTCAGAGTAGACTCGGGGTTTACAATGGCTGAGTTTTGGGATGTAGACTGCCTGTTCTTTCTCCCAAGGCACTGCTGGGTGGATTCAAACCATGAATCCTGCAGTTAGCAGCCAAGTGCGCTAACAGCTGACACCATGCAGGAATACCAATGAGTATAGATATAGATACAGATGACAGAGATTTATGCTGCACGGAACGTGTGACAGCTGCCCTGCTAAGCATGTGAAGTAGGGAGTTGCTAGGGGTGATGGTTTCACAACATTGTGACTATAATTACCACAACAGAATTAAAAATGGTTAAAATGGCAAAGTAATGTTATATCTATTTTACTACGATTAAAAAAGTAAACAGAAAAAAAGTGGCATTCAGAATTTCATTCATTCCCATCAGTCTGTGAAGAGAGTGAAAACCCAAACCTGTTGCCTTTGAGTTGATGCCAACTCACAGGGAACTCGAAGGCTTAATGAGTGGGGAATTGTACCACTAATCCAAAGGTTGGTGGTTCAAATCCACCAGCTGTTCCTTGGGAGAGAGATGGACAAACTCCTCTGGGATGATTTACAGTCTCTGAAAACCTGCTTGAGGCTCAATGATTAGTCAGTTGCAGCTCAGTGGCAATGACTTTGACTTTGCACAGAGTCCCTGCATAACAGAACTACCCTATAGGATTTACAGGCTGTAAATCTTGATGAAAGCAGCCTGTCATATGGGTTCCACCCATTCACCTTTCGGTTAAGCTGAGTGCTTAACTCCTGAGCCACCAGGGCTCCATGCTATATGAGTTATAGTCCACATTTCACAAGTGGGAAAACTGAGTTGCACAGATGGTTTGGTGTGTTACAGCTTATGCAGCTGACTGATGGGCAGAGGTTCAAATCCACAAGTGGGTCCGTGGGGAGAGAGTTTTCTCCTGCAAAGATTTACAGCCTCAGAAACTCGAGAGAAGGGTGCTGAGTCCAAATGGTCTTGACAGCAGTGAGTTTGGGGCTTAACTGCAAGAGCCTTGGTGGTGTAGTGGGAAAAGCATTTATCTAATCTGAAGTTCAGGGATGTCAACCCCAACAGTAGCTCTGGGGGAAAAAGATGAGGCAGTGTGCCCCTCACAGCCTCAGAACCCCTGCAGGGATGCCATGAGTTGAAAGAGACTCAATACAGGAGGGTGGCAGTGGTTATTAAGCATGATGCTACCCCAAGAATGGCTATGCAGCACAATAAACTATTGTGGGCACGAGGGCCAGAGGACAACAGGCACTTTGCTTCTAAATTCACTGCAGAGGTTTTAAAGGTGAGGAGGTACCGCTGGGAAACAGGCAGACAAGAAGCCCCAAGGTGAGGGGCACAGACAGCCCTGGAGGGGAGGGCTTGGACGTCCAGGTCTGAGCCAGCCTCTGTCAATCAAAGCCAAGTGACATAAGGCAAACTAAGCAAGATTCCTCTTGTCCTCATCTTGGCAGCACTGGTGATTCAGCGATGGAATTCTTGCCTTCCAAGGGGGAGACCCAGGTTTGATTCTCAGCTGATGCAATGCATTTCATACTTCATACTCAAATCTGTCTGTCACTGGGGCTTGCATATTGTTATGGTGCACAGTGGGTCTCAGCAGAGCTTCCGGATTTAAATGAACTAGGAAGAAAGGCCTGGTGATCTACTCCTAAAACTCAGTCAAAGAAAAATCTAGCGGTCACAGCGGCCTGATGCACCACTGACCACACGGTGGATGCAGGACCAGGCAGTGGCTCTTTACACTGTACCTGGGGTCATGCAGTGTTGGGAGGTCTGCCCAAAAGCTGCTATCAACAACAGACACAAGAATACACAAGCAGTACACCCTCTGTGAGCTGCTTTAAGTATCGTGAGTGATCCCTCCTTGCAATCCTTCTGCTATGCTCTAAGGTGCTCTGGGCTGGTTGGTTTTCCCAACTATGTAACAGAAATTCCTCACTCAGGCTCAGGCTCCAGGGCTACTAAGTGGGGAAATAGGGCAGCTGGTCCCTTCCCTGGTGGAACATCCTGGCGGCCAGATGTGTCAGAGCAGGAGGTGCCTGAGAACAGGAAACACTGGGCCGTAGGCGACTTGGGAGATCTTGCATCTGACAGTTGACAGCACTCTGGGGGGAAAAGGGAGGAGGGATGGGACCCCTCCTTGCCATCTGGCCCAGCCCACTCCCTCCCTCATGCTGTAACCCCACAATACCCAGAAAATGAAGCTTCCTGGCATTCCAGATCTTAGCTTTTAAATTCTCTGCAGAAATTTTAAAGGAACAATCACGACTTCGTAGCAAACAGACTCCATTTGTTTCCTGGTTCCATTTAAGTCTTGAATGTTTCAATTCAATACATCAAACACTCATTCAATGCCATGCTTCACAGTATCATGTCATAATGCTCCACTCAGCATTCCAAGACAGAGTTCCTCTGCGGTGATGGTTAAGTGGAAGAAGGGCGATCTACCTCCAAAAGGGTCATGAAAATCCTATTGAGCACAGTCGTGCTCTACACACCTGGCATTGTCAAGAGTTAGAGTCAACTTGATGGCAATTGGTTTTGCTTTTCTTTTTTTTTTTTTTTAATGCAACATTTTTTTACAGCATATTCTTCCTATTTAATTTCCCCCCATTCATTCATTGTTGCATATTTTCCTCCCTGTCCATGCCTCCCCCCAGATCTCTTTTCTCTTTGAAAAGAAAAATATTTTATTGTTATACAGCCCCCCCTTCCCAAGTCCACAGTCCACTTTACTATGCATTTCTTTTTCTGGAATCTTGTCATGAAAATAACACCTAATCATATATTCCTTTTAAACAGTTCTCTCCCTCATCTGTTTCAATGCAGTAAACATTATTTATCCCCTCTTTTCTTAGGTTTCCCTCAACCCTGATGTCAGTCCTGTTTTACAACAGTGGTACTATGCAGTATTTGTCCTTTTGTGAATGAGATATTTCAATCAGCATAATGTCCTCCAGCGTCATCCATTTTGCATAATATTTCATGAGTTCCTCATTTTTCAATGCAGTGTAGTATTCCTATTGTGTGACTATACCACAGCTTCTCTATCCATTCATTTGTTGGTGGGAACTTGGGTTGTTTCCAACTCTTTGCTATTGTGAACAAAGCTGCAATAAACATGTGTGAGCAGGTTTTCCTTTTCTTAATGCTATGTTGAGGGTTTGCCATTATTATGTCCACTACAGAAATGAGAAAACTGAGATAGAGAGAGGCAAAATCTTTTGTCCAAGGCCTTGCAGCCTGCAAGTGGTAGAGCTAGGATTTAACTAAGGACTTTGGAGCCACAACCACCTTATTCATCACTATGGTGCACATCCAGATGTTGGCATTAAGAGTCCAGATTGGTAGCCCGGGCCTGTTATACAAGCAGACCTCATTTCACTGTGCTTTGCAGTTATGGCATTTTCCACAATTGAAAGTTTCTGACAAGTCTGCATTGAGGAAACCTAGTAGTGCCATTTTCCCAACAGCATGTGCTCACTTTGTGCCCATTCTCTTTCCAATTCTCAGAGTATTTCAAACGTTTTCATAATGCTTTGACACACTTAGTAGATCACAGTTTGATGTAAACATAACTTTTATATGTTGTTGTTGTTATGTGCCGTCGAGTCGCTTGCAACTCATAGCGACCCTATGTACAACAGCCCTAAACCCTGCTCTATCCTGTGCCAATTGCATGGCCTCTGACACACCCATCCCAATTACCCCAGTCACTGAATCAATCCACCTCATAGAGGGTCTTCCCCTCCTGCGCTGTCCCTCTACCCTACCAAGCATGATGTCCCTCTCCAAGGACCTGTCTCTCCGTACAACATGTCCAAAGTATGTCAGACGAAGCCCCAGAATCCTTGCCTCCAAGGAGTAGCCTGGTTTAACCCTCTCTAGGATGGATCTGTTGGTTTCTTGGCAGACCATGGAACATTCAATACTCTTCTCCAGCACCACAGCTCAAAGGCATCAATTCTCCTTCTATCCTCCCTAGTCATTGTCCAACTCTCTGATGCACAAGTGATTGCAAAAACCATGGCCTGTATCAGGCGCACCTTAGTCTCCAGAGAGACACTGTTGCTCTTGAGTACTTTAGAGAGGTCCCTAACTGCAGACTTTCCCATCGCAATACGAAAAAAAATTCATATTCACTTTACTGTGATGGTCTATAAATTTCTGCTAAAAAAAAAAAAAGAGTGCCAAGTGTACAGTGAGAACATGGTCCTGATGACTCAGAGCCTCTAGAACCGGCAGGCAATCCATTCCTGCGACTTAAGCTCCCGTAACAGAGGCACTTTGTTATGTGGCTGCCCTAGGAAACCTAGAGAGTCTCTGGATGGTACAAGGGGTTAACGCAGCAGCAGACTGGCAACTGAGAAGGTGAAGTTTTGGGTCCACTTGTAGGAAAAGGCTGGACAGTCTATTTCTGAAAACTCAGCCACCAAAACCTTCATGGAAATAAAAAGTAAATTTAATATAATCTTGGCTGAAAGCAGAGAGCACCAGAGAAATATCTATCAGTGTTTCAATGTCTATGCAAAGGCATTTGACTGGGTGGACCACAGCAAATCGTGGCTAACCTTGAGAAGAATGGGAATTCCAGAACACCTGATTGTGTTCATGCACATCTTATACCTGGATCATGAAGCAGTTGTCAGAATAAAGCAAGAAAACATTACATGGATCAAAATTAGGAAAGGAGTGTGTCAGGGATGTGTCCCATCTCCAAATCTTTTTAATCTATATGGGGAACAGATCATTTGGAAGGCTGGGCTCTAAAAGGAGGAATGTGGCATCAGGATTGGAGGAAGACTCATCAACAACCTGTGTTATGCAGATGACACAATCCTGCTTGCTGAAACTGAGGAGGACATGATGTGTTTGCTGCAGGTGGTCAAGGACTACAGCCTTCAATATGGGTTGAGGCTCAACAAAGGCTCACCACTGGGCCAACTGGCAGCATCATGATAGATGGAAAAGAGACTGAGATTGTTAACAATTTCAGCTTGTGCTCCACAATCAACACTCTTGGTATATCAGCAGTCAGGAAATCAAAAGATGAATTGCATTGGGAAAATCTGCTATCAGGGACCTTACTAGAGTGCTAAGAAACAACAATGTCAGTCTAGAGACCAAGGCGTGCCTGATCCAGGCTATGCATCAGAGAGCTGGACAATGACTAAGGATGATAGAAGAATGATCAATGCCTTTGAGTTGTAGTGCTGGAGAAGAGCGTTGAACATACCATGGACTGCTAAAAGAACAAACAAGTTTGTCCTGGAAAGGGTGAAACCAAATTGTTTCTTTGAGGCAAGGATTTTGAAGCTCCATCTCACATTGGGAATGTTGCCAGGAGGGACCAGTCCTTGGAGAAGGGGGTCATGCTTGGAAGGATGGAGAGTCAGCACAAGAGAGGAAGACCCTGGATGAGATGGACTGATACAGTAATGGGGGTAACGAGGGTATGTAAGTTGGAGACTGTGAAACTGGTTAAGAACAGGGCAAGTTTCAGAGCTATTGTGCATAAGGTCATTATGAGTTGCAAGTGACTCAATTGCACAGAACAACAACAGTAAATAATAATAAAATATGGATTTGATTTACTTCTATACACCTGTGTTCACAGAAAAGGGTTTTGTAAATTAAAAAAAAGAGAAAACCCTATACATCAGTCCTACTCTGACACATAGGCAGTCACAATTAATTAGAAATGGCAACTAGTTCAGGAAACTAGTACAACACGGCTCAGAAGTCACTGGTATGAGGAGGCCTGAAGAGCCTTGGGGTCCTTGTCAGAGTCCCTGGTGCCTCCAGCAAGCATACCCCCTCTCACATGACTGGAGGAAGGGAGGGATTGACCTATCCACTGATGTGGCTGCCTGGAGAGCAGCACCTGGCTTATTCTCCCAGTCTCAGGGTCAGGAACAAGAGAATATCCTTAAATATTTGCTGAACAAGAGTTCCTCTGCCTTGCCTTAGAATAGCATCCCTCTCTCTCAGTCACAAAAGGACAAATACTATATGGTGCCACTGTTGTAGAATGAGGCTGACATC
>NW_006399783.1:12219086-12235071 GCF_000299155.1 Elephantulus edwardii
GTAAAGCTGGGGAAGTCATTTCATGACCATCATGTGTTGATGGCACCAAGTTTCAGAACAACATCGGCTGAGTCTGAGGTCAGAAAGGACTTTTATGAGGCTGGTTTTACTGCCCATGTGTTTTTAAAAAGTTTACCATCTCATTTTTTCTTTCTTTCTTTTTTTTGGTAATTATGAGGGTAACAATGACAGCAGGCAAATTCACTGAGTGCTTTCCACGCGCTATGCAAAGAAGATGTGAGGCACTTACTGACAAAGATAAAACTTCAGGGATGCATTGCACTGCAATATAAAGAGAATAAAAACTCTCACAACTGGGTCAACAAGCAACACCATGAGAAAGGGAGAAAATATTGAAATTGTCAAGGATTTCCTTTTATCTGGTTCTGCAGCCAATGGCCATGGAAACAGCAGTCATGAAAATCAAATGACCTATTGCACTGGGCAAACTGGCTGCAAAAGACATCTTAAACATGTTAGCAAAAATGTCACAGAGTACTAAGATTATTCCTGACTCATGCAACATTATTTTCAGTAATTTCATATGAATGCAAAAGCTGGACAGTGCATATGGAAGACCAAAGAAGAATCATGATGTTGGCAAAGAATATTCAATAGGCCAAGGAATGCTAGAAGAATGAACAAATCTGTCGTAGGAGAAGCAAAAGACGCAGGGCAGCAAGACATCATCTCACATACTCTGGGCATGTTATCAGAAGGGACCAGTCCCTGAAGAAGGACATAGTGCTGGGTGGAGAGTCAGGGAAAAAGAGGAGGGGCCTCAATGAGATAGATTAACACAGGGACTACAGCAGTGGGCTCCAACAGCATCACAATGATTGAGAGGATGATGCGGGATCAGACAGCCTTTTATTCTTTCGCCCTTAAGGTTACTATGAGCTGGAATTTGCCTTGGCAGCACCTAACAACAACACACTCTACATTGCCTTATTTATGCCTCAGAACGCTATGAGGTAGGCACTATTTTTACTCCTATCTAGAGCTATACCACGTATCTGCGCATGTGTTATATTGTGGTGGCTTGCACGTACGTGGCTATGCTGCTGGAAACTGCACTGAAGTGCTTGTTGCTGAGGGTCAGGGACTGCAGCCTTCAATATGGATTGAGGATCAATGTCAAGAAGACAAAGATTCTCACCACTGGGCCACCTGGCAGCATCAGGATGGTAGGTGAAGAGACTGAGATTGTTCACAGCTTTAGTTTGCTTGGCTCCACAATCAACACTCTTGGCACCAGCAGCCAGGAAATTAAAAGACGTAATGCCAATGGGAAAGTCTGCTGTTAGGGACCTCTCCAAAGTACTGAAGAGCAATGATGTCTCTCTGGAGACTAAGGTACGTCTGATACAGGCCATGGTCTCTGCAATCACTTGTTATAAGTCAGAGAGTTGGACAATAACCAGGGAGGACAGAAGGAGAATTGATGCTTTTGAGCTTTGGTATTGGAAAAGAGTGCTGAGGGTACCATGGACTGCCAAGAAAAGAAACAGATTCATCCTGGAGAGGGTTAAACCGGGCTGCTCCTTGGAGGAAAGGTTTCTGAGACTTCGTCTGACATACTTTGGTCATGTTGTATGTAAGGAGGGACCAGTCCTTGGAGAAGGACATCATGCTTGGGAGGGTGGAGGGCAGGCACAGGAGGGGAAGGCCCTCTGGGAGGCAGATTGATTCAGTGACTGGAGCAATCGGGATGAGTGTGTTGGAGATAATGAGATTGGCACAGGCAGAGCAGAGTTTAGAGCTGTTGTACATAGGGTCACTATGAGTCGCAAGTGACTCGACAGCACCTAACAACAACAACAGTAGAGGACCTAGAGCAAACAGGTTTCCGTGCAGCTTTCAGTCAAAGATAGATTTGGAAGAAAAACCTGGTAATCTACTTTTTTAAAAAATTGTTGTTGTTTTCATTTCTTTTATACTGGTTTATTTACAAAGTTCATATACATTGTTTTTCACACCAGATCTTGTCCAATTTAATAATCTCCTTTGAAAATTAGCCAGTATAAATCCTGTTGATCAAACAGGATATTGTCTGGTAGAGTGCTGGAAGGTAAGCCTCCTAGGTCAGAAGTCATTAAAACCACAGCTGCCCCTGCAGCAGACTGGAGGACGCCAGTGATGGTGAAGATGACACGGAACTGGGCCACATTCATTCTGTTTCACACGGGGTCAATCACAATGACAACTTTGAGGTTCCAGATAGGGTAAGGAATGTGCTTTAGACTAGTGCAAGCCCAGCCCTTAGCCATGTACCACACTGTTGTTGTGTGCCGTCGAGTTGGAACCAACCCATAGCTGACCCTCCCAGGTTTTCAAAGGCAGTAAATCACATGGGAGGAGAGTGCCCATCCCTCTCCCACACGGCAGCGGGTAGATTCCAAGGGCTTGGGATTGCAGTGGAGCTTCTTATCACAAGGCCACCAGAGCTCCCTGACATATGCCATCCTGCCTGTTAAAGCAGCCTGGACCAAAACGGAATTCAGATTTCTGGAAATGAATTACTAAGATTACTGTTTTAGTTACTGGCATCTGTTTTTTTCTGAATAAGCCTTAAGGATCTATGAAGATCCCTCAAGTGAGGGTAAACAGAAGGGACCACAACAATTGCCCTGCTCCCTAAACCTGAAGACTTGTCATTGGTTTGTCAGCAAAAACTTACCAAGTGTCCACTCCTCTCCAGCTAGAGATGTGCTGCTCTGAGATGCCTCTAGATATTTTTTCCTGGTTATCTATTCGTTATATTTATTTTTTTGAATTTTCTACTAGTTTATTTACAAAATATGAATACACTGTTTTCATGAACAAATTCTTTCAATTGCCCTCATCCCCCCACCCAACAAATTGTGCAACCCTATGATTAATCCCCTCCTCCCCCTGCACATCCTCATCCCTCTGCTTTCACCCTCTCCCACCCCTCTTTTGGACCCTTATACTCATTCTACAATAATGGTTTTATATTTATCCTTGTGGGACTGAGTTAGTTCATTCAGCATAATGCTCTCCAGTCCTTCCCAAGTTAGGTAATAATTTACAAAATCGCCCTCTATGAGGTGGATTGATTCAGTGACTGGGATAATTGAGATGGGAGTATCAGACACGGTGTGATTGGCACCATTTAGCAGAGTTTAGGGTCGCTCATAGGGTCGCTATGAGTCGCAAGCAACTCAAGAGCACATAACAACAACAACAACAACAACAACATAGTTCCTGCATGCTGCATAGTATTCCATTGTGTGAATGTACCATAATTTCTCAATCCATTCCATTGTGGTTGGGCATTTGGGCTGTTTCCATATTCTTGTGATGGTGAATAACGCTGCTGTGAACATTGGTGTACAAATCTCAGTTTGTGCCTCAGTTCTCATATTCTCAGGGTATTTCCAAGTAGTGAAATAGCTGGGTCATATTGAATGTCTATGTTCAGCTTTTTGAGGAATTACCAAACTGCCTTTCCAAATGGTTGTACAATTTTACAATCCCATCAACAATGTATAAGAGTTCCTTTCTTGCCACATCCTCTCCAACATTTATTACTTGCTGCCCTGCTAAACTCTGCCACTGTTACTGGAGTGAAATGGTACTTCATTGTGGTTTTGACTTGCATCTCTCTTACTGCCAATGATCTGGAGCATTTCTTCATGTGTCTGTTTGCCATTCGAATATCTACCTCTGTGAATATTCTTTCCATGGTACAACGACAGGCACATAGACCAATGGAACAGAATTGAGAACCCAGAAAAAGACCCAGCTATCTATGGTCAACTGATACTTGATAAGGAAATCAAAGCTATCAAATGAGGAAATTATGACCTCTTCAACAAATGGTGCTGGCAAAACTGGACTTCTACCTGCAGAAAGCTGAAACAGCATCCACATCTTACCCCATACACAAATATCACCTTACGGTGGATCACAGACCTGGGAGTAAAGTCCAAAACCATAATGTTCATAAGAGACAAACTGGGATCAAGCTTAGAAGCGTTAGTCCAAATATAAAGACACTGCCAAATATGACCAGAAATGCACAATGTGAAGAGGATAAAATTGATGAATGGGACCTTCTAAAGATTAAAGCCATGTGTGCATCAAAAACTTTTCCCAACAGGATGAAAAGAAAACCTACAGACTGGAAAAAACATTTGGTGATACCATCTCAGACAAGAGTCTTATAACAAATGTTTACAGAATACTCCTGGGCCTCTACAAGAAAAAGACTTATAACCCAATTACAAAATGGGTCTCTAGACCCATTTTCAATAAGACTTCCTGGGCAACAGTACATTAAAAAAACCCAACGTCTGTTATTTGCAGCCATTCATTTTGTTTAACCAGTATTTACTGCACACCTACTACTACTGCTACTTGCTGGAACACATAGTCAAAGCTCTGGCCACTCACTCATATCTGGACTCATCTAAAGGCAGATTTTGTGGTGAGTGGACTGTCTAGCCATGCCCACGACTCAGCATCCCTGACGTTCCTTAGGGCTGCAGTCTGGGAGGGGAGCAAGGCTGGGCTGGGCAGGGAACGCCTTCACCTTCCAGCTCATCATCTGTTTCTGCTGGCCAGTTTCCTCCCACCTCCAAAGGCAAGGTGGGGCAGAGCAGAGTGGGCAGCTGCACCTCAAGAGGGGAACCACCTCTCACCTCTAGGAGCTGTGCAGCACTGGGCCGAGTTTCTGGGTTCTTATCCAGGGCCACTTTCAGGAAGTCGCGGAACTCCACCGACCTGGAAGGACACATGTAGGCAGTGAACTGAGAGCAGCGTGGGAGAGGAGGAACCCTCCCCTACATCACAGATTCCCCTCTTGGGAATGATAAAGAATGACATCACAAGCTGAAACACAGAGGCCACGGGCACTGACAGTGTTTCTCCACAGAAGCACTGCATGGATGGGGAGACAGGGACCAGAGAGGGCAGGAACCAACTTGTGGGGCAGGCACTGAGAGAATCCCTGCAAAGCAATGCAAGGACTTAACTCCGAGCCAGATTCCCAGCTCAGGTTTGTGCCATGAGGGCGCTGGTGCTGGGCTTTGCTCCTTCAGAGAAATCCCAGGTTGAAAGCCCAGGGGCAGAAAGAAATTTGAGGGCCCAGTGATGAGTGACAGGTATGGCAAGTTCCAGCTTTGACCTCTCTCCTAACAGTGGCAACAGAGTCCTAAATATCATCCCCCAGTTCCACCAGCCCTGTCTCGGCCTGCTGTCCCCCAACACCTTACCATTTGGATGGGGTGAGCAGTGTGGGTGGATCCGACTTGGCGATCTTGAGCAGGACTCGCATGGGGTTGAGCTCATGGTGTGGGGGCTCGATCTGGGCCATCTCAATCAAGGTGATGCCCAAGGACCAGATGTCTGCTTTGTAGTCATACGGGGTGTCCTTCATGGTCTCACACATCACCACCTCAGGCGCCATCCTGAACCAACCAAGGCACAACACAGGGCTCAGAACCTGGCTCCAGGAGCATCTCGTGGAGATTCAAGATCAAGAACCACCATCACCCAATAGTTGGAGGCATTCCTGAATCACTCCTTGTAATACTTTGCATCTCAGTGTTTTCCTTACAGCCTTCACACCGAAAAATGCCTTCCAAGCAGCTCCACTTGAGTCCTGCTGCACTTCCTGATGTCTACCACAAGGTGGCGGCAACAACCCAGAGCACTGAATCCTGGGGATCGGGATGGGGGCAGGCGGGGAGGGACCAGCAAAAGGGAGGGGGTGGTGGAAAGAACACAGTGACATAAAGATAAGGGATGAAAGAGAAAAGGAGAAACAGGAATAAAAGGTTAGAGACAGAAATAAAGAGTAACAAGCAAGCAAGCCAGGAGCCTAACTAGACTGGGAAGATGAAAGTAATGTGCAAGAAAAAAACTGAACACAAGAAAACCCAAGAAGTGGTTAGGCATGGAACTGAAACAAACAGTTGTTTCCAAAAGTAGTATTAGTGTTAGTAGAAAGAAAAGAAAGCGCTGCAATTTAGGGAATTCCCAGGTAACTTCTGTGAGGATGGAAACGGGACTTGCTTTTGTTGTTCATTTTTTATCCCCCATTCCCATGTGAGCATCCAATAAAAACTTGCTGATCAAATCTAGAACGGAGGCATTTTTCAACGGATTCCAGTTTCATTATATAATTAACAAAGCACCTTCCACATATAGCCTTATGATGTTCCTATTAAATAGGCGCTCTTCTCTGCCTATTTTACAGATGAAGAAACTGAGCCCCAGGGACGCTAAACAATCTATTTAAAGTCAAACTAGTAAGCAAGAGGGGGCCGGTGGCCTCAAATGTGGAATCCTTGCCTCTGGCCTTTCTTCCTACAGGAGTATTTAGGTTGAGTTTAATCTCCAGTAGCTGCACAACTCACCAGTAAGGCGTTCCTATGAAGGAATCTCGTTTCTGCAACGTTTTCAGATTCTTGGCAGACACACCAAAGTCAGCTGCAAGAGAAAATTCCAGCTAGGGTAGTCTTCACGGACAGCCCCCCACCCACAGCCCCGGGGTGAAAAACCATCATGTGGACTCGGGTATTTACAGCTAGCTCCAATCAGCTGACAGATGCCATTTTCCATCTAAGAAAATTGTTGTTGTTGCTGTTTACTGTCAAGTCAGAACCAGTTCTGACTGACCAAACCAAACTGAGTCTGCAGCAAGTTTTTCAGAGGCAAAGCACACTGCAGGGGACTGCCCATCTTTTTCCCAAGGAGAAGCTGAAGAGTTCGAACTGCATGCCTTTGGGTTGGCAATGTAGCTTGGAGAATAATTTCTATTTTATACAGTAATAAAATTTAGATTATGAAATATATTTATATAGGAAGATATAGAACATA
This sequence comes from Elephantulus edwardii, assembly GCF_000299155.1. NCBI lineage: Eukaryota > Metazoa > Chordata > Mammalia > Macroscelidea > Macroscelididae > Elephantulus > Elephantulus edwardii. The sequence continues at coordinate 12,225,936 of NW_006399783.1, forward strand.
TTCAAGATACATATATTTATGTTACTATAACCCAAGCCCACTACTATGGAACTGATTCCGATGCTTAGAGACCCTGCATTGCATTTCTAAGGCTGTAATCTTAAAGAGGAGCCCTGATTGTGTAGTGTGTTACAAGGTGGGCTGGTAACCAAAAGGCTGGCAGTTCATATCCACCAGCTGCTCAGTGAAATAAAGATGTGGCAGCTCCTTCCTGTTAAGATTTACAGCCTTGGAAACACAGTGGAAGCTTGCCATGCACTGGAACTAAGTAGAGGGCAGTGAACTTAGTTTCAGATATTAATTGTTTAAGTGAGCAGACCGCCTCATTCCCTGCCCCACTCAGAACAACTGATAGATTCCAAGCCTTGCCCTTTGGTTACCAGCCCAACACATAACCCCCAATACCATCAAGGCTGGACAAATGTGTTTGTGTGTGTGTGTACACACACACACACACACACACACACACACACACACACACACACACGTGTGTGTAATTTATTGCTGTACAGGTGCAATGGGCATATTTAAGATGAAATGGGCATTTATCTATTTGCTAATGAGACTTGAAATTGGCGAGAGCCATTAGGAAATTAGTTTGGCAAGAAACAGCAAGACTTAAAATATCCACATTCTTTTGACTCAGTTATTCCAAATCTAGGAATCTAACATCAGTGAAAGACAATTAACCATGTATAAAAAAAAATGCATAACTGTGTCAGTCACAAAAGTGCTGTTCATGTAAATATGTTAAAAAAAAAAAAGTGCTGTTCATACCAATGACAAGACCCACCAAATATGAGTAATCATTAAAACATTACATAATTGTTCGGTGCTGTTGAGTTGGTTCCACACCACAGAGATCCTGCGTACAAGAGCGTGGAACCCCATGTGATCCTGCACCATCCTCACTTAGACCCAAACCCAAACTTAACACCAAATTCCAAAACGCTGGGAGCAGCAGCAAGAGATTTCAAAACCTCTTGCACACAGTATAGAAGCCCCTTCAAGTTGATTCTGATGCAAAGTGACCCTCAGGTTTCTGAGGCTGTAAATCTTTATAGGAGATTGACCGACCATCTCTTCCCCAAGGAGCAGCTAATGGCATTCAACTGATGATCTTTTTGTTAGCAGAACGACACAAATACTATACCACCACAACTCCTCATAACTGACATCCTCCCTTCTCAGAAAGAGATAGAATACAGAGTATCAACACAGTGAATGTAACTGATATCACATTCAATCTGACACCTAAAAAATGTGGAACTGGCAAATGTTGCCTCATTATGTCTATTTCTACAATAATCTATTTTTAACGTTGCTGTTGTTATGTGCCATCAGGTTGCCTTCGACTCATAGCGACCCTATGTACAATAGCCCTAAATCCTGCTCTATCCTGTGCCAATCTCACTGTCTGACACACCCACTCCCATTACCCCAGTCACTGAATCAATCCATCTCATCGAGGGCCTTCCTCTCCTGTGCTCTCCCTCCACCCTCCTAAGCATGACATCCCTTTCCAAGGACTAGTCTCTCTTTGAGACATGTCCAAAGTATGTCAGACGAAGCTTCAGAATCCTTGCCTCTAAGCAGCAGCCTGGCTCCACCCTCTCCAGGACAAACCTGTTTGTTTCCCTGGCAGTCCGTGGTATATTCAATACTCTTCTCCAGCACCACAGCTCAAAGGCATCAATTCTCCTTTTTCATCCCTAGTTATGTCCAGCTCTCTAATGCACAGCAAGTAATTGCAAAGACCATGGTGAATTTTTAACATAGTGTGTCAAAAATAGAAAAGACTGAAATTGTCAATTATTTAATTTTGCTTCAATCCACAAACAACACCTTTGGGACCAACAATCAGGAGATCAGGAATATAGCATTGAGAAAGTTTGAGATCAAAGACTAAGATGCGCCTGATTAAAGTCACAGTCTTTCTAATCACTTGCTATGCATCTGAGAAGTGGATAATCAATAATGATGACAGGAGAAGAATCCATGATTTGAGCTGTGGTGTTAGAGAAGAGTGTTGAATATCCCATACATTGCCAGAAGAACAAATAGGTAAGTCTTAGGAAAAGTGTGATCAGAGTGCTCCTTGGAGGCAAGGATGGTGAAGCTTCATCTCAAATACTGTGGGTGTGTTGTTAGGAGAGGCTGTTCCTTGGGAAGGGTTATCATTCTTGGAAAGGCAGAAGGTCAGCAAAGGAGAGGAAGACCCTCACCAAGCTGGCCGGACCCAGTGTCTGTGGCAATGGCCTCAAATGTGTCCAGTATGATAAGGATGGGGCAGGAGGGGGCAGGATTTAGGTCTGCTGTTCACAGGGTGACTACGAATCGTACTCAACTTAAAAACGACACAAAAAACAGACTCACAAAGCAGTCAAGTAAGGAGTGGTAAGAAAGATACGTGAAAAGGGTAAACAGGAGAAGAGAATAATTAAGAAAAGCATATACAACTCCTCATAATGTCATTCATTGTCATTAAAATTAGTGTCTGAAGTATCTTTCATAACAAAATATTTACACACTATGGTCAAGGAGGAAAACAGAAAGTGCAGCTGAATGTACTGTAGGATCAGAATTATGCCTCCTCTTCTCTTCTCCCCATCCTCCAAAAAAGGGCAGAAGTATACACAGCTCCGCCTTGGAGGAAATACACTAAATTGTTTAAATGGTTGTCTGTGGGAGGTAAGACCAGGCAAGGTTTCGTCTGCTTTTCTGAATTGCTTAAGTTCCCTATAAACAGACCTGCATAACTTTCAGGATTAACAAAGAATAAATAAATAAACAGGATCTACCTTTAAACACACAGCCAACCGTACCACTAATTTCCCTTCATACACCCAGAGCTACAGCAAGCACCTCCCCTCCCCACGTTCCTGTCTGCGAGGAGCTCTGGTGGCACAGTGCTTAAGCATCTGGCAGCGGAGAAGACAGTGAGCAGTTCGAAGCAGCCAGGGAGAAGAAGGTGAAACCTCCAGTTTCCATAAAGAATGACAGCCTCAGAACCACACAGGGCTGTTCCTCCTCTACCCTCTGAGGAGGGTCCCCACAGGTCGGCATTGACTGGGTTTTGGGGGTGGACATTTTGGAGTCCTGGTTGTGTAGCATTTAAAGCACTTGTCTGTTCATCAGAAGCTGGGCAGTTCAAAACCCCAGAGGTTCCACTGAAGAAAGATGAGGCCATCTACTTCGGGAAAGATTCATTGCCTCAAAACCCCCTGTGGGGCAGCTGAACTCTGCGCTGTGGGGTCGCTGAGTCAGAACTGACTGGCAGGCAACAGACGGCAGGAGGAAATGACCGTGAGAGAACACCCAGGCTCCCCCCATGGTCAACTGTCCTCTGCCTGTGGAAACCGCTGGCCGCCCGGGGAGCCTCCAGGGGTCGTGAAATGAGCTGGCTCCACCACTGCTGTGCTCAGGGCTTTCATCACACACACAACTGGAAACTGGGGCGATGCATACGTCAAGCACGTGGCTGTGAACGGAGACCGGCTTCCAGTCTTCGCTCTGCATTTCCCTGACCTGTGCCTTCGAGTCCTGGTCAAGTATCACTCCAAGAGGGCGATGTGGAACAAAGCTCCCTTAGGCAGCTCAGAGTGTAGTGGGGAGAGGAACTCGGCAAACAAATGCACATGTATCAACATCTGTTCTGAACTGTGTTGTTATGTTACTTGGCTCTGATTTATGGGGGATTGGGCTGCCAATCCAAAGGTGGGTGGTTTGAATCCACCAGCTGCTCCTCTTTGTGCAAGATTTATAGCCTCTGCAAAGCCACTGGAGAGGCAACGGAAAGGGGGTTCAGACTCAATGGTAACGACTTGATTTGACTTGACTATGCATATCCGATGACAGAAAAAGAGTTGATGCTTTTCAACGGTGGTGCTGGAGAAGAGTGCTGAATGTCTCATGGTCTGTCAAGAGAACAAACTGGTATGTCTTGGAGAAGGTGCAGCCAGAGTGCACTGTGGAGGCAAAGATGATAAAGCTTCATCTCACGTATTTTGGGCCTGTTGCTAGGAGAAGTTATTACTGAAGGACTTCATGCTGGGGAAGGTGGAGGGAGTCTGAAGGAGAGGAAAACGCGTGACCAGTGGATAAAATCGCTTCAAACAATGGGCTTGCGTTGTGTCAGAGATTGCGAGGATAGTACAGGATAGGACAGGATTCAGATCTGTTGTTCATAAGGTCATTATGAGTCATACTCTACATGACAGCACCTAATACCAATACATAACAGAATGAAACACAGCTGGGCCGTGTCATCTTCCCTCATTGGTGCTTGTGCCCATGGTTGCAGTTACGGCATCAATCTACTGAGGATTGTCCTTACCTTTGCTCCCTTCTACTTATCCAAGACGATGGCCTTCTCTTGCAAACAGTCTCTCCCAACGATATGCTCAAAGTGAGTCCAAGTCTCAAAAATGTTCAGTGAAGTGTATGACTTTCTTTCTGGTGGTCTAGTGGGTATAAAGTTGTGCTGCCAAACCAAAGGGAGGTGGTTCATTCAAATCCACCAGCTACTCTATAGGAGAAAGTAATTTTTCACCTGTGTGATTTATGGGCTCTGAAAACACGGTGGAGAGTCAGTTATAAGTTGGTTCTGACTCAACAGCACACAGGAACAATTTCCAGAAGTTGCCAGCCCTTTCTTGCTAGTCTTTTATGATCCTGACATTCCATTGAAAACTATCAGTGTTTTGAAATGTCTGGTGTTTGAAAAACTTAGCGGCACAGCTGCCAGTATCATAGTAACATTTAAGCAGCACAGTAAGACTCAATGCAAAAGGACAGAAAATGAATGCACAGGGCTGCAAGAGTCTACACTAAGGGGAGACGGTGGTCAGGGATAGGAAGATGGGCCCAGAGGAACTACAGCTAAGAGCCTGTGAGCTATTAATTTATTCAACCAGTGGTAACCGAACTCTTATTATGTACCCTGTGCTGTTCTTGGTGCTGAGAACCTAGAAATCAAGAGAACGTCTGCCCACCTGGCTCTGAAGTCTCGTGGAGAAGCAGGCACTCAAATGGCACATCACCAACAATGTAACTGCTCATGTGAGAGGGGGTGGGAAGGGTTGGCGGGGACCACAGTGGATGTCATGATCTGCTGGTAGATTTTTCTACACACAAGCCGCTTGGAGAGAGAAAGGTGGACCAGTCTGCGTCTGTAAAGACCTAGAGCTTCTGTCAATCTGTTTGCTTTGGCCTCCATCACACCCTCGACGCGGACGGGGCTCGAAAGAGCAGATGAATGCCTGAGGGGCAGATCCATTCTGTCCCACAGGATTGCTCAAAGGCAGTTCTGACTTCCTTTCAATTATGTCATTTTCAAGGATGTTGTTGATACAGATTCACACATACTAATCACCACAATATTGTACTAAAGCACCAGAAAATCAGTGACTATAAAAATGCCAGCAGCCAAAGCAACTATGAGATAGCATCTCACCCCAGTCAGAAGAGCAAAGTTTAATAGAACAGCAAACATCAAATGCCGGTGAGGTTATAGAGAAACTGGAACCCTTATTCACTGTTGGTACAACCACTTATGGAAGGCTGTACGGCGCTTTCTCAAAAAGTTGCAAATAGAAATACTGTTTGACCCAGCAATTCCACTACTGGGTATATATACCCCAAAGAAACCATAACTGCCACTCAAGCAGATATATGCACACCCAGGTTTATTGAAGCTTTGTTCACAATAGCAAGAAGTTGGAAACAATCCAGGTGCCCATCAACAAATGAATGGATAGAGAAGCTCTGGTATATTCACACAATGGAATACTACGCTGCATTGAAAAACAAGGAACTCATGCAGTATTATTTAAAATGGGTGACCCTGGAGGACATTATGCTGAGAGAAATATCTCAGTCACAAAACGACAAATACTGCACAGTGCCACTATTGTAGAACGGGACTGACATTGGGGCTGGGGGGAGACTGAGAAAGATGGGATAAATTATGTATACTGCATTGAAACAGACAAGGGAGAGAACTGTTTAAAAGGAATATATGATCAGGTATTATTGTCATGGTGAGTCTAGAGCGAAGGCTGCATAGTGGAGTGGACTTGGGAGGAGGGATTGTGTAACAATGAAAGAATTTTTCTTTTACTTTCCAAAGAGAAGAACGAACTAGAGGGGAGGGATGGGCAGGGAGAAAAGTGCAACAATGAATGAATGGAAATCCAAAATCTCTGTAAATTTTCATTAAAATGAATAATAATAATAATAATAATAGCAGCAATGCAAGTGGTGGCACATCTTACAGTGCATGCAGGCATGATTCAAAGCGCCCTCGTGATTGGAGCACACGGCTGTTGTTAGGTGCCGTCAGTCTACAACTCACAGTGACCCTCTGAACTCAGTTGATCTGAACCTTGCCCTGTCCTGGGATATGCTCGAGCCCACTGTGTCCAGTCACTGTGTTGAGGGTCTTTCTTGCTTTTTCTGATCCTCCACCTTCCCCCAGGCACGATGTCTTTTTCCAAGGGCTGGTCCCTCCTCACAACATGCCACAGCCTGGGAGATGAAGTTTCACCCTCCCCGCCTCTAAGCAGCATCCTGGCTGCACTTCTCCAAGGCAGATTTGTTGGTTCTTTTGGCAGGTGTGGCCCACTTAGAAGGTTCAAAAGTAAATTAGCGTCATTTAAGTCTTGCAGGTATCAATTCATGTAAGCTGGGATGAAGAGAAATGTTTTTATTATAATTACAAGAATATTTTTATAAAAATAATAAAGTTCTGAGGAAGTACACAAAAATTTTATAAATAGTCATTCTGGTGTCATTCTTTGATAGTATCAGCCAGTGTGGTCTGAACTCCCTATGTCCTGATGGTGACACCACTAATGAACAGTCACTTAGGCCCAGGGTGAGGCTTCTTGAAGGCAGGTGGAAGGGGCTGCTTCCCAGCACAGCACACTTCCTGACTGACAAGTGAGGAGAAAAATAGAAGCCACCAATTTTCACATTGACACAGCGAGTCTCTGCGCCTCCTTCAGAAAGGCTCAGCTGAGTTCTTCCCCTTTCTCCAGCACTCCAGGTCCGACACCCTTCCCTGTATGAACTTTGTTTTTGGCCAAGAGTCGCCCTTCTGGTCTTGCAGGGGGCTCTGAGCCCAGGTGCCCCCTGACTGCTATTTATGAGACACTTCCTTCCTGGGAGGAGCTCTGGTGGCCCAGCCGGTAGGGACTTGCACTGCTTACTCCAAGGAGCTGGCAATTCTCTGTGGGTTCAAATACACCAGCAGTAAAAGGGAGAAAAATGGACAATCTCTTCCTGTGCAATTTAAAGCCTTTGAAAAATCCCCAAGAGGGTCAGCTATCAGTCAGTTCTGACCCGACAGCAATAAATGAGAACTGAGTTCCTCTTGGGGCTTCGCTGTCCTCTGATCATCAGGCATCTTCTTCTAAAAGAAATATTTCTTATTTTGTCCATTATTTTATTTTTAAAAATTCTTTTATACTGATTTGCGTACAAAGTTCATACACATTGTTTTTCACACTGGACCTTTTTGTCTTTTTGTTTTTTTTGTGTGGTTTGGGTGAAAATTTATAGACCATTTAGTTTCCCATTCAATAATTTATACACATCTTATTTCTCTGTATCAGTTGCAACTCCCTCAATGCAACATCATTCTTACTTTCTCCCTGGGTTCTTCGCTTCTCATTCCTCTGCCGCTTCCTATCTTCTGAATTTTGCTTGTGGGCAAAAGTCAACCCCTCTGGTCTTGCAGGGTTGACTGTTCTAAGAAGCACTTTCCCACAGTCTTCTAATTGGCTTTATAGGCCTGTCTACTATTTGCCTGAAAGGTTATCTATGGGATTAGGTTCAATTCCAGGTTTTAAAAAGGTGTCAAAGGGTCATAGGCATAGGGGTTTCACCAGCCTCTATCAGATCAGAAAGTCTGGTCTTTTTTATGATTTTGATGTTCACTCTGTATTTTTCTTCCCTTTCTGTCTGAGACCTTCTACTGTGATCCTGATCAGTGGTCAGTGGAAGCCGGGCACCATCTAGTTCTTCTAGTCTTGGGGTAGTAGACTCTGTGGTTTGTATGGTCCATTAGTCCTGTGGACTACTTGTTTCCTTACGTCTTCGATTTTCTTCACTCATCTTTGCTCAGAGGGAAGGAACCAATAACTGCCTCTTTCTTTTGGTGTGTGCTTTTTTTTTTGAAAGAAAAATTTTATACTGGTTTACTTACAAAGTTTGCATATATTGTTTCCCACACTGGATCACCCAGCCTTCCCTCCATCTATCAAATTGTGTGACCCTATTATCCTTACTCCTATCTTCCCCACTTGGACCTCATGTACGTTCTACAATAATGGTCTTATATAGTATTTTTCCTTATGGAACTGAGTTAGTGCACTTAGCATAATATTCTTCATCCCTCCCAAGTTAGGTAGTGATCTACAAAATCATTGCTCCTGTGTGTTGAATAGTATTCTATTGTGTGAATGTATAATTTCTCAATCCATTCAATTATGGTTGGATATCTAGGTTGTTTCCACATTGTTGTGATGGTGAATAACACTGCTATGAACATTGGTATACAAGTCTCCATTTGTGCCTCAGTTCTTATTTTCTCAGGGTATAATCCAAGCAGTGGAATTCCTATGTTCAGCTTTCTGAGGAAAAATAAGTGTCTCTTAACTGACTACTTTCAAGCTTTTAGTACCCTAGTCACTAGTTTCCCTTGTTCTTGTTTACTGTCGAGTCTGAACCGACCCATAGCTGACCCTCCGGTGGGCTTTCAGAGGCAGTTAATAGCATGGGAGGAGACTGCTCATCTTTCTCTCACGAAGCAGCCGGTGGTCTCAAACTGCGTGCCTTCGGGATTGCAGCACAGCTTCTTGCCACTAGGCCACTAGAGCTCTCTATTGTTGTTGTTATATACTGTAAAGTCACGTGTGATTCATAGCGACCTTATGTATATGCAATAGCTCTGAAGCCTGCCCTGTCCTGGGCCAGTCTCACCCCCATTGCCCTAGTTACTGCATCAATTCATCTCATTCTGAGCATGATGTCCTCCAAAGACCTGTCCCTTCCGGCCATATGCCCAAAGTATTGTGAGATGGAGCTTCAAAATCCTAGCCTCTATGCACACCCATGTTTATTGCAGCTTTGT
>NW_006399783.1:12235636-12266882 GCF_000299155.1 Elephantulus edwardii
TTAAAAAAAAAAATCCTAGCCTCAAAGGAGAAACTTGGTTTCACCATCTCCAAGACAGACCTATTTATTCATTTTAAAGTAGGAATCAGAGGTGATGTCAGTATGGTGGTAGTGAAAGCCCTTTGATGAGACTATTGTTTCCAAAAGGGAAGAGACAGTCCTGCTTTGCTCACAACTGTATCCCTGCATAGGATCTGTCACAGGAGACACTCAACACTGTTATGAATGGATCAAGGAATAGACAGACTTGGCCAGAATGGATTTATTCAGACATGTCTAGAGAAAAAAGAATGGGGTTATAAAAAATAAGTGACATCAACTCTATTTTTGGAAATATTATTGTTAACAGATGCCAAGTCAATCCCTTGCCTCTGGTGGTCCCATGTATAATGTGACAAAATGCTGCCTGTCCTCAGTCCAACCCACAACGATGGACTGAGGACCAGGTTGCTGTGACCACTGGGCTTTCATGAGGTGATATTTGGGAAAAATCATCAGGTCTTTCTTCCCAGTCTGCCGTATTCTAGAATCTAAACTGAAGCTTGCTTGGCCTCTTACATCTTACATGATACATTGTGACCTGAAAATTTCCACAGACAGAAAAGTGGTAACAACAGTGAGGAACTCTACCCAGGAATGAAACCAGGGTCTCCGTATGTAAACCAAGAATTCTACCACTGAACCACCATGTCCTCTAACAGATCCTTCAAAGTATATTGATAGACAACCTAAGTGCCCATCAACAAATGAATGGATAGAGATGTAGTATATTCACACAAAGAATTCATGAAATATTATACAAAATGGGTGAACCTGGATGACATTATGTCGAGTGAAATATCTCAGTCACAAAAGGACAACTACTGCATACTGCCACTGTTGTAGAACGGGACTGACATTGGGCTTGGGGGGAGACTGAGAAAGATGGGTTCAATAATGTATACTGCATTGAAACAGATGAGGGAGAAAACTGTTTAAAAGGAATATATGATTACGTATTATTGTCATGACAGGAGTCCAGAACGAAGGCTGCATAGTGGAGTGGACTTGGTTGAGGATTGTATAACAATGAAAGAATATTTCTTTTACTTTCCAAAGAGAAGAGCGAACTGGAGGGTGGGAGGGTTGGGCAGGGAGAAAAGTGCAATAATGAATGAATGGAAATGGAAAGTCTCTGTAAACTTTCGTTAATATTAATAATAATAAATTAAAAATTTAAAAAATAGATATTGATAAAATATACAGATATTCTTATGCTGAGTGAACTAACTCAGTCTCCTAAGGACAAATACTGCAAAAGACCATTATTGCAAAACCAGAAGGATAACTAGTAAAACATGTATGGGAACTCCAGGAGGAGAGGGATGGGAGTGGAGGGGTGAGGATGGGTAGGGATGAAACCATAGGGATGTACAATTTGGTGGGTAGAGGGAGGGGTTGAAGGAAATGGGAAGGATCTAGCAAGGACCTGAAAAGACAGTAATAATGGGCAAGGTCCAATGGTGATTAATTTTATAAAACATAATGCATGAGAATGATTATATGCAACACAGTGTGAATGAAGAATAGTGTGAAACACAATGTATACAAACTTTGTAAGCAAACCAATATAAAAGGGGGGGGGGGAATCTCCAAACAAACAAAATACATAGATGTTCATTAAAAAAATATGTAAAAAATGGAAAACAGTCTAAATTGTGTTGAACCCTGGCAGGCAAATGGTTAGAAAGATACTTTGTAGTTCAAATCAACCAAAGCCCACTGCTGTCAAGTTCATTCCAACTTACAGTGATCCTACAGGACAGAGTGGAAACACTTTATAGAGTTGCCAAGGAGGCAAGGCTTTACAAGAGCAGACTGCATGAGCGTTCTCTCATAGAGAAGCTGGTAGATTCAAACCCCAAATCTTTTGATTAGTAACTGACTGATTAACGATATGGAATAATAAGGGAGCTCTGATGGCCTAGTGGCAACAAGCTGCACTGCAAACCCAGAGGTATGCAGTTTGCACCCACCAGATGGTCTGCTGGAGAAGGAGGGCAATCTCCTCCTGTACCAGTCAGACTTGATTTGACGGTATGCGCACAAAAATAATAATAACTTAAAAAAATAAATTAAAAAAGATATGGAATAGTATGCAGCCTTTAAACTGAGTGAAGTATGTACCAACTTGAAAGGGTGGCCCTAACTCATCTCTAAGGTTTTACAGAGTGACTGTTGTGTACAACAGGATGCACATTTCTGTATCATTCCAGTTGTATCTTTAAGAAATCATATATGCACCAGAGGATTAATAAACTGTAAAATCCTTAAAAAAAAAAGAAATCATATATGCGTATTGTGTGTATGTATACCCACAAACACAAAAAGGGGTACAAACCGTTATAATCAAACCAGGGAGTGATCACCTGCTGGGAAATAGGATTTTAGAAACGAGGGGCTCTGCTGGAGAAGGAGGGAGCAATCTCCTCCTGTACCAGTCAGATCTGATTTGACGGTACATGTAAAAATAATACAATAAAAAAAAAAAAAAAAAAAAAAAAAAGAAACGGGGGGGAAGCGGCAAGTCAAAGAGGCGGTCTTACTTTTCTACTATATAGGCATTAATTTTTTTTTTTAAAAAAAGGAGCATGAGCTGCTTGTACAGATTCCCATGGCTCTAGTGCTATAATCTGGTAAGTTTACCAAAAGGTCAGCAGTTCGAGCCCACTAGCTGCTCCTCAGGAGGGAGATGAGGAGGCCTCTCCCATCAAGATTTATAGCCTGAGAAATGGAGGGAGGGCCGTCACGCCTCAGAACCAACTTGACAGAGTGGGTTAGGCTTTGCCTAGGTAGTATAACATATATAACATATATATGGTTAACATATATAGCTGCTAACCCAAACAATGGAAGTTCAAGTCTGCCCAGAGGCTCCTCAGAAGAATCCTGATGATCTATTTCCAGAAAACTAGCCATTGAAAATCCTATGAAGCACAGTTCTACTCTCACATACACCATGGTGAACTGCAACTGGCTCAATGACAGCTTTTTTTTTTTTTACTGCTATTATGGTTAAAAAAATGAAAATGGGAATTGAAAAACTTAAAAGGGGAATTTATTTGTCGCTGTGGGTTTTGGAGTATTCTGGTTTTTTTATTATGTCTGTTTTTAGGTAAAATCCAGTGGGGGCTGGGATGTGACAAAAGAAAACCTCACTCTCCTGAGGTGGGGGTCAACTGGTATGAAGGGCACACCGGCCATAGGTGTGAACGGAGCCCCTGCCTGCCGCCCCCACCCAACACTCACCCTCTGAGAGGTCTTGCAGGGCCCATTGCCGACGGAGCCCTAAGGATCTACAGACAAGCACGCTCGTCAACATGCGCCTTGTCAGAGGAAACACCAAATGTCCAACCACAAAGGTGTTTAAGATAAATTATGGACATGTGATGGAATAAACGAAACACATGAAAGGAATCATGATTTTGAAATATAGTTAAGGATATAGGGAAATGTGTAGATACTTTGAAATTAAAAACGCCATATTTATCTAATGCCAGTTTACCAGTTGCTGTTGAGTGCATTCTAACTCATAGGATCCCAAGTGTAGAACTGTGCTCCCTAAGATTTTCAATGGCTGGTCTACTGGTAAGGCGATGTACTGCCATCCCAAAGGCACAGAGTTCAAATCCAATAGCTGCTCAGCAGGGGAAGATGGGCAATCTCCTCCCATGCTATCGTTTGCCTCTAAAAATCTGCTGGAGGGTCGGTTTTGAGTTAGTTCTTACTCAACGACACATAACAACAACAATATAGATATTTTCCTGGTGGGAAATGTCTTCCTGTGCAATTTTCAGCCTCAGAAACTTCCAAGAGAGTCAGCTATGAGTCAGTTCTAACTTGAGGGCATGACAGTAAAGCATAAATATATATCCAGATTTATTTCCATATTTGCTACTTTAAACATACTATTTTACAATCTGGTCTTTCCCCCTTCACAGTACTGTAGTTCGTTACAGGCTATTACATATTTTCCACAACTAGATTTTCAAGATATGAAAAGGATTCCATGCACAAATATACCATAATTTGTGTAACTAATCCTCAACTTATTAATATTTAAAAGACACAGCAATCATTTGTCTAATTGCTATACTGAACAACTTGGAGTTGCTGTGATGCTGAACACTATCCCACAGTCATGTGAAATACCATAATGGTTATCCATAATGTACAGTGGTTGGATGAGCTACCAGAATGATTCATGTTGGGAAGCAAGAATGACATCCACTTCCTAAACTAGGTGCCTCTGGAAACTCTACAAACTCTATTACATATATGTACAGAAATGATGTTAATTATAGAACAGAATTTGGGTCTTTTGTGCAAAGCCTACTCTGAGTCATATTCGACTCGGCAATACTTAACCACAGCTAAATGAGACTAGTGCTGTTATATCTGGAGGAACATTCTTCCCACTTTGCACATTGCTCTGTCAATGTGCTATATGAGGTAACCTGTTTTTACTGTGATGCTGAATCTTGTGACATGAGAATATCAGATACCAGAATGGTTTCCCATTGTGGACTGTGTTTGGTGGAGCTCCCAGTTGTAAAACAGATTGGGAAGCAGGAGTGGCATCCACTTCCTAAACCACATGCCCCTGGAAACTATGAACTTGGAGAAACAACGATAGCTATGGAAAGGCATTGGGTCTTTTGTTCATAGACTTGCTATGAATTGACCTCGAAGACAATCATCAACAACAACAATAACAATCCTCCATTGGATTACACTGGATCATTTCTATTTCTTGCTATTTCAAATACTGTTGCAGTGACTACTGTTGTACACATCTTTCTATGCATGTATGTATGTTTGTTTGTATGATCAGAACATTGCCTATACAGTATATTGTTGTATACCACCAAATCAGAACTGACCCACAGCTGACCCTCCAGCGGGTTTTCAGTGGCAGTTAATCACACAGGAGGAGAATACCCATCCTCCTCCCACAGAGCAGCTGGTGGATTTGAACCACGTGTCTTTGGGATTGCAGCACAGCTTCTTGCCACTAGGCCATCAGTGCTCCTTGTCTATATAGTATAAGACGCATTATATATTAAATAGACATACATACACAAGCTATGAATTTATAATGTGTGATAATATACAAAAGAGTCTCTCACCTAATCTCATGGAAAGTGGCCAAAAGAATCTAAGATTAGAAGAACTTTGTCACAGGCAATTCTAGGCAAATTAAAGGCAAGCTTCTGTGCAGTTATAGCTCTGCGCTCTTCCGCCTCCCCTGTTCTCCTGGCCGACAATCTCCCAGTTCCTACTCCACTTGGGCAAGATTATCCTAGAATCCTAGCTTTGGTGATCTTCTAGATAACTCACCATCGGGGTGGTACCATGCAGCTCTGGGGGCACCTGGAAGTGGGCGTTTGGCAAGGATTACAATAAATCAGTGTACTCCAGGAATTAAGTGAACGAAAGATAGGGAAACGCCCATTGAAAACTTTTTTGCCCAAAATGGCCAACAGTAGTGCCTCATGAACAGACACTAGCAGGGCTGTTGTGGTACAGACAGGGATGCTGAAGGTGGAGGGGGCAGGAGTCCCTGCATGATGGAAACAGTTAAGTGGTTCCACTGAAACCAGGTCTCATAGAAAAACTCACTGCTGTGCAGGTGGAATAGACTCATAGTGACCCTTTACAGGAGGTTTTCAGAGACCATACACTGCAGGGGAGGATACTATCCATCTTTCTTCCAAGGAGCATCTGGTGGTTTTGAACTGCTTGCCTTTGGGTTGGCAGCGCAATGCACTAAGCTACCAGAACAAAAAGGAGAAAAGAAAGCAAAGGCTTTCAGGCTGGGCTCATTAGGAAGAAGGTTTCCAGCAAGGCCCCTGGTGATATCTCCTGATGACAGATGATCTGTCTTCAGCAGCGAGGTGCCATGGCAACAGTACCAGGAAGGGAAATGAAAAGATCCCAATATAGCCCAAGACAAATGACTTCACCTTCCTCCTCAGTTTCCCCATCTATTCAATGGGGCTCTTATTAAGTAGCAAAGGTGTCTTTCTTTTTATTATTATTTTTTGTCTTTCAGGCAACTAGACTCATGTGATTATTAACAAAGTAGTCTCAGTCATGCTCGAAACTACTGCTACCTATTATGTGTTAGCCTCTGTGCTGGTCACTCCAAGTTGTAATGTGGCTCAACTGTATAGATAACACATCCTAAATGACTTATGCTTAGAACTTGAAAGACTCCCCAAAGAGGAACATTTGCCTCTATCTTCAGAAAAGGGGGAACACGCTTGTGGCAAGAAGCTGCACTGCAATCCCAGAGGTGTGCGGTTCAAATCCACCAGATGCTTTGCTGGAGAAGGAGGAACCATCTCCTCCTGTACCAGTTAAATCTGATTTGACGGTACACACACAAACAAATAATAAAAATAAAATAAATTTTAAAAAAAAGAAAAGGGGAAACACGAGATTCTTGGAGAAGTGGGGGACACTCATTCTTGTAGTAGTTTCTTTGAAGCATTACTCAGCTCGTGTTTGGGAAAGATAATGAATGTCTATCTGCTGGTCTCCGCTGGGCTGGGGAGGGCCTGTGGGGTGTGAATGATCAGCAGGCTCAGCTCCTAATGGAATGGTTCCTGCTCACCCGGGGTGCCTCGAAGGAAAGGCCTGAGGATCTACTTCCACTGCAAAGCCTGTGGATGCCGGCGGTACTCTAAGTCACACGGGATTCACATCAATCAGCTACGCGATGGCCGCTGAAAACCTCTTACACAGTGCGCTCTGCATTCCACACACCAACTCCATGAGAACTGAGGAAACGGAGGCTCGAAAATGGTTATGCTACGGGTCTACGTTAACGTGGACCCACATTTTCTGTAAAGGGCCAGGAGCCAGACAAAAAATAATGTAGGTTCTGTGGTCTCTGTCACAAATATTCAACTCTCCTGTCACAAGTAGCCACAAGCAACATATAAGCAAATAGCCATGGCTGTATTCTGATAAAACTTTATTTATGAGGACTTAAAAAAAAAATGTTAAACAATTTGGCCAAGGTCATCCAACTTCCAAGTGGCCCATTGTTGCTGCTGTTGCTGAGTATCATAGAGTCATAACTGACCCAGAGCTGACCCTCAGCAGGTTTTCAGAGGCAGTTAATTGCACGGAAGGAGACTGCCCATCCTTCTGCCAAGAAGCAGCTGGTAGCCTCAAACCACATACCTTTGAGATTGCAGCACAGCTTCTAGCCACTAGGCCGCTTCTAACCACTAGAGCGCCCTTCTAGTGTCTAGAATCACTAATAATGCTTGCACTTATTAGAAAAACAGCAGAAAGACAAAAAAAAAAGTTAAATTGTTTTGTGTTAAAATAAAAATAGTAATATTACAAAATTTTTCTATAAATCTCTTACTAAACAAAAACATAGAACTTTGAACTTCAAAGTCTATACTCCATCTAGACCCCAATTGTCCCAGAGCAGGAGATGGCCTCCCTTTCTCTGTAAAAATGAATTCCCAGCAGCCAGTTGAGAATTGCTGGCCATCCACCCAAAGCTGGAATGCGGGCTTTATAGGTAACTATCAAATGAATCTCAAAAGAAGCCTGAAACCCTAGACAGAAGTAAACATTTAACACAAGAAAGACATAAACATCCATTAACAGAGAGAGATTAACCCTGAGAGACTCGGTGACCGTGTTTTGCATCCTTCACCCCAGAAGAACTGGCCTTGGCCCCATTGCATAGATCAAACAACCAAGGCCACAGGGGTAAGTTTCTAGAGGCCATATGGCTCTGAAGTGGCAGGCCCAGATGTGAACTCAGATCTGCAGAGAGGACCAACATTTTGCTCAGCTCACTCTCTCATTCTAGATCCACCCTGCTGGGAACCTCAGAGGCCATCTCCTACAAGACAATGTATCTGCTTGGGAGAAAAATCTGCTGGAGCAATTTTCTGGTGAGTCCCCAAGCTACAGGAGATGGGGCGAGGGGAGGGACTGGGTCTCCAGGGACCCAAGCCGGGGCCAGGAAGATAAGAAGAGACAGACAGAAGGACTTTAGCCTCCTGGGGCCCCTTCTAAGCAACAGATTCGGGGCCCCAGGAGGGAGGACACTTCTCCAAAACAGAACAACAGGTCTCAGCAGGCCCCCACTGTGGCTCCTGGGCTCAACTGTGGTAAGTGTAAATACTGCACATTCAACTCTTTCTTGGTGAACGTTTTTATTTTCCTCCTTCATTGCTCTCCTGGACTTCTCAAGGATAAATCATCTCATTTTGAAATAAAGTGTTCCCACTTACATGAGTCAACCTTCTGCTGGGTTCTGAGGAGGGTCCCAGGTTCCAGTCAGCTCTCTACATTAGGGTGTGTGTGACTTGAACATGGTTCCTTCTATTGCAATCAGTTAAGCACTTGATTACTAACCAAGGGGGTGGGATAAAAACCAACCAAACAAAACCCAGAGGAGCGTGCAGATATTTCTCCAGAAAGTCACAGCCTTGAAAGCTCCCAGAGCACAGCTGTCCCCAGGACACATGCAATTGCCTTGAATCAGACTCCTCTGAAAACATGCTGGGATGTGTGTCTTCCTTTCTTTTTTATTTTTATTGTGATTTTAACAAAAGTTTACAGAAAAATTGGATTTCCATTCTCTTTAAAATGGGGTCAGTGCACTCAATTGCTCACCCAAAAGGTTGGATGTTTGAATCTACACAGAGGCACCTCAGAAGAAAGGCCTGGCAATCTACTTCTGAAAAATCAGCCCTTTGAAAACCCTGCGGAGCACAGTTTGTACTCTGACGCACAAAGTCACCATAAATTGGTACAAACTCCACAGCAGCTGGCTTATTGAGTTTTGATATGTGTTGTGGGGTAGGTGGTGTGGGGGAGGGGATGAAAACCCCACTAGGTGCACCTCAGCACACAGCTGTGGGAGTCCTTCATCCCACCCCAGTGACTTCCCCACTAAGACGAGCCCTCAGTCCGGGTACCTCTAATAAAGCGCAAACCTATAGCAGGGACCTCGAAGGTCCTGACCAGCTGAGATCCTGGCTAGAGATGCATATTCTCAGATCTCCCTAATATCCCTGGGAGGAAATACTGCCCCTAATTCAAAATCACTGGGCTAGACTGAGTCATGGGGACTGACTATATCACTCAGAACCTTTGGGGGTCAGGCTCAGCCATCTGTACATCTTTTAATCCCTAGCCTGTACCCATCATCTCAAAGTGCCAAGGAGTTGAGCACAGGGATGTGGGAGCCGCCTGCCCTTGCTACGTGACCCGAGGCAGGTCCCTGACCGCCCTGAGCTGCAGGGCCCTAAAGGGAGGATGTTCCTGTACTGCATGTTTCCAACCCTCATGACTGACCCTGCAGAGTTAGCTGTGAATTGTTTCCAACTGGTTTATACACACACACACACACACACACACACACACACACACACACACACACACACACACCATGCACACATATACAAAGAGAAAGGACACATTAGAAATTAAAGTTTCGGCCCACTTTACACATGAGGAGGATGGCCATCCTTGTCCCATCTCTCTCTCCCTCAGACCCTTGTGATTGGAAGCCAGAGAAGTGCAACTAGCCCTAGGTTTCCCACATCGGCACTAATGGCTACAGGGGTCAGATCATCCTCTGTGGGGAGCAGGTTCTGTTTTCATCCATATGCTGGAAGATATTGGGCAGCACCCCTAGTCTCTGCCCATTAAGATGCCAGATCACCACTGCAATGTGACAACTAAAAATGTCTGCCAGCATGGCCCAGCGTCCTTGGAGACATCATCTCTGGTTAAGAACTAATGCAGACAGGACGGTGGGGACTGTACACAGCCTGTGGACAGGGTGGAGGCGGGGAAGGACTGTGAACACCCTGGGAGGCCACGTGGACTGACACGAGCACCCTGTGGGCACCTCTTCCTCACCCTGGGCTTCCCGCTGGTGCATGTCCCTCATTCCTGTAGCACTCCCTTACCGAGCCTGATGTCGCCCTCGAGGGTCATCAGCACATTGCCAGCTTTCAGGTCCCGATGGATGATCCTCTTGCTGTGGAGGAAGGTGAGGGCTTCCAGCATCTGGCGGCAAACGACCTGAATCTGGGGCTCGGTGAGGCCCCGGTCCAGCTCTGGAAAAAGACGGGAAGACTGTTAGGAGTGGCTGACTCGGCAAGCGTGCACTGCAGCCTCAGCCTGCACATGAGCCTCAGCCAGGTACGAGCAAGAAAAAGTCCTAACATTACTCATCCCTTACTGTATAGCAGGTCCACTGCGAAGCACTTGACATTTATTAACCCATTTTGTTCCTGCAACAATCTGATGGGGCAGGCACAAAGATCACCTTATTTTACAGATGAGAAAACTGAGGCTCAAAGAATTTAAGTAACTAGCTCAAGGACACAGGTGGGAAGTCATAGATCTTAGATTTAAGCCAGGTAATTTAAAGTCAGTAATACCATTCTCACCATTGGGCCAATGCAGAACCATGATAGATGGAGAAGAGATTGAGGCTGTTAACAATTACAGCTTGTTTGGCTTCACAATCAACACTCTTAACACCAGAGGTCAGGAAATCAAAAGACAAATTGTTTTGGGAACAATCTGCTGTCTGGGACCTCTACAGACTGCTGAAGAGCAACGATACCAATCTAGACAGTAATGTGTGTCTGATCCATGTCATGGCCTTTGCAATTACTTGCTATGCAATGGAGAGCTGGACAGTGACTAGGGATGACAGAAGAAGAATCAATACTTTTGAGTTGTGGTGCTGGAGAAGAGTTTTGAGCAGACTGCCAAGAAAACAAATAGGTCTGTCTCGGAGAGGGTGAAACCATGTCTTTCCTTTGATGCTAGGATTTTTGAAGCTCTGTCTCACATATTTTGGGCACATGGCTGGGAGAGACCGGTCCTTGGAGAAGGACATCATGCTTGAAAGGGAGGAGGGACAGTACAGGAGAGGAAGACTCCAGATGAGATGGAGAGATACAGTAATTGGGGCAATGGGGGCTGGTGTGATGGAATCAGGGAGACTTGCTCAGGAGAGGGCAGGCTTCAGAGCTGTTGTATACAGGGTCACGATGAGTCACTGGTGACTCGATGGTGCATAACAACAACACCACCACCACCAACATCATCATCCAACTGAGAGTCAGAAATCTAGTCTGTCAGCGGTCTGTCTGGGTGGCCGAGTTAAGCTAACCAAAAGCTTGGTGGTTCAAACTCACCCAGAGATGCCTTGGAAGAAGGGCCTGACAGTCAGTTGGCTTCAGAAAGGCCACAGCCCTGGAAACCCTATGGGGCAGTTCTGTACACCTGAGGTCTCACTGAGTCAGAGTCCACTCACCAGCAACTGGCTCTGTAGGCAGAGACAGAGGGAGTGCTTGGGGAGATGACTGGACGCCAACGTCCACACCTGGTACAATGATGGACACGGGCACAGTGAATGGCACTTGGGACAGGAGAGGACAGGTGTGCTGGATCTGAGATACTTCTCAGAGAAGAGCACATCTGAGCTGGGCCTCAAAGGATCAACAGGGTTTCAGAAGGAAAGACAGGAGCATTCTGGGTCAAAGAATTGGCAGAAGCAAAGGCCTGGTGGCTGCAAAGAGCTGGTGGTTAAGAAATGGTCAACACCCTGGTGTGGTGCTGCCTGGGGGATTAGGAGGACTGGATGAAGCAAAAGGACCAGCCACCAGGTTCCCTGAGTGTTAGCTGAGGAGCACACACACACACACACACACACACACACACACACACACACGCGCGCGCGCACACACACACACTTTACACACCCTCAGTGTCCTGAGAGAGCTTGGACCTTTGATGAGGAGCTGACACTCAGGCTGAAGCCTGAAAACAGAGCAGGAGGGTTGTATACACAAGGGTATTCCAAGCAGGGGATATGACATGTGCAAAGGACTCTGGTGTGGCTGGAGAGGAAAGAGGAAGTGACAGAGTCGGTCAGAGGTTGGCAGGGCCATATTCCGCAGAACCACAGCAGCCCTGGTATGGAGCTTGCATTCTAGTTGAAGCTGAAGACCCACCTAGCAAAGCTAAGACACATGTGACTTTTGTCTTCCAGTCCCTCTGGCCCCAGCTGCATAGCTGAAGGGACTGCAGAGGAAAAGGGGTCACCCTGGGCACGATGGCAGTTCAGGCAGAAAAGAGGAAGTATTCTGATCCCAAAGGTGAACTAGTTGCAACTCTGACTCTGGGCGACCTCATGTGTGTCAGAGCAGAACTGTGCTCCACGGGGTTTAAGGGCTGAGTCTTCAGAAGCAGGCTGCCAGGATGGTCTTCGGATATGCCTCTGAGCGGACTTGAACCTCCAACCTTTTAGTTAACAACCATGTGTGTTAACCAACCACACTATCCAGAAACTCCTTGCCTCAGGAATTTAGGAAGTAGAAATGACAGTATGTCTCCTGGATGTGGCAGGGGGAGGAAGTGAAAAAGATCGAAGATGACCCCTTTGTGACCAAGTGTCCAATATGAGCATCCTGATTATCTGGTTCTGTGACCTAAGACCCCTGTGCTGCGGTGGCTCCACGTTGCTCACTCTACCTGCTGGGTTTTCTAAACTCTTGCTCTGAAGTTGGCCAGTGCTGCCCGGAGCCCCAGGTCTGACTATAAAACACTAAGAATGTCCCTCATCTCCCCCTGTAGGTAATTGGCCAGGAATCTATGAGGCTGTTTCCCAAAAAAGATTCTCCCTGGGGGGATAAAAAGAAACACACCAGCCAGGGCTGCTGGCGCCAACTTCAGTGTCCTGGGAAGCCAGATCCCGCAGGACCCAGCCTCTCTTAGAGACCTGCAAAGTGCAGCCAGAATGCTCCCGGGAGGCAATGAAGGCTCAGTGTCGTTTCACATACTTTGGACATGTTGCTAGGAAAGGCTATTCCCTGGAGAGGGACATCTTGCTTGGTGGAGTCAAAGAAAGAGAGGAAGACCCTCAACAAGACAGAATGACAACGTGACTACAACAATGGGCCTAAGTATGTCAGTGATGATGATGGCACAAGGTAGGACAGGGTTCAGATCTGTTGTGTTTTGGGTCACTACGAGTCATACTTGACTCAGTATCACCGAACAATAACAACAGATCACGCTGCACTTGAAACCAGACCCCTTTGAACTATTCAATTGCTCAAATGAATTCTCTCTCTCATAATCCTCCCTTCCCTATTTATTCTTACCTAAACCAGTCTGGGCAGTTTTGGGTCCCTGATAACCTAAAGAATCCTAACCCACAGAAGACAGCAATTTGCATTCATTAGATTCTACCCAGAACAATAATAATCTTCAAAGGCAGTCTCTGCTGAGAGAAGGCACACCCACGGGCTATATAATATATGTCCTGTATTACAGACAGGTCCTCTTCTTGACTGTCATTTACCCACCTGGGAATTCTGGGAGTGGCAAGCAATTTGGCAAGGAAGGCTCACAGATCCAGAATTTCTACAGCTTGGTATGGGAACACATCGATTGTAAATGTGAGACATTCCTGAGGTCAAACCACTTAGTTGCCGAGCCCCATATGTGTCAAAGTGAATTACATTACATGGTGTTTTTTAAAAAGAAGTTTGTAGTTGCACATGTACACAGTAAAATACATAGCAATTCAAAAGTTTCTACATGTACAATGCAGGGATGATTATATTCTTCAAGAGGGGCAGCCATGCCTGCCTCCTTTCTACATCATGACTTTCCCATTTAACATCAACTGCCAAACACAACATAAGGTGTCTATCTCATCTTTCAAGTTGCTGTTGCCAGTTTGATCCCATATAGACCATGTTTAAAAGAACGTAATTCTCGAGGCAGGTGTTTCTCACTAGTAAGGCTTCCTTGATTCTTTCTTTCTTTATTTTTCAATTATTATTTCTTGTGTATGTACAGTAACATTTTTTGTGTATGTACCATAAAATCAATGAGTAGGGATGATAGAAGGAGAGTTGATAACTTTGAACTTTGGTGCTGGAAAAGAGTATTGACTATACCATGGACTGCTAGGAGAACAAACAAGTTCATCCTAAAGAGGGTAAAGGCGGGCTGCGCCTTGAAGGCAAGGATTCTGAGGCTCCGTCTGACATACTCTGGACATTCTGCAAGGCGGAATCAGTCCTTGGAGAGGGATGACATGCTTGGAAGGGTGGAGGGACAGCACAGGAGAGGAAGACCCTCGATGAGATGGATTGATTCTGTCACTGGGGTAATGGGGATAGGTGTGTCAGAGACAATAAGATTGGCAAGGGATAGAGCAGGGTTTAGGGTTGTTGTGCATAGGGTCGCTATGAGTCACAGGCGACTCAATGGCACATAGCAACAACAACCACCATCAAATCGGATCTGACTGGTACAGGAGATTGCCCCTCCTTCTTTAGGAGAGCATCTAGTGGATTAGAAACACATACCTCTGGGATTACAGTGCAGCCTCTTGCCACTAGGCCACCAGAGCTCCCTTTAGGATTCCTTGATTTTAAGACGACATCAGGTGCAACAATGAATGAATATTTTTTTAAAAGTGCGGGAAGGGAAAAGGAGGGTGAGGAGGTAAAATATGCAACAATGAATGATGAAAATCTAACTTCTCTGTAAATGTTCATTAAAATCACAATTAAAATACAATATTATTTTTTTTAAAAAAAGGAAGGATATTTTTAGTTTAAGATTTAAGGAATATGCCAGGGCAATTTTTAGGAATTTTCTCTGTTTCCATGGTGTCAGAAAGTCTAGATTCCATGAAAGCTTAAAATGATCAGTAATGATGGCTGGGCACCATGCAGTCCTTCTGGTCTCAGAGCAATGGAGACAATTAGCCACATATTCCATATCCTCCTCCTACTCCAACATCAAGAAACCAAAATCCTCAATAATGGACCAATAGGTAACAACACCATAATAGACAGAGAAAAGACAGCTGTCAACCGTCTGGTTTTACCTAGATCCACAATCAACATCCACAGTAGCAGCAGTCAAGAAATTAAAAGAAGTCTCGTATTGGGGAAATCTGCCATCAAGGACCTCTCTAAAGTGCTAACGAGCAAGGATGTCAGTAAGCCTGATCCAAGCTGTGTTTTTCAATTGCTTTTTTTCCCTCCAATTGCTTTTTATGCATCTGAAAATTAGACAATGAATAAGGAAGACCAAAGAATAAACAATGTCTTTAAATCGTGATGCTGGTGAAAAGCACTGAAAATCCACTGGACTGCCAAGACATCATTCTGGGAAAGGAGGACAACTTTCAAGGAAGTGAACTGACACAGTGATTGTAACAATGGGCTTGAACTTGGCAGAGATCCTAAGGATTGCACAGGACAAGGTTCAGATGTGTTGTTCACAGGATCGCTATGAGTAGTAGTCACTCAATGACACCTAAAAATAACAACTTCCTACTCCTCATTCTTTTTCTGTGTTGTTCCAGGTGAACAGAAACCAACTGTTGTGTCTTAGATGACTGCTTACAAGATTTCAAAGTCCCAGGTACTATGCAGTATTATGCCAATTAACTGGCACATTCCAAAAAAACCACAGCCCTTCCACAGGCTTATCAAGGGATGATTTTTTTTCCCCTGAAAGATTGTCAGGTCTTTGTTCTGAGGTTCCAAGCCTCATTTGGGGAAAAAAAAAGTTGCTGAATAGTACATCCTACAATCCTTCTGAGGCTCCACAAGGGATAATGTGAGACAGATAGCAATGAAATGGGGGTTACCCAGACCTGGGTTCATATCTAAACTCTGCCATTTATGGCTGTGTGATTCTGGGAAAGAGCCTTAAGTTAAATATGGAACTATCATGCTGTTGTTAGGGGCTGTCGAACCCAGTAGGGACCCTATAAACAACAGATCTGAACCTTGCCCTATCGTGAACTGTCATCACTGTCTCTCCTATGATCAAACCCCTTGGGACAGTCCTCTGCCAATTTATCTATCTCATTGAGAAACTTCCTCTTTTTCACTGACCCTCCACCTTTCCCAGCATAATGATCTTTTCCAAGGACTGGCCCTTCTTACAACATGCTCAGAGTATGTGAAACTAAGCTTCATCATCTTTGCCTCCAAGGAATATCCTGGTAACACTTCACCCAAGAAAGATTGGTTGGTTCTTTTGGCAGAATCCATGGCATATTCAGTACTCTTCTCCAACACAATTCAAAGGCATCTATTCTTCTTTGTTCATCCTTAGTCACTGTCCAACTCTCAGATGCATATGAAAGAACTCAAAATAGGTGAGCTCTGGTGGTCTAGTGGCAAGAAGCTGCACTGCAATCCTAGAGGTGAATGGTTCGAATCCACCAGATGCTGTGCTGGAGAAGGAGGGACAATCTTCTCCTGTACCATTAAGATCTGATTTGATGGCACGCGCACACACACACACACACACACACACACACACACACACAGAAAAATTGAAATAACTCAAAATACTGTGGCTGTTGCTTACAACCATTCAAATCCAAGGATCTCTGTTACTGCAGGCTGAGGATTCCACCACAGTGGGCGGGAGCCCCATGATGGAGTGTGATGGAGAGGGCTGGGAGCTCAGTGGCAGTGGAGGCTGCACACACGGTGAATGTGTGAAACGTTGCCGTAACAAATCCATTTGTAAACTTTTTTTAAAAGGCATGAAAATATAGAAAAGAGTAAAACATATATTGTTTTCTTTTATATCTAAGTTGAGGTGAATAATCTACATGAAAGCATCTATTACTGTCTCTGACATAGAGGGACTATTTGTAAAACAGTGGTTGCTACTAATTTTTCTCTTCTTATCGCTCACATTTGTCTGGAACCTCAAGACTCAACAACATACTCACTGAGCACATACAAAAACAGGTGGGTAACCTAAGTGCCCATCAACAGTGAATAGAGAAGCTGTGGTATAGTCACACAATGGAATACTATGCTGCATTAAAAATAAAGGAACTCATGCAATATTATTCAAAATGCGTGACCCTGGAGGACATTATGCTGAGTGAAGTACCTCAGTCACAAAAGGACAAATACGGCATGGTGCCACTGTTGTAAAACAGGACTGACATCAGGGTTGGAGAGAGACTGAGAAAGATGGGTTAAATAATGTATACTGCATTGAAACAGATGAGGGAAAAAACTGTTTAAAAGGGACATGTGATTAGGTATTTTTGTCAAGACAGGAGTCTAGAGCAAAGGCTACATGGTGGAGTGGACCTGGGGGAGGGTTTGTAAAACAATGAAAGATTTTGTCTTTTACTTTTCCAAGAGGGGAGTGTACTGGGGGGGAAGGTTAGGAGGGGAGAAGAGTGCAACAATGAATGAATGGAAATCCAAAGTCTCTATAAATTTTTACTGAAATTAATAATAAAAATTTTTTTTAAAAAGCCACCTAAAAACAGGTGGGTACTTCCGCTACTTCTCAAAGACCTTCCCTCAGTTGCTTCTTTTTATCCCTAATAGTGCTGAGGAGTTGGGCAAGTGAAGCCTCCACCTATTGTATGGTCTGTGGGTGAATGGGCAGTTCACTGGCACAATAAGAGAAGTGTTACTCATTCAACAAAACTCACTGCCAGTGAGCCAGTTCCCACTCATAGCAACCCTCTGGACAAAGAAGAAAAGCCCAAGAACATTTCTTTCTAAGGCTGTTCTGCTCTCTCCCCGCCCCTCTGTACTTCCCCAGGAACAATGCAAGGTGGGGCTCAAAGAGGCTCTGTCAGTTACTGCAGTGGGTCCCAGAAGGAATGTCCAGGTCTTAGGCAAAGAGCTAAGGGCAATCCCCCTCCCTCCATCATGCACGTCACCCAGGATGGCTCACCCAGCATGATGGCGTCCACGGCTCCCCCAGGACAGAACTCGATCATGATCTGTGGAAAACACAAAGCAAAGAGATGAGCAGGGTGAAGCAGATGCCTTCTATCAACTATACAATCAAAAATCGATCTTTTTGAAGAGAGGAGTGAACTGGGGGAGGAGGGTAGGGGAAAAAGTGTAACAACGAATGAATGGAAATCCAAAATCTCTGTAAATGTTCATTAAAATTAATAAAATAAAATTTTTTAAAAATCGATCAAACAAGCAACCAAGATACATTTGTTATAATGGGTGACGAATGCAAAAGTTGGAAACAAGGAAGAAGAGTTTGTAGTTAGGAAACATGAACTTGGTGACAGAAATGAGGCTGGGGAGAGAATGTTAGAATTCTGTATAGTCAATGGTTTATTCCTTGTAAATACCTTTTATCAGAAACACAAATGACAAGTATACACATGGACCTCACCTGATGGCTTACACAGAAATCAGACTGTTTACATCTGTGGGGAAAATTGTTGGAGAAGCTTAATATCAGCTGTGAAAACTAGGCCAAGGTGCTGATTGTGAATCAGATCAGCAACTACTCATATGAAAGTTCAAAGTGAAGCTAAAGAAAAGAAAATCAAATCCATGAGAACTGAAGTTCAACCTTGAGTCTATCCCTCCTAAATTTAAAGATCATTTCAGGAATAGGTTTGAGGCCTTAAATATTAATGAGCACAGATCAGATGAGCTATGGAAGGATATCAAGAATATCATCCAGGAAGAAGGCAAAGGTCACTAGATCACTGAGAAGCCAAGCAAAGGAATGAGTCAAGATATGAAGGAACTAAACAGAAGATTTTAAAGGGCACTACAGGAAGACAAGGGAATGTATTATAATGAAATGTGCATAAAGCTGGGGTTGAAAAATCAAAAGGGACAAACATACTCAACATTTCTTAAACTGAAGAACAAATTCAAGCCTCAAGGTGTAATACTTAAGGATGCTGTGGGCAGAATCCTAAATGACCCAGGAAGCATCAAAAGATGGAAAGAGTATATCAAGTCACAATACCAGAATGAATAATATATAATAATACGTAAGAATATGTCATGAAACAACATATGAGCAAGAACACATGGTGATGAAGGGGAGAGGAAATTCAAGCTGCTCTGAAGGAAATGGCAAAAGAGAAGGCCTCAGGAATTGACGGCATACCAATTGACATATTTCAACAAACAGATGCTACCTGGACACTCTCACCAAGTTACGCCAAGAAATCTGGAGGATAACCACCTGGCCAACTGACTGGAAAAGATCCATGTTTCTTCCCATTCCAAAAAAATGTGACTCATGAGTTGTTGTTAAGTGCCATCGAGTTGTAGACAACTCATAGAGACCCTATGAACGAAAGACTTGAACATTTGTATCATTTTCATCGTTTCTCCAAGTTCATAGAGTTTCCAGAGGCAAGCTATTTAGGAAGTGGATGCCACTCCTGCTTCCAAGCTTGTTTTAATCGGGAAGCTCCACCAAACACTGTCCACCATGGGTAACCATTATCGCATCGGATTCATCAGTGTCACAGTGGGAGTGTAGAAATTATCAAACATCATTAATATCACATGCAAGCAAGATTCAGGTGAAAATTATCCAAAACTAACTGGAGCAGCACATCAACAGAAAACTACCAGATGTGCAGGCTGGGTTTAGAAGAGGACATGGTACTAAGGACATTATAGCCAATGTTAGATGAATCTTAGTTGAAAGCAGAGAGTACCAGAGGATTATCTATCTGTGTTTCATTGACCATGAGAAGGCATCTAACTGTATGGATCATAATGAACTGTGGCTGACTCTGAGAAGAATGAGAATACCAGAACACTAGATTGTGCTTACGTAAAACCTGTATTTGGACCAGGACAAACAGAGCCTACCCTATAGGAAACTCTGATACCCAGGTATTGTGTAGGACTTTCACTCCTGAAAAAAAGAAACCCCAAACTTCCCTGGAAACGTGCAGCTTTAGAGAGCAGCCTCTCATGCTGGTTTGTGTGTTCCTTCTCGTCCCAGCCTGCACGCGGCCCCTCTCCTGCCAGGTATCCACATCTGATGGTGCACTGCTAAGACCCCAGGGGAAGCCTTCATGCACACACAGAACCCAGTCCCTGCCTCCTGCCTTTCTCCACCGCCCCAAGCAGTTGCCCTCATGAAATCAGAGCATCAGAGTCTGCATTTTTGTCCAACATCCTGAACTTACAGATGAAGAAACTGAGGCCAAGAAAAGAGATGAGGGTGGCCACAGCCATGCAGATTGTTATTGGCAGGTCCTGGACTAAAAGGCCAATCTCTAACGCCCAGGTCGTTCATTCATTCATTCATTCTTTCAGCACCCACCAAGTAACCAGGTCCAGGTTCTCAAAGGGCTCCCGCCCGAGTGTAGGATACAGAGAGGGACACAAAATAAACTGTGCTCACGTACTAACACGGCTCTTCCTGCTCACTTGACCCTCTTCACTCTTTTCTTGTTTCAAGTAGGGGTGCAGGGAAAGGGGAACAGTATCGATCCCGGCTTGTTGTAAAGTCCCTTCCACTAAGCTCAGGAGGCAGAGGCACTACATCCACTTGACATTCCAGAGGCCCATTCTCTCTCTCTAAACAGGAAAGATAACCTCAGCAATGACCCTACTGGGCTGAAGCCAGCTCTCCAGCCAGACGAAGGAGTGGCCTCCATGTTTCGAAGAGGCCTCCAGCTGGCGGTTGACCTTCTAAAGGCTTCCTGGCAATGTAATGAGAAGATGTGGTGAGTTGTATGGCTTTGGAACCAGGCACAGTTGGCCCCAGTCCCAGCTCCATGCTTACTCATTGTGTGGCCTGGGTAAGTCAGTGTAAGCCTCAGTTTTCTCAGCTCCAAAATGGGACTGCTGGTAACGGTGAAGGACAGTTGCTCTTAGATGGGTCCCAGCCAGTGAGCTGTATTTAGGGACAAGTCAATGTCTAGATGCAAGAGACCACTGGAGGTTCAACAGGGAGCTTTGGTTGGGCCAGGGAAGCTAGGAGTACTAGAGGGCCAAGACAGTTCTCTCCCCGCTGTCCTGTCCCCCTCTGTGGGGTGCTAAGTGCTGTGACAGAGAGCTGCTTCTCGGAACTCACTTACACACAGCATTCCATCAGTAAGGGGGGACTCAGGCCCTGGGCTTCTATGGTCTCTCCAGTCCTGACTGGGAAATTGAACACCAGATTGACCTCAACTTCTCTACAACTTCTCTGTAACAAAGTAGAGACCTCCCTGTTACACTAGAACAAAAATCAGCAGAGATCCCTAATGCCTGGCTGCTCAATCATTCCATCACTCATTTAGTCTTTTAATCAACCACCAACCAACCAGGCTTTATCCCCAGGTGTTAGTGAAGGGGACAGAGGCTACAGGGACACAGTACTGAGTGCTCAAAGCACAGCACGGTACAGCACAGCATCTACACTCAAATGATTCTCAACTCCACAAGAGAGGTGAGAATCCCAGAGCCTCAAGAACACAGGCCCAAGAGGCAATGGTGGGTCAGCGATGACTGTGGCTTACTGTGCCATTGCCCTTGAGCTCAGTGGCTCAGTTTTTGTTTGTATATTTTTGTTTGGCTGTTCAAGACATAGTGAAAACTATCTCTCCTCCTGTGCTGTTATTATGTGTCATAGAGCACGAACTGACTCATAGCTGACCCTCCAATGGGTTTTCAATGCCGTAAATCACACGGAAGATTGCTCATCCTTCTCCTGTGGAGTAGCTAGTGGATTTGAACCATCTGCCTTTGGATTGGCAGCACAGTTCCTTACTTCTAGGCTACCAGAGCTCCCTAGGCCTTCGCCTGGTATTCAGAAAAGGGCAAATACGGACAAATATTTGCATGCAATTTTGTAGAATTTCTGGCATGTCCTGAAGTTACATCCCCAAAGTCAGCAAAATCCTTGCTTACTTACTAATACCCGTCAATGAGGCTTTGGGAAATGATTAACCCTTTCTGTAAAGAGGAGAGAGAGCATTATTCACCTCCCAGAGTTACAGTCACAACAGGCTAGCCTGATAGACAGTGGACAGAAAACAAGTTATACTGGAAAATGAAAAAGCTGTACATGTAGTTTCAAACAAAGCCTAGCTCTGCCACATTAAATGACTGTGTGACTTCGAGTAAGCCACTGAGGTATCAGTTTAAAAGTTGGCTTTTCTGGCCATTTCACTGGCCCCCGCTGGTCTCCAGCTGCCTTAACTGCAGATACATGGTCTTGTAAATCATCAGCAGTGGGGTTAGGATAAAAGAGAGTACACTGTAGAGGTGAGGTTTTGATGAGAGTGAGATTGAGTGAGATCCCACAACACTGGTGGTGGACAGATTGGCAAGATGACTTAAGGAGAAGCTGACTTATAACTGCTCTGAGGCAAACTTTGCTGGATGACTGAGGAAACCAGAGGCTTCTTGAATCTGTGTTGTTGAACTGACACCAGGCCTTTTACTAATTAAGGAATTCTGTTTTGCTGTTAATCTGACTCGAAACTACTGGACTACACCTGGACTTGAATTGTGCAGTATTCTTTGCCTCTCCCACTCCCCGACCTATTCCCAACCTATTTTCTCAATAAATCCCATTCTTTGTGTCACAACTGTGAGTAAAGTCTGTGAGTCAACAATCAATACAATACCGGACCCAATGATTGGTGGAAATAGGTGCCGGAGCATGGTGGTGGTGGTGGGGAGTGGCGTGTCTGACTTAGAAGTTATCTGCCTGCTGCTATGGATTTTATTGATGGGGGAAGTTCCCCTTTATGAAGTGGGCAGAAATCAGACTCAGCCACCCTCTCATTGCATCCACTTCCTAGGCAGCTACTTCACTCTCCCCAAGCCTCTATTTCCTCATCTGTAATACTGCACTACCTCCATCATCCAGGCAGTAAATTAGATTCCCAACGGGAAAGCAGTTGGTGGCCACATCAATTAACATGTGTTTATGAAATCTGTACAGATGAAACCACCAGGAAGCTTCACACTTTACCCTCTGTACTTAGACATCCCCCACAAAAAAGTACATCTACACAGAGATCTATCAACACGTTCTCAGCTGTTATGTAGAGTCACTGCGAGAAGTGGTCAAATCTAAGTGGTTTGGCATCTCTCAGGAAAGCGACCCTTGCACAACCTCCCTTACGCAAGGGCCCCACGAAGCACCCTCCTCGGAGCCAGCACTAGGCAAGTGCCAGCAAGCTGACAATTTGGTTCGCTTCCTCTTCTGCTGCTCAAGTGCCCCATGACCTCTGATGCTTCTCTTTTATTCTTTCCTGGCTGCTGGGAAGCACTCACTTCCCTTCGATAACTCATGGTGCTCCCCCCCATCACATTTCCGATGCTATAAATCTTAACGGGAGCTGATTTTCTCATCTTTCTCCCTCAGAGTGGCTGGTGGATTAGAACCATGGGCCTTTCAGTTAGTATTCTACTATGATACCAGAGTTCCTGGATACAAGGCTCCAAGTGAAAAAATTAACTCGCTATCAAGTTAATTTCAACTCATGATCTCTCACTAGACTTCCAAGATTGTAAATAGTTTAGAGGGACCTGTCCAACTTGCTCTCGTGAAGCAGCTGGTGGATTAAAACTGCTGATCTTTCTGTTATCAGAGCCACAATATGACCTTATACACCACCAGAGCCCCACCGTGGTCAACTGAACTCAATCCACTGCTGTCAGGTCGGAGCCGGCCCCTCACTCACCCTTCATCATATCTGCAGAGGTGGCACACGGCATTGGAAGAGATTGCCTAGCTTTCCCCCATGGAACTGCTGGTGGATTCAAACTGGCTTCCTTTAGGTTAACAGCACAACTTCCTATGACTATGTCACCATAAATTATTGTCACAGTGAAGAAAAGAAAGAATGAATGTATATGGGTGTGAATGAATGAATGGAGGAAAGAGAGGACCAGAGCGGTGATATGATCTCCTCAGGATCACACAGCAAGTGAGACTGCAGTAAGGCTCTGATCCTTTCTCTGCTCTGTGACAGTGGTTGAATCTAAACTGATGGGGGGGATCACGATAAAGTCAGCTTTCTAGCTTCCTTGGCGTCCAGACAGAGAAAAGAATCAGACATTAAGAAGACAGTAAAGTCCTTTATTAAAGACCCTCTGGGGTATATATGTATGGGCGGAGGCTGTGGTATTTCTGAGGTCCATGAGCTCTGGAACATGAAGTGGCCAGGTGTGCTGAGGGTGCACGTATCGTCCAGGGCAGAGAAGCAACATCTCCCCTACTTAGAATGTATCCAAGCTCAGATGGCAGAGTTCTTAACTTAGGTCCTGATGAACAGGACCCAGTCCGCACTGTCTTAGGTTCAAAAACCAATTCTGTCTATATGCGCCCTGGGTGCTGGATAAGACCTTCGCCTCTCTGAACTTTGGTTTCATCATCTCTCAAATGAGTCGGTGACATTTTACAAGGCGAGTTGAAATGTTATGTTAAAGATGTTCAAGTTCTAGGACAGATGGCGTCTCCACCTGCAGACCCTCTCAATGCCTGGGGAGGAAGCAGAGTCCAGGAACTGAAAATGCACTCTCAAGTCAGAATGCCTGGGTTCAGATTCTGGCCTCACCCTCAGCAGTAAGGGACTTTGGCAGAGGGTCTGTACCAGCTAAACCAGGGCACGCACCAGCACTGCAGCTGCACCGCTCAAGGCCGAGGCGACTCTCTCCCTCCCAGAAGCTGTCAGCGCTGGCTGCAACCTGGGGCTGCTCACTACACACACTTCCTTTGTGCTGTGCAAATGAAAACTATAGTCAATACGGTTTGGTAGCAATCCAGTAAGAAAAAAAGAATCTCTTTTCAACGTAGTGGACTCTTAGTGACATCCGTGTACAGTGTGCCTCGAGGCCCACCTTCTAAACAGCATGCAGGCAGCCGGTCCTATGTGTGCAGGTGTCTCCCTCATCTCCGCAGGAGGCAGGTAGGTGACCCAGGACAGCCTGAGCCTCCCTTCCAGGGCACAGAACATGAACTGAGAGCTTCCGCTGTCTGAAGCCTATGTTGAGCCCTTTAAACACACGGTGTCACAATCTCCTGTGAGGTACATACACTAAAAACCTCCTATACCTCATGGATTCATAGGATAATGTACCCCAGGCTCTTAATCCACTACCTGGATTAATAAATGCTCAATGGATGTTATGAATTACTGTGAGCATCAGGTGATACACTTATTTCCGTTTTACACATGGAGAAACCGAGGTGCAGACTGGTCACGATGACATGAATCATAAATGGTAGAGTTAAGACTGGACCTGGGACCTACTTAGTGCCAAGCCTTGACTCTCTTTATTATCAATGGAATGGTCTTGTTGAGTGCACACCCCTCTCCGTCATGTCTGAAGGAGGAAGAGGCAAAAACACTAGAGTCACAGCCGCCGGGTGGGTGGGAGAAAGGGCCCCTGACTCCAGCCTGCTTTGGGATGACTGGTTCTCACACTCCTAGTGAGTGAGCTTGCTCTGCAAGATAAGGAGGCCTGGATGCTGCAGCCCAGATAAGACCAGACTTGGGCCACCCACCGAGTTTAGACTTCAACTTTTACACAGGCAGCAGGGCCAAAGAGCAGGGGCAGGTCACCGCTGTCACATCCTGGCTATCTCTGAGACACACTCTGGACAGACATGAGGCAGGCTGGAGGGGAGGGAAAACCACCACCACAGGGACTGTGTAATGCTCTGGGCCAGAGTTCTCTTCCCCCTCTAACTTTCTCTGAGGCTAAAAAAAAAAGATGTACTATGTACACAGAAGATGTTCACATAACACATGCAGTTCTCACGGAACTAATACCAAACAAGGCACAGCCATGAGGCCTGGACCTGGTACATACCTGCAGCCTAGGAGCCTCCGTTTCCCCAGTGTTCAACATCTGGAAGGTCACTTCCAATGCTGACCTCTTAAGATTCAAGGAGACTAAAGTCACTTCATCATTGAAAAAGCAGTTTCTCTTTGTAAGAGTCCATTCACATCAGCCACTCCAAGTGACTGGGGCTCATAACACAATCAATAAAAGTCTTTGTTGAATGGATGAAGAATAAAGAAATAGGAATGAAATATTTCAATGGCTTTAGCATTTTTTTTTCTTTTTTAGAGCAGAAATCAGGGTAGAACAGCCAAAATGTAACTGACTTTGCTGACAGTTGGATTCCACAATCAAAACCTGCACAAACCCAAGCCAGTAGAGACACTACTGCTATTATGCTCCAGTAGCCTAGTGCTAAGGAGTTGTACAAAAGTGGCACCTCTGGGGGGTCAAATCTATTAAGTGCTACAATTGCTACCGTCTCTCTTGCACACATGGAAGAGGGTTGGAGGCTCCCAGGAAACAAGAAGGAAATTATTATAGTTGTATTAATGCAATAGCATTTCTGGCAGGAGCCAAAAGGACGCGGCACTCTCCCCAGCCAATCACACAAGTCCCTAGGTGGGGCTGGACTAACACCAAGTCTCATGACAGTGGGAGTCAATAAAAGCAGTGCCCCCTTCTTTTTTTTTTTTTTTTTTTTTTTTTTTTTCTTTTCTGCTGATAGTGTGCTGTAAGGTTTGACTTGACCCCTTTCCCTTTTCCTTCTAGGGGTCCTTGCCACTTTTCCTTTCTTCCTCATTTTAACTCTTGCTTAGCCTCCCTTTCATTAGTTAACCCTCTGTTTTCAATGGTCCCTTAATACATCATTTTCACTAAATTGCCTCTGTGTATGTGTATGTGTTGGTAGTTCACTTAACTACAGTCCTCTCAATGCACTCCCTCCTGGGAAGAGATAAAGAGAACTCTAGCTTTAGCACATTTCAAAACCCACCCACTGTTCCTCGGAGAAAGATGGGCAAACTCCTCCCATGCACCTTTCAGCCTCTGAAAAACAGCTAGTGCGTCTGATGTGCATCACTTCTGGCTCTGACTTGATGACACACATCAACCACAACAACAAGGGAGTTCTGCTGTCAAAGTCCATAGGGTGTCACAGTGCTACCCCAAAAGTGGCAGCCCCTGGAGGCTCGAATCCACCAGCAGCTCCAGGGTGCAGGATGCGCAAAAAGAGCCTCCAGAACCTAAGGGAGGGTCAGCTACGATTGATGGCTGTAAGTTTGAATTCTGATTGCACAGGGGTCATGTGCTAATCACTCCATAATACACTAATCTCTCTTTTACAGATAAGGAAACTGAGGTTTGGTGGATTAGATTTCATTGATTCTGACTCTAAGACACAAAGACAAGTTGGGCTGTGTGATCATGGCAGGCATCTTTCCCTTTCTGGGCCTGTTTCCTCCTGTGGGAGCAGAGTGAGTGTTTACTGAGTGCCCTAGACTTCCCTGCACTGGCAGCTACTATTCCCTGGACATGGCCTGGGCTCCCCTATTTCACCTGCCCTAAAACCCCATCAGCAACACAGAAGACAGGGGTTTCTTTTTACTCAACTAAGACTTGTGGAAGGAAGTTCCCAAGGTAGACACACACACACACACACACACAGGAACTCAACTAAAAAATGTCCCCTTATCAGCAGCCTGTCCCTATAGGTGGAGTCCCAGGACCTCTAGGCCAAACAATATTGGTTTCAGTGGCGCAGTCCCACACCCACCAGACCTCCCAGGAATACTGGACCTTGTTCCTCCATCCTAGCCCTACCCACTATGTTCAAGAAAACCTTAGAGAAGCAATTCTGGGCTCCACTTGAGTTCCCATGCACTGAGCTCCCCTGAAGGGGGGAAGAAAGTGTGACCTTGAGGAATCTAATTAGGGTAGGGGGCAAATCAGCCAAGGTAAAGGAGGGAAAACTACAGTACAGAATTGTTGTTACGTGCCATCAAGTCACCTTCAACTCATCCCTGCATATTCTATGGCCCCTTGCAACAATCCCTGAGGTGGAGAGGAACTACTTAGATCCCCATTTCACAGATAAGAAGACTGAGGTAGCTTCATGTATTCAAGTGTCTGCCCCATTCATAAGGCATCTCTGAGAAGGAAATGAAGCAATTCAAATTTATAGTGCTGAACATCCCATGGACTGTCAAAAGAACAGACAGGTATGTCTTAGAGAAGGTGCGGCCAGAGTGCCCCTTGGAGGCAGGGATGGTGAAGCTTAGTCTCACACACTGGGCCTATTGCTAAGAGAGGTTACTCCTTGGAGAAGGAAAGCATACTTGGAAAGGTGGAGGGACAGTAAAGCAGAGGAAGACCCTGGGTTATCACAGCAATGGGACTGAGTGTGCCAGAGATTGTGAGGATGGCACAGGATAGGACAGAGTTCAGATCTGTTCGTTCATAAGGTCACTATGGGTTTTACTCGACTAATAGCACTTAACAACACAACAACAATGCTCTCCCCAGTACTGTCCTGTCCAGAGGCCGGGAGCACAGGCTTCAAGGTCAAAGTCCCCTACAGCTTGAGCAACTTAGAGCAATATACCACACTTCCTCATCTGTCAAAATAATTCCTCCCCTGATGCTATCTTGGGATATTAAATGAGATGACATATGTAAAGACAATGTGCACAATGCCTGGAACATAAAAAGGCCTTGATAAGTGACAGTCACTGTCAGGACATCACCTTCACCACTATCACAGGAAATGTCAAGTTCAAGCTTGGGATCAGGTCAGGTGCCAAACGGACTTTCAGCCCTGGGGAAGAAACTCAGGCAGCACCATGCGTGCACACACTCTGATCCATGTGACCATCTGTGTGTCCATCCACCACAACCTCTGCCAGGCCTGGTGCTGGGTGCAGAGGTCAGTGAGCCAGGGCCATGAGCCCCATCCACAGGGAACTGAGCAGAGGGAGCTGGAGCTGGGGAAATAAGTCCTAAGACTAAAAGTGAGCAGGCCAAGAAGGAGAGACAGACACACTACAGCTGGAGGCCCTGCTGGCAAGGGACAATATTTCCAACTAAAATAACTAAAGGTTTCATAGAATGTGAATTGGCCTTCAAGGGACAAGTAGAATTTGAGACCAGGGAGAGTCTGAATGGAAGTGATGAGGCCAGGTGGGCACGGAAGGCAGAGAAAATGCTGGCACAAGCTTGTGTCTTCCCTGACTCATAACCTAGAGGACAGAACCTCTAAGGAATCCAAATACCCGAGTCAACTAAGAACAACAGTGTTTTGAATCTGCAGTAATATACACATCTGGGTTCCAATTCTAGCTCTGACACTAATGGTACATGTAGTCTTAGTTCTGGACCTCAGTTTGTTCATCAGTAAAACAGGGGTAACTGTATTACCTCCTTTCTGTTACTGTTGTTGTTATGTATCATTTGAGTTGAAGCAAACTCATAACTTACTTTCCAGCATATTTTCAGAGGCTGTAAATTGCATGGAAGGAGAATGCCCATCTTTCTCCCACTGAGCAGCTAGAAGTTTTGAGCCTCAAGCTTTTGGGTTAGCAGGGCAACTGCTTAGCTCTCATCTACCAGAGCTTTCTACCTATCTTTAAGTGAGTACAAGAGGTAAAGGGGGAGAGGGTAATACAGGAAAATCTATTGCTCAGCACATGACATTTGATTCGTACAGAGCCATGAGCGACGCCAAAAAGAAACAAAGACCAGATGCTGCTGGCAAGTCAACTCTGATGCACGGGGCCCCATGTGTTTCAGAGCAGAACTGCCACAGGACTTCTAATGGCTTTTAGACATGATCCTTTAGAAGTAGGTCACCAAGCCTTTCTTCCTAGTCTTCAGTCTTGAAGTTTCACTGAAACCTGTACACCACAGGTATCTGAAATCCCAGTGTCACAGCTTCCAACAATGCAGCAACACCCAAGCCCCAAGCCGCCTCAGTGTCACACAGACAGCTGGTGGCACTGAGGTGTCTGCTGTTAAGCACTGCCAATTTGATTTCTGCCTCACAGTGACCCTATGAACAACAGAAACACTTTTAATTCCTGGCCTCATGGGAACCTCACCCTGCCAACCTAAAGGTACGTGGTTCGAATCCACCAGGTGCTCTACGGGAGAAGGATGTGCAGCCTCCTCCCATGTGATTTACTGTATCTGAAAACCTGCTGGAGGGTCAGCATTGGGTGGGTTCCGACTCAACAGTACATAACCACACAGACACACGTAGGAGTTATCATGTTATCATGATAGACACGCAGAGGCTGAACAAGGGCTGAGATATGGAAAGTTTCATCTGTGACGCAGACACAGGGCCCTCTGGGAAATAAGGAGGAAGGAAGAAGAAGTCTAAGAATACAAGGAAACAGAAGGCAGCCCCACAGCCCCCGGGACCTCCCCCCGTGTCAGCACTTCCCACCGAGTGGAACCATCTGTCCCCATGAGGCTGTGGCGGGGAGTGTAAACCCGGGAGTCACCTGGGCAGGGACAGTATGAGGCACACAGCGAGCTCAGCAGTGGCGGCTGCTCTGCACTGCTCAGCGATGGCCGCTTGGGAATACAGGCCAGGGTGGTCGGAATCCAAAGTCTCCACCTGTCAGATTACAAGCTGGATGGACCCTGGAAACACCATGCCAAGTGGGATAAGTCAGTCGCAAAACGGCAACTATTCCATTACCACACTTACAGAGAATGTCGAGAATATGAAACAACCTTTTTTTTAAAAATTTTTTTTTTTTGCATACGCGTCCCTACATAAATAACACATCCATGGCAGGAGGCTAATATGTGAGGGGGCTATGTGGTTTTCACAGAAACAACAACAACAAAAAAAATCCAAACAAAACAAAAAGCCATACAACCTGTACGTGATCTGCATAGAATATCTGTGTAAAATAGAGACTAAAGTTTGGTAGTAGTTATCCAGGGGCAGAGGGAGGGGGCTAGGGATCTCACCGCTGAGGAGAAACTTGAACTTCCATAAAACTGATGGGAAAATGTGGAAAAGAATCATAGCGATGGTTACAAAACACAATACATGTAACCAACCTCACTGATGTAAAGGATGCTGAAAAGGCAAGTATTTTCTTGCACATAATTATACAATAAGAAGAAAAATAAAAGACCAGGCAAAAACCTAGATTCTGGAGTGAAAGAGACTAATTCACACATGTTCACACTAATTAAAAAAACAAAAACAAACAACAAACAACTGATAGGTGTAGCCTGTGAGCCTGGATGATGGGTTTGTGTGACAGCCCAGATGGCAAACACACCTGCCCTGTTAGCCTGCTGCCTGGCTGGGGGTGGAGAGGAGGCAGGCAGGTGTGGGTTCCTGCTAGCTGCGTGCTGAGGCGGTGGAGCTTCTAACCCTGACACACTGCTGCAGGGGGTTGGGGGGGGGTGATGGAGGGGGCAGTCAGCACCAGCAATATCCACTTGGGAAGCTGAGGCTTGGATTCATGAGGGGATATGTCCAGGGCCACCAGCAGGAGAAGGTGCACCTGCTGCTTGACTTTGTAGAAGAGGGGTAAAGATAGTGCAACAATGAATGAATGGAAACCCAAAAT
>NW_006399783.1:12267075-12274279 GCF_000299155.1 Elephantulus edwardii
GCCGAGAGCAGGCCCCCAGGCACACCCTCAGGGGACCCCAGTCTGCCAACCAGCTCTGTGGCCCCACCTGCCCCCAGCTGGCTCAGGGTGCTGCAGCATGGGATGGGTCCACTGTATCCCAAGCAGAAGTCAGATGCTTCCCTTGGCTACAGGGTCCGCTCCCACAAGTACTGCCAGCAAAGCTTCTGCTGGACAAGACTGTGATCAAGGTACCAAGAGAGGGACACTGAAGGGGACAGGAGAGAAGGCCCCGGAGCCAGGCTTATCTAGGTTAGAGCATGGCTGTGATGCTGAGAATAAGTCTCCCTTCCTCTCAAACCCTTGGACTTCACATCTGTTAAATGGGGTGACAACACTCCGTGGCGTACAACTGTGAAGCACTGACTGACTTCACACAGGAAGCTCCCACCTTTCTGACCGCCTTAGGGAGTCGCTCTGATAATGCAAAGCCGTGCCTCGCTGGTGCTTTGACTCCCCCAGGAGCTCTGTGGGAGAAAGACAGGCAATCTCCACCTATGTGATTTCCAGCCTCATAAAAACCCACTGGGGGTCAGTTATGAGTTCTAACTTGATGGCAATGACTCTGAGGGTTTGTTGGGGTGTTTTTTTTGTTGTTGTTCTTATTCTTACTGTCACCTAACTGACTGCTTCCTCTCATCCCGACACCCCCTCCTGAGTCACGCTTTGGGCCAAGAAGCCAGGAGCCTCTGTTCCCGTTTCCCCCACCTCTACGCCTCAGGGTGCCCATCTGTGAAGCAGAGATGGTAATGTTATACCCTCCTCAGACGACAATGAAACTTGGTCAGATGTTACAGCAGTTAATGTTGTTAGATAACCTTGCATGGTAACCACGATTCAAAGCTGACCCACCGGCTGGTTTTTTCAGAGAATGTAAACCATACAGGAGGGGACTGGCCATTCTGCGCCTGTGAAGGAGCTGGCGGATTTGCAGAGCAACTCCTTACCACTAAAGCCACCAGACTCTACAAAGTGCTGCCGAGACTGGGTCACATGAACCGAGAAGCACTGATTGGTAACCAAAAGGCTAGAAAGTCAAACTCGCCCAGAGGTGCCTTGGAAGAAAGACCCAGAGCTCTAAGGAGGGGTCACACCATGACAACCCAATGGAGCGTAATTCTAGGCTGAAGCACAAGGACTTGGCCCGGACCAAGAGCTCCTGGAGAGCAGCTGTTTCATGTGTGAGGGCGTGTGCTTTTAAATTATAGACGTGTGTGTATGTCCCAAATGATGGGTGTCCCTCAAACTCAATCTGAGGGTTGAGTAGGAAGGAGTTGTTGAACGCTAGGGAATCCCAAGAGGACCAGCACCCTAGATACACAAAGTGCTTGTCCCCAGCAATGCCCAACTAGGACACCATGTACCCCTGAATCAACCACAGGCCTAGAATGCAGAATTTTAGAGATAGTGCAGCTTAGGCCAAAATGCATACACATGAGTTGAAAGACTTCCTTGAGATCATTCCTTCCAAATGTTCTACATCATAGATTAGGAAGCAGAGGCACAGAGATAGGAAGGTATTGGCCTCAGGTCACACAGCAAGATGGTTCCAGGCTGGGGCAGAACTCAGATCTCCCAGGTCCAGTCAGTGCCTCTGCTACCATGCCAAACTACCTCTGAGATATAGACAGTGCTGCTGGCTACTTCCTGATACTACATTTGTGTTGCTGCTGGGCTTTTATATGTCAGATATGCTATCTTTGCCAGTGACCTCTGAGCTTGGGCTGGCCCAAACTCTGGAAATTCCTGCC
This sequence comes from Elephantulus edwardii, assembly GCF_000299155.1. Classification (NCBI taxonomy): domain Eukaryota; kingdom Metazoa; phylum Chordata; class Mammalia; order Macroscelidea; family Macroscelididae; genus Elephantulus; species Elephantulus edwardii. The sequence continues at coordinate 12,268,845 of NW_006399783.1, forward strand.
AACAGTGTAGGCCCCTAAGCAACCAGAGGTCAGGCATGGACATTGGTCCACCCACCACACCCTACTCTACCATTTGCACTTCCTCTTTTCAGAAAGTTCACTTCCAGACAAGAAGCCACCTTCTGATAGGCCTGAGTGCCTTCTCAACCACAATAACCCAGAAGACTCCTTCAGTGGAAAGAACAGTCCTTGAGCTGGGCCACATCAAAAGGGCTTTGGCTATCAAGGATTGGACCCCACACTCCAAGGGTGAGTACTGCCATCTCCTTTCATTTTCTTGGCATGCTATCACAGACAGCTCTCATGCCAAGGAACATGGAAGGTACAAGGTGAAAGACAGGCAGGATGGAGATGCCAAGTCCAGTTCTAAACCATCTGCTTTTTAAAAATGAAAAACCAAACCACTGCCAATGAGTTGATCCCAACTCCCAGTGACCAGAACTGGCCCACAGAGTGTCCAAGGCTATATGTCTTTATACAAGTGCACTGCCTCATCTTTCTACCCTGGAGCTCGATCTGCTGACCTAGTGGTTAGCATCTGAACACTCTTATCACAGTGCTACTGACAATAAAGCAAAAGAAAAGGAACCTAATTCCTTTCACAACAAAGAATTCTCTTTGACTAATGAATACAATAACAGCCCTGTACCAAGGTAAGAGTAACATTTTTAGTATATCATGAAGGAAAAAGATACTTTCTTTTAGTTCAGCAAAGTTAGGACACTAAAACTGTTCTGTTGTGTTTTCCCTTCCATTCCTGTTATCTGTGGCTGGGAATTATACTCCCCTTAAGTCACAACATGTGAATAGCACCAATTGTCCCTGGAATACTGATAAGACTGGGCCAACTAGTTCAGGATATGGTCATAACTCCTCAGAACAAAAGAAAATGCCAAAAACTCATTGCCTTAGAGTTCAAAGTGGCTCATAGTTGACCCTCCAGCAGGTTTTCAGAGGCAGTAAATCACATGGGAAGCAACTACCCCTTTTTATTCTGAGGAGCAGCTGGTGGATTTTTTAAAAAAAAATGTTATTATTAATTTCAATGAAAATTTACAGAGACTTTGGATTTCCATTCATTCATTGTTGCACCAGCTGGTAGGTTTGAACCTTGTACCTTTGGGTTGGCAGTACAACTCCTTAGCCACTAGGCACCAAAACTTTCACCAGAACAAAAGAAAATACGGTAAAAACTTCTCACATTTCACTGTCCTGTCCATCTCCAGTATAAGCCTCCAAAGTCACCAAGATAAGGAGACAGATTTGGGAAGCTCTTACCTCCTGCCTCCTATATGTTGTTGTTTTTATGTACCATTGAGTCGCCTGCGAGTCACAGCAACCTTATGTACAACAGCTCTGAAGCCGGCTCTGTCCTGAGCCAGTCTCAGTGACTCCGACCACCAACCCCCACAGCCCCAGTCACTGAATCAATCCATTTCATCCGGGGTCTTCCTCTCCTGCACTGTCCCTCCACCCTCCCAAGTATGATGTCCTTCTCCAAGGAGCTCCTGGCTTCATGCCCAAAGTATGGGAGACTAAGCTTCAAAATCCTAACCTCCAAGGAGGAACTTGGTTTCACCCTCTCCAAGATAGACCTATTTGTTTTCTTGGTGGTCTGTGGTGTGTTCAAGACTCTTCTCCAGCACCACAACTCGAAGGCACCGATTCCTCTTCTGTCATCCTTAGTCATCCACTTCAACCCGTCTCCAGGATTGTTTTTTCAGTAGTGGGTGGTAAAGACGTGGCTGTGACGTAACAACAGCACCCCCACAGGGTCCTGTTTTTAATGAGTACTAATCCATCTATTCCTACAGGTAACTACTGCTAACATTCACATCTCACAGATGAGAAAACTGAGGCACGATGGGGTAAGGCATCTTTCCAGAGTCCCAAGACAAGGAAGGATGTGAAGTAGAATTCTTTAGAGGAAGTAGACCTTTTCATTCTTCAAAGCAACTATCTGGCACCAATTTTGGGAAGCCTTACTTGGCATATGATTTCAGGAAGTTCAAAGACCTTACTGATGACTATTTTCAGAATCTCTAGGCCAGGAATTCTGCCTCAAATTTAAACTCTCAAAGTCTGAGTAACTTACTTACAGGGGGGAAGTGGGCTGGGAATTTAAAAAGAAAAATGCCCTCTCACTTTTCTGGGAATAGCCTTTTATGGTGCATTTTAAATCTCCTCAGTTTTAATGGAGACTCAGTGTTGAGAAATCTCTCATTCTCATCATAATTCTAAGAAAAACAGCACTATACATCAATAAGTATTAGTCCTTGGGCTTAGTATTGGGAGGCATTAGAGAGCAGTGCAGTCTGGAGATAACTGGAGAGCGCATTCCCACCCGAAAGGCAGCCACTGTTCTGCCTGAGGGAGCAGCTGCTGTAAAGAAAGATAGCGTTTGTTGGCACACCTTCGCTTTGTTCAATAATTGCTCTTAGAAAGCCCGATGTTTCCATGAAATCTCACAGTGGCTGGAAGGTGAGGAAGGAGACTGCTGAGGGGCACTGAGATTCCATTAATGGTGAGGGGATACTTGTGGAGACAAACAGTAGTGATGGCTGTACAAAATGAGGAACCTCGCCAATGTCACTGAACTATACATGTAAAACATCCCAAACGGGCACATTTTTGTTTTTATATTTATTCTACAGGGAGCTCTGGTAGTGTAGTCCATAGCAAGCTGTACTGCTAACACAAAGATCATGCTTCTCTGCTGGTTCAAATCCACAGGATTCCTCAGGAGAAAAATGGGCAATCTCCTCCCATGTGATTTACAGCCTCTGAAAACCTGCTGGAGGGTCAACAATGAGTTGTGAGTTTTATATTCTACCAAAACAAATAATTAAGCTAGGAACAAAGTTCCCCTTGAAATAGCTGGTGGATTGGAACCACCTGCCTTTGATTCCTACCCACTAGGCAACATGAGCTCCCTAGAAACGAAGTTTTTATAACATGATATATGTCAAGCAAAAGGTGCTCGTGGTCTGGTCGGTAATCTTGGGTCTGTGAATGTTTCTAAGGCTCACACACCAGTTAGGGTCATGACTGAGAGAGAGACACACACTCTCCAACAGCAGGAGTCAACGTTCTAACCACCATATGACCAGGGTAGACTAGCACGTCTCATCTGGGAATAATATTACCCCAAACCCCCGCCCTCGGAGAACATGAGTCAAGGTCTGGAGAAATTGTCAAGGCTCACAACCGAGGGACTAATGGGTAGGAATTAGAGGTGCAGCTAAATCTCCTACAATGCACAGGAAACCCGTAAAACAAAGAATGTTCCAGACCCAGGCCCATCGTGTAAAAAACACTACAAGTCAAATCGAGCTTGGAAGGCCTGGCACTGCCCTGGGGGGTCCCCACAGGAAGGATATGCAGGGACACCTGCCACCTAACTTAAAACTGCTATTTGCAATAAGATTTCTGAAGATGCAAGAAGAGGATTTTGCACCAAGAAGGGTTGGAGAAACCCTAGTGTAGACGATGACAGCTGAGTAGTCAGTATGTGGGTAATGAGAAAGGGTGAAACCACTGGTCTTGGGGTCAGGAAAGCAGACCCAAGCCCAGACACTGTCAGACCCCACTGAGTGACCCTGGACAGGTCACCAAGTCACTCTGAACCTGCTAGAGAACTAGCTCCAGCCACTGACCTTTGCGGTGTGACCAGGCCCAAGTCCCATCCAAGAGAGCACCATTCAGAATTGGGGTTGGGGAGGCATCAAACAGCATCGTGGACATTATGGACTGAACTGCGTATTCAAAAAGATATTCTTAAGTCCTAACATCTGATATCTGTGAATGTGACCTTACTTGGAAACAGACTCTTTGAAGACGCTATCAGTTAATATGAGGTGATGCTGGGGTAGGGATCCTAACAGAATACAGGTGCTATCCTTCTTTGTGTATGTATATATGTATGCTGTTAAAATTTCAATTTTTGTAATACTAATTACAGTATGTGTATGAATGATCACAGGACATTATCACATTACAAAACAAATGTATTTGAAGATCAAATGAAAAACAAATATAGTTTGTAAGCTTTTCTTCAAATATAAATTAAAATATTAAAAACACACATATGCATACACTCACAAAGGGTGGCACCTGTATTTGGTTAGGACCCACCTATCCCAGCATGATCTCCTGTTACATTTTTATAACCCTACCTACAATAGAGGGAGCTCTGGTAGCCTAGAGGTAAGAAGTTACGCTGCAATCCCAAAGGTATGCCGTTTAAATCCACCAGCTGCTCTGTGCAAGAAGGATGGGCAATCTCCTTCCATGAGACTTACTGTCTCTGCAAATCTGCTGGAGGGTCAGCTACGGATAATTTCTGACCCAACGACATTCAACACCAACAATAACAATTACAATATGCTATTTTAATTAGCTCATTACAATGTCTGATTGTATATTCCCTTTCCCTTCATCTAACATATCGATTCATTTTTATTCTCCTCTTCCTTCCTTCCTTCCCATCCTTGGCTGTTGCTGTTAAGTGCTGTCAAGTTGCAGATGACTCACAGCAACCCTATGAATGAAAGACCTGAACACTTATAGTAACTTTCATAGTTTCTCCAAGTTCATAGGGTTTCCAGAAACAAGGTATTTTGGAAGTAGATGCCACTCCTGCTTCCAAGCTTGTTTTAATCAGTAAGCTCCACCAAACACTGTCCACCATGGGTAACAATTTTCGCAATTGACTCATCAGTGTCACAGTGTTTGGCTTCACAGCAACCATGAGTTACCTCTGTACAGCAAGTGGACAGATCAGTGCTGTACCACTTAAAAAAATTTTTGACCAAAAACATCATTGGTAACTAGCCAAAATTAATTCTATTTTGTGTGTAAACCTTTCCTTATCTTTTTGTAATCTTTCCTGCAGTAGAGAAGAGGGATTGAAGGCAGGTGAGCATGTGTGGATGGAAGCAGAGACTGAGGCAAAGCTATCACAAGTCAATGGTTGCCAGCAATCACTGGACACAAGGAGGAGGCAAGGAAATCTTCCCTAAAGACCTTTGAGGCAGCATCACCCTCCTGACACCTTGACTTTGGACTTCCAGCTACCAGGACAGGAGGGACTGAAGATTGTGGTACTTTGTTACAACAGCCCTAGAAAAAAAGAGTTGTTTCTTCCCTCCACTGCCAGGCCATTGTTAATGTGCCTTCAACACATAACAATGTCTCTTTGCTCATTTATTTTTAAATTTTTATTACAGTTAGGGTCAAAGTTTACAGAGCAAATTAGTTTTCCATTTAACAATGTATATATATTTTGTTTCATGACGTTGACTGTGATCACTCAATATAACACAATTCTAACTGCCTCCTCCCCGGGGTCCCCGCTTTCCATTAGTTCCTTCCTGCCTCCTCCCCGGGGTCCCCACTTTCCATTTGTCCCTTCCTGCCTCCACCCCGGGGTCCCC
>NW_006399783.1:12274792-12285720 GCF_000299155.1 Elephantulus edwardii
CTCTAGCATGGGAGAGATCATGTGGATGGCACAGGATAGAGCAGGGTTCTCACCTGCTGATCCCGGGGTTGCCAGGAGTCACAGCTGACTAGACGGCACCTAACAAACATGTGTGGCTGAAAGGTGATTCCTAGGGGTGGGTTCAGTTCCAGGGTAGAAGGGAAGGAAGACAGTCTCTCAGCAGTTACATTAGTTTCTAGCAGACTACTAATTGGATATTTTATGATTTTGGATTTTGTTCTGCATTCTTCTTCTCTCTATCTGCCCAGGACTTTCTACTATGATCCCGCTCAGGGTGACGGGCATGGTCGCTGTACTGTGATCCCGCTCAGGGTGACGGGCATGGTTGCAGTACTGTGACCCTGCACAGCGTGACTACAGTGGCAGCCGGGCATCATCAAGTTCTTCTGGCCTCAGTGGAGGTTGAGTTGGTGTGGTCCATTAGTCCTGTGGACTCATTCGTTCCTACAGCCTTTGATCCCCCCCACACACACTTTTCTCTGTTCCAGATGAGCTGAGACAGTTTTCTTTCAGAAGGCTGCTTTCAAGCTTTTGGGGAGCTCTGGTGGCCTAGTGGTAAGGAGATATTTGGCCACCCAAAGGCACTTGGCTTGAGTCCACCAGCTGCTCCAAGTAAGAAAGGACAATCTCCTCCCATGTGAAACCCGCTAGAGGGTTAGCTATGAGCTGGTGTGAACTTGATGGTACACAACAACCACAAAAAAGTTTTAACAGCTTGTCAAAGAAATATCAAGGACATTCGCCTTATGGACTTTGCTGTGCCAGCTGAACTGACCGGGATGTCCTCAAGCCTCTGACTCACTCTCTCACGGCATCTGGTTACGTCTGAGGTGTTTTGAGAACTTTGGCCTCAGTATTCTTTATAATATCCTTGGACATATTTTCAGCACATACAAATACATATGCAGAAATAACAACCTTTTTAACAGAAGGAGAGCTGCACCCAGGCTTCAGTCTTTCGCAGGCAACAGGATCAACTCAGAATGCAATAGAATTGGTTTGTTTTCTTTTACTTTTATTAACAGCAAGTGGGTCCTAGCTTTCCATTTAACTAGTGATATGAAGATTTCTTTTATAAGAAATGTATTTCGTTTGAGTCACCTTAAAAAAATATTAGCCAGTAAGGAGGACATAGAAAAACAAATGAAGTTTGGGGGAAAGTGGTCCCAACCAAGAGTAACTTGTAAGTCATGTTATTTCTGCCAGTATTCAGCAGGAATATCATTCATTTCTACTTTTCCATTTCTACTCATCCAGGACATGTCCAAAATTGTAAAGAGCCTTTAATTACAAGCAAAGGATTCTAAACTTTGATAACCATCAGGGAGATTCCTGGGTAGATAAATTTGTTATTAAAAAATTCTAAAACCAGGGTGGGTAGAGAGAAAAGTGCAACAATGAATGACTGGAAACCCTAAGTCTCTGTAAACTTTCATTAAAATTACTAAAAAAAAAAATTCTAAAACCTAACTTTCTGAACAGAGGGAACCAGGGGCTGAGGGACTTTTGAACTTGACCTTGTGTGGTTTCCAGGGTAGGTGGGGGCAGCCAGGCTGACTGTGTGGTAACAGGCTTTCCCTTGCTCTGAGATGATGTGGTCACTGGTCCTAATGTCAACTTTCTCATTATTTCAAGGATGATATGATCACGGTGAAACCCTAGGAGTGTTCAAAAGGCAGAGGGCAGAAAAGTCAGGTGCATCATTTACCAGACTGAGTGACTTAAAACACCACAAATTCCTTATTTAATGGTTCTTGAGGGCAGAAGGTTAAGGTCAGTCTCACTGGACTAAAGCAAAGTGTCCACAAGGCTGGTTCCTTCTGGAGACTCCAGGGCAGAATCTGCATCTTGCCAGCTGAGTAAGGCCGCCAGCATTCCTCAGCTCATAACTTCTTCCCTCAGCCTCTGCTCCTGCCCTCACACCACCTTCTCTCCAGTTCTAACCCTCCTGTCCCTCTCTTACAAGGACCCTTGTGATCATACTGGACCCACACTCCTCAATCCTCTTCACTTCATCACATCTGCAAAGTTTGTTTTGCCATGTAAGGTAGGTAACACATTCAAAAATTCCGAAGATGAGGGCAGGGGCATCTTTGGATGGCCACTATTCTGCCATTAACACCAGGAAAGCAGGATTGCAGGAAACTACGGGGTCAGCAGGATAGTGGGTCGGTACAGGGGGAAAGACTGGAGGAAGAGAGGAAAGGGGGCATTTATAAAACACCTGCTACAGACACCACTGCTCATCCCCGAAGAAAAGACCTTAGAGGAATGAGAAATTCTTCCTCTGCTCCTGGAAGAGGTCAAGATCTAGAGAACTGCTTCCATCAAGGGCAGAGCCGGCTTCAATTATGCTCTGGGGGCTGCAGGTCCATGCCTGACATTAGTCCACCCACAACAGGGTCAGCCCCAACGCCCTCCACTCCCTTCAAGGGACCCAAATGAAACTTCATTCCTTCCTTTGAGTACCTGCTCTGGGCCAGGCATGGACCAATGCAGGATCCTGCCCTCAAGGAACATTTATCCACCGGAAGACTTAAGACACCAGCAGTGATGAGTGTACTGAGATGTTACTGGTGGGATTACAGAAAATACATGAGGCAGAGGGAAACAGGAAGAGGAACGAGGGTTGTGCAAAGGAGTAGAGAAGGGTAAATTCTCCCTAAAGGACAGAAGAATTGAAAAAATCTCATGGAGGAAGTGATATTATTGCTGAGTTTTCAAGAAAGCATAGGAAGGGCATGCCTGGAAGAAGGCACAGGCAGAACAAAGGCCTGGCGGTAGGCCTGCAGGTGCCTCAATAATTTGGAAAGGTCCACAGCTGCGTATCTTCTCTGTACAATGCATCTCCTTATTTCCTGACTGCTGGTACCAAGAATGTTAGTTGTGGACCAAACAAGATGAAGCTGTTGACAGTTTCTTTCTCCTCTTCATCCATCAAAGCCTAAACCATCTTTGATGATCTCCACATGTCTAGCCCTGTGACAAATTTGCTGTGTGACCTCTGGTAAATAGTCCCTCTCTGGTCTATAAATGTCTTATCTTCCAAAGGAGTAGGCTGGCTACATGACATCCAGCTGCAAAATGCTATAGGTTAGACAACATGTGTCTGTCCAGGCCCCCATGGTGTGCTGGAGCTTCAGAAACGAACTTTTGAGTGCTATTAAAACTGAAGGAATTTTGTAAGTCATTTGTGTTCAGTAAAATTTAAATTATAGAAATGGAAATAAGTGTATAGCTTACAGGTTTATATAAGTTTCCCTGAATATTGTAACTTTAATGTGAAAATAAAAGTAACGTCCTTTTCCTTATTATTTTACTGTTGATGAGAGGTTATGCTGGTGCTATAGTCTGTAGGGAACTGCTCTGCTAACTCAAAAGCAGTGTCTCTCTGGCGGCTCCGATCCACCAACAGGAGATTCTCTGCAGGAGAAAGATGAGCAACCTCCTCCAGTGTGATTTACGGCATCAGAAATCCAACTGGGGGGTGTTTTTGAGGGAGAAAGTGCTGGTGGCAGAGTGGTTGAAGCACTCAGCTGCTAGCAGAGAATTACGTGGTTCAAACCATTAACTTCTTCACGGGAAGAACACGCAGCAGTCTGCTTCTGTGAGGGCACAAAACCCCAAAACTCGTCGCCGTAGAGTTGGAACTCTGGATGATATAACTGACCCCAGAGTCTCTAAAGAGCAAGGAAGGAGACTTTCTCCCTTGGTGCAGCTGGTGAATTTGAACTGTGTGCCTTTCTGTTGGCAGCACAACTCTTAACTGTCAGGCCACCAGAGCTCCCTAAACACTAGAGGCTTGGAAGCTCCATGGGGCAGTTTCATTCTACCTTATAGGCAGCTCTGACTTGGCTTCAACTTAACAGCAGTGGGTTTGGTTTTGGTTTTGGGTTACTGTTATTATGCTTTCAGGTTATTTATATGTATTGCATGTGTCTGGTACAAGCACCATTAAACAGTGTGCTACTGCCCGTCTCTTCCTAATTCAGTGTTAGCAGCAACATACCAGTAGAATGAAATCAACTGTGACGGAAATATTTATGCCATGGAAATCGGCAAATGCTATATATAAAACAGGACTATAAACATTTCAGAGCATACCACTCTCTCTCATACACTCCTTTAATAGATGTGGGAAAACAAATCCTGACAGATTTCCCCAGATCCCAAAATCAGACTCAGGAGTGAAGGCAAGAAGGAAGGACAGTTACACCTCAGAGGAACCTCATGAATTCAGCCCAGGGCTTCCTGAGTTCACTGACTTTTGGGTCATGGTATATGTCCAGTACTGAAGCCACTAACCACATGTTGTCACTGAGCACTTGAAATGTTGCCAGCATGCTAGGATAACAAGTGAGGAACTAAGTGTGTGTGCGCGCGCGTGTGTGTTGTTATGTGCCACCAAGGCAGAGGAGACTCACAGCCGACCTTCCAGGGGATTCCTCAGAAGCAATAAATCACTTGGGAGGACTACCCATCCTCCTCCCATGGAGCGGCTGGTGAATTCAAACCATCCACCTTTGGGTTAGCGGTGCAACTCCTTACCACTAAACCATCACAGCTCCCTCTGTGTGTGTGTGTAAAACATTTAATCAACCTACATTTTAAAGCATACTCAATCTAGTTACTGGGAAATGTTTAAGAATGCTCAGAACAACTGAGGAGGGGATGCAAATCTACTTTTCCAAGTACAAATCTTATTAAATAGAAGCATTTTTTATCTGAATTTAGCTCCTGAATTTGAGATGTGCTGTTATGTGAAGCACACAGTGAATTAGAAGACTTCATATATTAAAAAATTTTTTTTAAAAAAGCCAGTCTTAGCAGTCTATGAGTGGGGTTTTGGTAAATTTCCTCTGCACCACCCAGAAGGATCTGTTCCTGCCTATCACGGGTGGGCAAGAGGTCCAGGACACTTGGCCAACAAGAAATTTTTCATCTCAAAAATAGACAACAGGTCCAAGACCAGTTTTGTCAAAGACTCACCCTATGGAAAGGTTGGTTCCTGGGGTCATACAGAAGCTTGGGCTTGGCCACAAATGGGGTCCAAGAACTTTTGCACAGAATTCAAAACTCAGGCTCGTTGCTAATGGGTTGGAACTGACTCATAGCTGACACTGCAGTGGGTTTTTGGAGGCTGTACATTGCACAAGAGAACACTCAACTTTCTTCTGAAGAACAGCTGGCAGATTCTAACTGCCAAAGAGGCACAGCCTTTGGGGTAGCAGTGTCACTCCCTACAAACTAGGCCACCAGGAAGGGAATCCCAAAGGTTTAGCTGCATCCTTCAGTCTAGTATCTCAAAACAAGACTTCCCTATGTTTTTATGCCCCTTCCCCCCTTTTTCGCACATGTTAGTCCCTTTACTTAGTGTCCTTTTTCTTATCTTTTATCCTTCAAAGAACTCCTCCATGTCCTTCAAGATCCAGCTCAAATGTGTGTCCCTCTCTACCCTTTCCTCTCTCTCTCATTCCTACTGAGTCAGAACTGACCCACAACTAACCCTCTATTGGGTTTCTGAGGCTGTAAATGACGCAAGAGGAGATTGTCCATCTTTTACCCTCAGAGACACCAGTTGATTTAAACTGCCAAAAGGCACAGCCCTTGGGTTAACAGACAACTACTTACTGATTACACCACCAGAGCCCGCTTCACATCCTTGGACTCCTGACCTCTTCTGTTCTTACAACCAACAGTTATGATAGAATCTTGCACTTTAATAAGGTCTGATAGAACATAATCATTCCCCTGGTGAGATATGGTATGATCATTTCCATGATGAGACCCTATATAATATAATCATCTCCATGAGGAAAAACACTTTTTAGTTGAATGGGAGTTTCAATTGAGATATGACCTGCATTGACTATATATGCACATCTGGCAATTCTTTCTTGCTCTTTGCTCAATCACAGTTCTGCATCTGGCTCACCATCTCTGGTTCCCTGTATCTGAACCAGTAGCCTGCCTTACCTGCTGCTCTTGGATTGTCACCACAGCCGCAGGAGTAAGGAGAAGTCATTCTCCTGAGGTCTGACCCATGGACCTGGGCCTTGCCGGCCTTTACAAGTATATAAACTACTTTGCTGAGCTAACTCAATTATCAATTTCTCCTCTCTTTCACACGTATGCATATGTATGTGTGGGTATATATACTTATAAACACACACATATGCAAATGAGAATGATTGTTTTGCTTCTCTAGAGAATTCTGTATAAGACACTCTGTGGTCCAAAAGAATCACATAAATCTAGCTATGTTGTCGTTGTTGTTGTTATTATGTGCCATCGAGTCGCTTGCGACTCATAGCGACCCTATGTACAACAGCCCTAAACTGTGCTCTGTCCTCTGCCAATCGCACCGTCTCCGACACAACCATCCCGATTACCCCAGGCATTGAATCAATCCACCTCATAGGGGCCTTCCCCTTTTGCGCTGTTCCTCCACCTTACCAAGCATGATGTCCCTCTCCAAGGACCTGTCCCTCCTTGCACCATGTCCAAAGTACGTCAGACGGAGCCTTAGAATCCTTGCCTCCAAGGAGCAGCCCAGTTTGACCCTTTCCAGGATGAATCTGTTTGTTTTCCTAGCAGTCCATGGCACCCTCAATACTCTTCTCCAGCACCACAGCTCAAAGGCATCAATTCTCCTCCTTAGTCATTGTCCAACTCTCTGATGCATAACAAATGATAACAAAGACCATGGCCTGTATCAGGCACACCTTAGTCTCCAAAGAGACACCATTGCTCTTCAGTACTAGCTATAAGGCTCATTAAAACCTCAACTGCTGAGCCCAACTCCCAGATTTCCTGACTTAGTAGGTCTCGGATGAGGTTTGATTACTTCTAACCAGGTGCCTGGTGATGCTGATGTTGCTGTCTCACACAGCACATTTTCAGAACCTCTGTCCTAAAAGTGCAAGTGTAAACTTTTTACCTTAGCTTTCAAGGCCTCCCACAAGTTAGCCCCCAGCTGCTTCCCTGCCCTCCCCTTTCATCACCTGCCTTGCTCCAATCCTAGGGTTCCCATTGCCCAAACATGCCTAACTTTCACACCTCTGGCCATGATATTCCTTCTACCAGAAATTCCTTCCCCCTCTGTATTCTCCCAGCTCCAATGACACCTCCTTCAAAGTCTAAAACCCAAAGAGAACATTAATCAGGCCAACAGACACATGGTAAGATGCTCATCACAACTAGTCATTAAAGAGATGTGATTTAAAATCATAAGAACATAGGATTCTACTCTCACTAGGATGGCTAAGGAAAAAAACAAAAAACAAAAAAAAAAAAAACGAAACAAAACACCAACCCAAAAGGAAGCACAAAGTAGCAAACATGGGGTGGATGTGAGGGAACTAGAACTCTTATTCATTGCTGATGTGAATGCAAATGATACAGTAGCTACTGTAGAAAACAGTATGGTCCTTCCACAAAAAAGTGGACACAGAACTACCATGTGACCCAGAAATACCACTCCTGAGTATGTGCCTGACAGACTGAAAAGCACAGACTCAAAAAGAGGCCACACATCCTAATGTACACTGCTGTCCTAGTAACAATAACCGAAGGTGGAAACCATCTCAACACACATCAACAGGTGAAAGAAAAACAAAATGTGTTTAACGCAGACAAAGGATGTAAACTCAGTCTATGGGAGAATGGAAGTCTTGATACAAGCTAGTAGGATTGGAACTTGAGGACATTCTGGCGAATAAAACAAGCCAATCACAAAAGGACAAATATTATACGACCTCACCTATTTAAAAAACAAAAGAAAAGGTAAATATATGGAGGCCAAAGGTTTATTAGTGCATTTGTTAGTAGTATCTCATGGCCGGTGAAGAGAACAAGCAAACATATCGGTCCTAGAGGAAGTACAATGAGTGTGCTCCTAAGAGGCAGGGATGGGGAAACTTCGTCTCAAACACTTTGGGCACGCTGTCAAGAGTCCTTGGAGAGAGACATCATGCCAGGAAAGGCAGAGGATCAGGGAAAAAGAGATGAACATTCAGTGAGATGGACTGACACGGTGACTGTAACAACGGGCGCAAGCATGCTGGCGATCATGAGGACAGCACAGGATAGAAAAGGTTCAGATCTGAGGTTCATGAGGTTGCTGTGAGCGACAGTGGACTCGACGGCACCTAACAGCACCTATATAAGAACACAAGCAAGGACTACTGAGAAGAGACCAAGAGTTTACTGGTAGCTAGCAAAGGTAAGAGGGCGAAGAAGCAGAGCATTGACTGATGAAAAAGCACACTGATGGAAGAGCAGGACTGGACAGCTGATCATTATAACTGCTGTCAGTAAGCTGTACGCCTTTAAAAGTTGATCTGACAAAACTGTGTGATATATTTATAATAAAGTTTAGGTGAAAAAGCACCAAGCAGTAGCTGCTGGGGCTGGGTATGCACAATCAAAGGCCTCAAATGATTTTGGTCCTTCAAAGGCCTCAAATGATTTTGATCCTTCGTTTGGAAGCTCAGTCATGGCTTCATGGGATAGTCGGTTAATTGGGTCTAATAATGTGGCAGGCAAATGGTTTGAATCTACCTCTAAGATTCTGGGAGAAAAAGATGGGTAGTCTTCTCCCATGTGATTTACTGCCTCTATAAACCCAGTGGAGGGTCAGCTATGGGTCAGATGTAACTGAAGGGCACAGAAAAACACCATCAAGTCAGTGCTTCTATTCTACTTCCTCATTCCTGATGCATTGCCTGGGGGTCTTAAAAGGTGGCCGATGGTCACTGACTGCATTACAATTTACCTAAAGCACCAGAGGACATTGGACATGAGGTCAACTGCCTCGAAGAACAACTGCCTCCTTTGCTATGAGGACAGAACTGGATGGTGCCCTGCTACCATTATTAAGCATTTTGAGCAAAGATTCCACAGAAGAGTCCTAACAAAATGAGGGGACAGCAGAGAATTTAAAATTCTTGTTTAAATTCTAGATTCTAGCCTTCTGGAGTCACAAAGGGAAGATGAACTTCGGAACAGTTACCTTCAGATCCTCTTTAAAACTTAGACTGCTAAGAAGCAGGAATTTGAGAGGAGAAAATGAGAACGTGGAGAAGCTCAAAGGCTCTACAAAAAGCAGAAAATGGAAGTATTCCAAATACTTAGCAAAAAACTAAAAAGGGCCAGCCAAATTTCAATTTACAGATGGAGTATCTTCTTCAAAAAAATACAAGAAAAAAAATAAATCAGACATCTGTCCTTAATCTCAGTTAAAATATCTACAAGAAAAAAAATAAATCAGACATCTGTCCTTAATCTCAGTTAAAATATCTACTGTCTATTGGATTCTTTTGTTGTTGTGTGTATATATAATGTACCTCTTGCCAGTTAACCAAATGCATGGACATAGCTGGATTGCTAAACTGTACTAAGTATAAAATACACAAATATTTTATTTTGTTAAAAGAAAACTAACCACCTTATAGGATTTGTATCTTACTTGCTTATGAAGAACTGGAAGAACCTTCTTCAATTTGAGAGACAGACTGAAACATACTTTTTAGGAAGTAGGGAGCAAAGCTTCCATGAAGCATTTTAATAAAATATTTCAATTTAGTAAAAAAACAAAACAACAAAACCAAAACTTAGACTGAAAGTATTCCAAGAAGTCATCCTAAAATCAAATAGTTTAGCTCAATTAAAATAGTAAAAAAAAAATCAGCCTTAAGTGTTATGCTTTTAAGAACTATCTTTATGGATCAACTGACAATAGTTTGAAGGATAAGATAGGAACTTTATGAGACAGGGAGTTGATGTTAATAAGAGAGGAAAATGGGAATGAATGCAAAACTGAAGAATGTAATCCTGTCTGCCTTAGTTATCTAATGCTTCTATAACAAAGATACCACAGCTCGAAGGCTTCAATAACAGAGGTGTATATCTCAGGAGGCTAGAAGCACAAATTTGAGGTTCTAACTTAAGGGGGAAAATGTCAAGTTTGACACAGTGACTGCAGCAATGGGCTCATGTGTATCAGAGATGGCACAGAGGATGGCACAGGTTAAGAACAGGCTTCAGATCTGATCACAGGCTCACTACATCACTAGAGCAGTAAGTGTTAGTGATTATTATTTGGTATTTCCAGACTAAAATAGACTAAAGAAAGATTTTGTGATCTTCAGAAAACCAGACAATGAAAATCCTATGGACCTGCAGACTTTCGAGCTGTGAAACCACCCAGAGGTAGATGGAATTTGCTCCAGGACTTAAGAACAATAAATGACATAGTTGAGCCTCTACATCTTGTGGTTCCTAACCTTTATACTACAATAGACAAAGTGCTAGTCAATAGGCCTTTTATTTTAAGAACTATCTTCCCATAACTTGATTTGTGCCACTATTAGAACCTCTACTTGGAATATTATTGCTTTTTAATCTTTGACTTTTAACTTGTTAGTTAAATTTGTGTCTTCTAGGCTGCAACAGTTCCACGATACATCTTCAAGAATATGAACATGTATGGCTAAACACAATTGATAACAGTGCATCTAAATTCCAAAATCAATCTCCACAATAGTCTATGTGTTTTTCTATTGCTAAAGGGGCCCTTTAGAGTAGTGAGAGAAGATCTTCACCCTGAAACCTACAGCATCCCTTTTCAGCAGGAAGTAGCTAAGAGAATACACCGTCCCCTTTTCCTTATGAATCAGGGTGAAGTCTCTCTCAGGAAGGAGTGATAGGGAATGGCAAAGGACACATTAATCAGAACTGGCTTTGACAAGCACTGTGGCAATTGGACAATTAAAACAGACTTTCAAGGACGGAAAAAAAGAGGAATGAAATGGGGGGAGGGTAGAGAAAATAGTGTAACAATGAATGAATGGAAACCCAAAATCTCTGTAAATGTTCATTAAAATTAATAAAATTTAATTAAAAAG